>NC_071990.2:15000-322500 GCF_028885655.2 Pongo abelii | reverse complement strand
GGTTTACATACATATGTATATGTATATATGTTAAATACATATGTATATGTGTGTACACACATACATGTATATATACATATATGATATATATACCATTTGACTCAGTGATCCTTTTTATATATATACACATATATACACGTATATGTACAAAAGTAGTTTACATAGGATTCAGTAATAGTCACATTTGCAGGAATCTACTCAGGGTCTTAGAATGCATCTGCTGTGGATAAAAGGGAATAGTATACTGAGAGAAAAAACTGCTTACCTAGAATTCTATACCAAATAAATGTATCTTTCAAAAACGATAAAATATAGATTTCTTTAGATAAATTCAATCCGTGACCATTTATTTTCAGCAAACAGAGGCTGAGAAAATTACAGCAGAATTACATTAGAATGTGATGCTACGCGGAAGTTATTTTAATAGTATCTCCACACACACCAAAGAACACTGAAAATTGTAAAAATGAAAATATATAATCAAAGGAATTTTTCTTATTTTTAGTTGCACTCAGGACATAGGCATGGGAAAGCCTTCATGACTAAAACACCAAAAGCAATTGCAACAAATGCCAAAACTGACAAACGGATCTAATTAAATTAAGTTTCTTTGGCTTTGGAGAAGCTCATCATCAGAGTGAACGGGCAACCTACAGAATGGCAGAAAATTTTTGCAATCTACCCAACTGTCAAAGGTCTAATATCCAGAATCTACAAGGAACTTAAATTTATAAGAAAAAAAACAACCCTATCAAAAAGTTGTCAAAGGACATGAACAGACACTTCTCAAAAGGTGACATTTATGCAGCCAACAAATATATGGGAAAAAAAAAGCTCATTATCACTGACCATTGCAGAAATGCAAATCAAAACCACAATGAGATACCATTTCATGCCAATCAGAACGGTGATTATTAAAAAGTCAGGAAACAATAGATGATGGTGAGGCTGTGGAGAAATAGGAATGCTTTTACACCATTGGTGGGAGCGTAAATTAGTTCAACCATTATGGAAGACAGTGTGGCAATTCCTCAAGGATCTAGAACCAAAAATACCATTTGATCCAGCAATCCCATTACTGGGTATATAACCAAAGGAGTATAAGTCATTCTACTATAAAGATACATGCACACACATGTTCATTGCAGCACTGTTCACAATAGCAAAGGACTTGGAACCAACCCAAATACCCATCAGATAGACGGGATAAAGAAAATGTGGTGCATACACACCACAGATTATGCAGCCATAAAAAAAGAATTATATCACCTCCTTCGCAGGGACATGGATGAAGCTGGAAGCCATCATCCTCAGCAAACACAGTAACAGAAAACCAAACACTGCATGTTCTCACTCGTAAGTGAGAGTTGAACAATGAGAACACATGGACACAGGGAGGGGAACAACACACACTGGGGCCTGTCAGGGGGTGGGGGGGTGAGGGATGAGGGGAGGGAGAGCGTTAGAACATATACCTAATGCATGCGGGGCTTAAAACCTAGATAACGGGTTGATAGGTGCAAACCACCATGGCACATGTATACCTATGTAACAAGCCTGCACATTCTGCACACGTATCCCAGAACTTAACAAAAACAAAAAAACACTAAGCAAAAATAGGAATAATGTACTCTAGAGTTTATAACTTATGTAGAAGTAAAAGTTATGACAATAACAGCACAAAGGATGGAAAAGAACCACAATGTCAGTGTTCTTACCCCCTGTGGAAGTGGCATAGTGTCATAGTTTGGATGTGTTCCTCACTCAGATCTCATGTTGAATTATAAACCCCAGTACTGGAGGTGGGGATTGGTGGGAGGTGACTGCATCGTAGGGGTAGATTTCTCATGATGGTGTAGCACCATCCACTTGATGCTGTTTCTGTCATAGTGAGTTCTTGTGCAATGTAGTTGTTTAAAAATGTGGCACCCTCCCACTCTTTCTCCGGCTCCTGCTTTTGGCATGTGACATGCCTGCTCCCTCTTCACCTTCTGGCACCATTGCAACCTTCTTGAGGCATCCCCAGAATCTGAGCAGATGTCAACATCATGCTTCCTGTCAGCCTGCAAAACCGTGAGCCAATCAGATCTGTCTTCATAAATTAGCCAGTCTCAGGTATTTCTTTATAGCAATGTGATAATGGACTAACGCAAAATTGGTACCAAGGAGTAGGGCATTGCTATAGATACCTGAAAATGTGAAAGCAGCTTTGGAACTGGGTGACGGGCAGAGGCTGGAAGAGTTTGGAGGCTCAGAAGAAGACAGGAAGATGGGGAAGTTTGAAACTTCCTAGAGACTGGTTGAATGTTTGTGACTGAAATGGTGACAGTGATATATGGACCATGAAGGTCAAGCTGAGGAGTTCCCAGATGGAAGTGAGAAACTTACTGGGAACTGGAGCAAAGGTCACTTTTGTTATGCCTTAGTAAAGAGCTTGGCTGGATTGTGTCCATGCCCTCGGGATCTGTGGACATTTGGACTTCAGAGTGATGACCTAGGGTATCTGGCAGAAGGAATTTCTAAGTAGCAAAGTGTCAAGAAGTGACCTGGGTGTTTCTAACTTACACTCAAATGCAGAAGTAAAGAATTAAGTTAGAACTTACATCCGAAAGGGAAACAGTATGAAAGTTTGGAAAATCTGCAGCCTGGCCATGTGGTAGAAAAGCAAATGCCAGTTTTAAGGGGAAGCATTCAAATGGGGTGCTGAGCAACCACCTGCTGGAGAAATTTGCATAATTAAAAGAAAGGCAAGTGCTGAGAGCTAAGACAATGGGGAAAAGGCCTGGAAGACATTTCACAGACCTTCAAGGCAGCCCCTCCCATCATAGGCCCTGAGGCCTAGGAGAACTGAATGGTTTCATGGGCCAGGATCAAGGCCTCACTTCCCTGTGCAGCCTCCAGATACTGCTCCCTGCATCCCTGCCACTCCAGTTCCAGCTGTGGCTCAAAGGGGCCCAGGTATAGCTTGGGCCACTGCTTCAGAGGGTGCAAGCTGTAAACTTTGATGTGGTATTAAGCCTGCGGGTGTACAGAATGCAAGAGTTGAGGCTTAGGAGCCTCCACCTAGATGTCAGAGAATGTTTGGAAAAGCCTGGATGTCCAGAGAGAAGCCTGCTGCAGGGGCAAAGCCTTCACAGAGAACCTCTACTAGGGCAGTGCAGAAGGGAAATGTGGGGTTGGAGCCCCCAGTGTCCCCACTGGGGCACTACCTAGTGGCGCTTTGAAAAGAGGACTGTTCTTTAGACCACAAAATGGTAGATCCACCAACAGCTTGCACCCCGTTCCTGAGAAAAATCCATCAATTCCTGCCGACGGTCACTGTGTGGAGGTTGCATGTTCTCATGTCTGCATGGGTTTTCTCCAGATGCTTTGGTTTTCTCCCACATCCCAAAGATGTACACATTATGTGAACTGGCGTGTCTGTGCCTATTCCCTGTGCCACGGTCCCTGTCTGGGTGATTGTGGGTGTGGGTGTGAGTGTGATGGGATGGTGCCCTCACCAGGGTTGGTTCCTGCCTAGTGTCCTGAGCTGCTGGGCCACCCACAACCCTTAACTGGAATGAATGCATTAGAAAAGAATGAATGAGGACCGGCGCGGTGGCTCACGCCTGTAATCCCAGGACTTTGGGAGGCTGAGGGGGGTGGATCATGAGGTCAGGAGATCCAGACCATCCTGGCTGACACGGTGAAACCCTGTCTCTACTAAAAATACAACAAATTAGCCAGGCATTGTAGCACGTGCCTGTAGTCCCAGCTACTCAGGAGGCTGAGACAGGAGAATCGGTTGAACCAGGGAGGCGGATGCTGCAGTGAGCCGAGATCGCGCCACTGCACTCCAGCCTGGGTAACAGCAAGATTTCATCTCAAAAAAAAAAAAAAACAAACAAATTATTGTAAAATAAAAACTCGTAAAGTGTATGATAAGCATACAAATGCACGACAGCGAAAGCGGTAAGAAAGTGCTCGGCGAACCCACCGTATTTGATCTTGTCTGTTTTTGACCTCGCGGTGATGGGGTGCTTCCTACACTTCTCACTTTCAAACATGTATTCCTTGATGTACCCTGTTGCAGTGAGTGCTAAGGGTACACCGTGCTCCCCTGAGGTCTGTGGCCACTAAAAAGCAGAAAAAGTGTGACATTTGAAACAAAAACACAAGTGATAAAGAGGTTTGAGGCTGGACAGGTGAGAGGTGGCTGTCAGACGATTCACCCTCACTTGTCACCAGACGTGAGGACTAAGCCTTCCTCCCTGCACCACTCACCACCACCACAGCTGCCATCGCTCGCTCACTCACCAGAAATCGGGTTAATAATCATCTTACTTGTTTGTATTAATCTTTCTGAATGTACGTATGGCTCCAATTTACTTCAATGTTTAGAAGTGTGCGGGGTCTTCATTTAGAAATTTGGTGGTGTTTTTGTGACCAGGAATATGCCATAGGAACTTAACCGTTGTTTATATCAATTAGCCTGGGATCCCACGGGTTTCATTATATGTTGTTTCACTTACAGTCAATTTCCAAGAACCTATCAAGGACATTGAGGACTTACTACATAGAAAAGCTGAGTGATACTATCAACCAGCTTCACTTAATTGACGTTTATATGCTCTGCCACATGGCATAATTCACATTATTTTCAAATACACATGGAACATTCACCAAGATAGACCATAAAACATTTGCTCATCTATTAAATAAATCTTACCCAAATTTAAAAGAACTGAACTCATATAAAGTATGTTCTCTGGCTACAAGAGAATTAAAGTAGAAATAACAAACAGTTATCTGGAAAATTCCCAAGTATTTGGAAATTAAACAACACACTTCTAAATATCCCACGGGTCAAAAAAGAAATCACAAGGTAACTTGGAAAATATTTTGAAATGAATGAAATATATCAAAAATTATGGGGCCCATCTAAGGCAGTGATGAAAGGAAAATGAACGTCATTAAATGCTTTCACTAGAAAACAAGGTCTCCAATCAACACACGAACCTTCCGCCTTAAGAGGGCAAGGAGAACAAATTAAATCCAGAGCAAGTGCAAGGAAGGAAATAATGAGAGCAGAAAGGAATCAAATTGAAAACGAGAAAAGCCAAAGAAAAAAAAAAATCTATAAAACCAAAATCAAATTCTTTGAGAAAAATCAATAAAATTGATAAATCCTTAGAGTGATGTAGAAAAAAAAGAGAAGACACAAGTTGCTGATATCTGGGCTGAAAGCCTACCGACATTACGAGAGTGTTACGAAGAACATTATGCCAAGATATTTGATATCATGGATGAAACGGACAAACTTGAAAATACAAACTACCAAAGCTCAACTCAGGAAGATTTAGATAACCCAAATATTTTTGTATTAAAGAAACTGACTTCACAGTTTAAAATCCTCTCAAAACAAAACCTCCAAGCCTAGATGTCTTCACTAGTGAATCCTACTATTTAAAGAATAATTACTTTACAATATAGGACTCTTAGCATATAGGAGCAAACACTTCCCAATTCTTTTCCTAATTCCTGCATTGCCCTAATGCCAAAACCAGACACAGACATTAGAAGAAAAGCAAACTACTGACCAGTGACACTCATGAACATATATGGTAAAGGCTTGATGCAATGTTGGCAAGCAGAATCCAGCGATATACCAAAAGGGTAAAAAGCATGATTCCCCATTAGTGAAAAGTTGGTTCAACGTTTGAAAGTTAACGAATGTAATTAATCTTCTGAAAAGATTTTTTAAAAAGAAAAACTGATCATCTCAATTGATAGAGCAAAAGCACGTTGGCTGTGGGGCCCGGCCTCAGCTCCCATGTCATTTCTGCTGCTCACCCATCTGTGGCCTTTGCTAAAGGACTAGCAGCCCTGAGTGGACTCCGCTCATCTGATGACTGGCAGAGCCATTCCGTCCTCCCTGTGTTGAAGTGAGAACTAGCGATGGTAATGGAAGTGTTGCCTTAAGAGCTTGAGAAACAAGAGGGGGCATTCATCAGCATCCCTGCCTCAACTGGCCCGTGGAGGCAGCGCTGGGCTGGCCTCCTGAAAGAGGCAGCAGCAGCATTCCTAGCTGGCCCCTGGAGCATCACAAGGTGAATCTGTGCCAGAAACGAGTCAGGCTCACATGGAGACCGCGGCTCAGGGCTCTGTGTGCAAAGGGCAGCTGGCCGTGTCTAATCCTTGCCAGAGGCAGCTGTGTCACCAGTTTCAAAATCCCATCAAAGACTGCATTTAATTCAGTGAGCCACAGGGAGCCCCCGGAGGTTTCTTAGCAGTGACGACTGCAGAAATGCTGGGAGTTGTTATTGGAAATCCAGATCGTACACGTTAGTTATAACTGACAAGGGACCCGGGTGATGAGGATGCTGAGTTCATCAGAACTTGCTGCTCAGGAAAAGGCACCCTTGCCTTGCCAATATCCCCAGGTCCCTAGGATCTGGCTAGGACCCTACATGGCCTTTCACCATAGCAGGCTATGCCTTCCTGCTCTGTCTCCTTGAGTGACCTTGTGTGTCTGTCTCCGGGCTCCCCCAGAGTCGTGCTGAGAGCAGCTCTGGGTTCTTCTCCCCAGGTCAACCACAAGGAGAGACGACGGGGACACACACAGGTGCACCCAAGGAGGGGAGGGGGGCATTCCATGCTGGAGCAGACGCACTGCTCAGTCCCATTAGTAACATTGCCGTCCCTTCCACTGAAAGTTTTGCTTCCTAACACAGTAGCCCTGTGTTCAGAGTCCTTTCCCCTGGCCTTTCCCATTACAGAGTGGGAGGCTCACTAGGTGTTCAGCCCTGGCTGCAGCAATCATCTTCTGGGATGCTGGCTGGCGCATTTGTGCATTCGTTGAAGTTGAGCTACGTGACTTTTAGTGTCAGAGATGCTTCAAGTCTCTGGGGAACCTGGCTCAGGACAAACGCATTTGGGGATAGTTCAAGACTGGTAGGAAGCCCCAGAAAGTGAGACCAAGCTGGGTGAACTCGTTAAGCCACATTTATCCAGCATATTGTGTAATGCCGGACCATTCATGTGTTCAATAAATTGTAGCTTTTAATTTCTTTCAAGAGGAAAAAAAAAGATGGCCACAAGTTATAATGTAGCACATTTGACACCCAGCACTGTTATGACTGCCTTACACTTGGGAATCCATTTAATCTATGGGGTGGGCTCTATTACCTCCGTTTTACATTTATGGGAACAGCCACGGAAGAGCTAAAGAATTTGCCCCAGGTTTTCCTCAAAGGACCTGCAAGGTGCCGGGCACGCCACCTCACCACGGACGCACTCTGGCCCCAGTCAGGGCTGCCTTGTACCTGCAGCTTGACCATCCCTGAGTGACGACACGTCTCCTACCCTCGTCCGCACCCCCCAAGCCTACTTACCCTGCTACTACGTGAAACTAACTAGAACAAGCAAAGACTTCTCTAAGGCTGAACTTAAACTCCCTTGCCTATTTGCCAAAACCAAATTAAAACCTCAGACATGGATGTGTTGGGGCAGCAGGGGCATCTCTTACTTCAGCCCCAGGCTGAAGGCCAGGGGGGTTGATTACAAGCGACCCAGTGACATCAGGAGCCTGGTACACTGCTCTGCTTGTAGGTTTTTCTTAAAATGATCCCTTACTACCCCCACACAGCTACCAAAAGCAGAGGTGAAATCAAGGGTAGGAAAAAAATCATTCCCTTTTTTTCTTCCTTTATACGTGAGGTCCTACCCGGAACCCGGCGGCAACCACCTGTGCCCACAGCTGCATCCTGGTGAAGGCCTGAGCTCAACCTAGCAATACCGGCTTCCTGTGGCTCCTAGAGTGGTGCGGCCGTATGGGGCAAACAGACACTAGCTCCCATGAGCAGTGAAGACACGGGGCATGGTTCAGGGAACAGACCTTACTGCGGAGGAGCCCTTTGTGCACCTCATCTGCCTTCCGAGAAACAGCATTCAGAATCCGTCCTGAGCTCTTCTCCGACCCCATGTGTCCGGAATTAGTGAGCTCTTGGTCTCACTGACTTTAAAAATAAAGTCGCGGACTTCCGCGGAGTGTTGTAGTTTCTTAAAGGCGACGCGTGTGGGGCACGTCTGATTTCTTGCTTCTGATACTCAGATGCGTTCCGAGTTTCTTCCTTCTGATAGACTTACAGTATTACTAGTTCATAAGTAAAGCTACAGACTTCCACCGTGAATGTGACAAGTCTTACCGCGGTGCGTGTGGAGCTCTTCGTTCCTCCCAGTGCACTCGTAATCTTGCTAGCTTCAACAGTGAAGGTCCAAACCTTTAAAGTGACTGTTACTACTCAAAATCTGTGGACACACACTCAACAACAGCCCTCCACCAAAAAAAAAAAAAAAAAAAAACAAAAACAAGGTTTATCACAACACTGAAATATACCCCATACGAATTACCGCTACTAGAGCGGGCAGCCTGCTTTTATTCTCTTATCTGGCCCCACCCACATCCTGCTGATTGGTCCATTTTACAGAGAGCCGATTGGTCTGTTTTACAGAGAGCTGATTGGTCCGTTTTTACAGGGTGCTGATTGGTGTGCTTACAATCCCTGAGCTAGACACAAAAGTTCTCCACCTCCCCACTAGATTACCCAGATACAGAGTGTCCATTGGTGTATTTACAAACCCTGAGCTAGACACAGAGTGCTGATTGGGGCGTTTACAAACCTTGGGCTAGATACAGAGTGCCGATTGGTGCATTCACAATCCCTTAGGTAGACATAAAGATTCTCCAAGTCCCCACCAGATTAACTAGATACAGAGTGCCGATTGGTGCATTCACAAACCCTGAGCTAGACACAGGGTGCTGATTGGTGTGTTTACAAACCTTGAGCTAGATACAGAGTGACCATTGGTGCATTCACAATCCCTTAGCTAGATATAAAGGTTCTCCAAGTTCCCACTAGACGCAGGAACCCAGCTGGCTTCACCCAGTGGATCTCACCTGGGGGCCGCAAGTAGAGCTGCTTGCGAGTCTCGCGCCCTGCGACCGCACTCGTCAGCTCTTGGGCGGTCGATGGGATCGGGCGCCGTGGAACAGGGGGTGGTGCTCCTCAGGGAGGCTCAGGCCGCGCAAGAGCCCACGGCGCAGAAGGGGACTCAGGCATGGCGGGCTGCAGGTCCCGAACCCTGCTTTGCGGGCCCAGCGAGAAGTAGAGCGCAGCGCCGCTGGGTTTGGGCCGGCACTGCTGGGGGATGCGGCGCACCCTCCGCAGCTGCTGGCCCCGGTGCTAAGCCCCTCACTGCCCGGGGCCGGCAGGGCCGGACGGTCGCTCTGAGTGCGGGGCCCGCCAAGCCCACGCCCACCCCGACTCTAGTTGGTCCGCAAGCGCCGCGCGCAGCCCCGGTTGCCGCCCCTGCCTCTCCCTCCACAGCTCCCCGCAAGCCGAGGGAGCCGGCGCCGGCCTCGGCCAGCCCAGAGAAGGGCTCCTCAAGCGCGGCCAGAATGGGCGCCGAGGCCGAGAAGGTACCGAGAGCGAGCGAGTGCTGCGAGCATGCTGTCACCTGTCACCCACGTCATTCAAGATCTCAGCAGCAAATAAGTAGCTAAGCCCTCGCTCCTCGAAACGCAGCCCCTCCCGGTTTCCCGGACTCGGGGTTCCTTTCGCCTCCTAACTCATCCCTTGGGTGCCCCAGGGCCCATCCTGGGATGGCGGCAGTTCTCGCTCACAGGGTCTCGGGCAGGCCAGGGGGATTGGGGCCATGTCTGTGTTGACCAGGCCTAGGCTTTCCGTCTCCAGCCTCAGCTTTCTCTGGACTCTTAGGGTTCCTTCTTGCCTCCTGTCTTTCCTTCTCGCCCCCACACCGAATCTATTGACCAGCTTCATTAACTCTGCCTTAAACTCCATCCAGAATGTGCTGGCTGCCGCCCTCCGTTCTCATCTGAGCCTGCAGCGGCCTCCTGGGGCTCTGGGTCCTGCCTTTCCCTCCAGGTGAGCCAGTGGTCCCTTACTTGGAAATTCCTCGTGCTCCCTTCTGCTGGGCTCCACCTCGCTCCCTGGGGTCCCAGCCGCCACCTCTCTGCCTCTGGGAATCAGTGAGAACCCCTCACACACCCACTGGATTCCTATGTGGCACCTGCCGGCGCCTGGAACCGCATCCCCATGCTTAGGGCCTGTGTGACTCCTGAGCCAAACAGCCCGAGAGGACAGGCCCAGCCCCCACCCATCGCGGTGCCCAGCGCCCACCTGCGCCAGGCTCAGGGAACACTGGCTGAGCTGGTGAGCTGTGGGACCCAACACGGGGTGCCTCCATTTCCACAGTTATAAAATCAGGGGGCTCAGTGACTTCCAAGCTTCGATATGAAACCATTTCTCTAGAAGGGTGCTGGATCAGTCTGCTCTGGCTGCCTTAACAAGCACCACGCACTGGGCGTGCACTCGGGGCTTCAGCAACACACATTTGTTCTCTCACAGTCCTGGAGGGCAGATGGCTTTGAGCCAGGTGTGGCAGGGCTGGCTTCTCTGGAGGCCTCTCCTTGGCTTGCAGATGGTGTCTTCTCCCTGTAGGCTGGCAGGGGCCTCTCTCTGTGTGTATCTGTGCTTTCTCCTCTTATTAAAAGAGCACCACTCATGTTAGTTTAGGGCTCAGCCTAAAGACCTCATTTTAACTCCATTCTCTTTCTAAAGGCCCTGTCTCTAAATGCAGTCACTTTGAGGTACAAGATTCGTCTTCATCCATTTTGTGTCACTTATAACAGAATATCTGAAACTGGGCAATCTATAAAGAAAAGGAATTTACTTCTTGAAGTTACAGAGGCTGGGAAGTCCAAGATCGTGGGGGTGGGGCTGCATCTGGTGAGGGCCTTCTTGCTGGTGGGGATTCTGCAGAGTCGTGGCAGCGCAGGGCATCACATCGTGAGGATGCTGAGCGTGCCAGCTCACGTCTCTCTACCTCTTCCTATAAAGCCACCAGTCCCAATAGCATGATAATCCATTAACCCATTAATGCATGAACCATCTATTAAAGGCCCCACCTCTCAAGACTTCCACACTGAGGATTATTTTTCAACATGAGTTTTGTGGGGACAAATCTTCAAACCATAGCATGGGGGTTAGGACTTCAACATATGAAGTTGGAGGGGGACACAGTCAGCCCATAACAGATGATAATGTCACAGCCTCGAGTGGAGCCACAGGACCTCTCCGGGGGACTCAGTGCCGGGCCTCCATGGCAGTGGTCTGGAGGAAGGAGGCAATTCTGAAAGCAACATCTGAATGATGAGAAGGTGGTTTCGAGATTGCTGTGCTTGTGCTAACGAGCCTGTTTATTAGAAGATTTTCCAGTAAACCTCCTTGTGAAAACGTGGGGATTTTTTCTCCCATTGTTTTGCTGTCCGATGGCAGCCGAGACAGGTGAGTGGAACGTTGGTCTCACCGCTTCCTCTCCACTGTGGCGCTCGGTGCAGCCCTTCTTCTGGCTCGTTCTCCCTCCCTCCCTTAAATACAGAAATGAGCCCCTGAAACATTACTTCAAGGGATGCTTACTCTGTGGGGCGACCTGCATTGGGAGATTCCTGTGGAGGAGAGAGGGACCAGCCCTGTGGCCTGGGCTGTTTGCATCTGGATCCCTCGCAGGCACTTCCTTTCGGGAGGCTGCCCGGCTTCTCATTGTGCAGAATCCATCATCCAGACCACTGCTCCCCTGTAGTGCATGGCGGAACGCTCAGCACAGAGCTCGCCTCACCCGGGGAAACTGAGTGTCCTCGGAAGACAGAATTGCCACGCCAGTAAGAGCCCGCACCCCCCGCCCCCATGGCCTCAGCTAGGGAGGGGCAATGCTGCGCGCTGCGTGGTCAGCAGGCTTCCAGGGGCACCGGAGCCTCACCCGTCTGCTGTGTGCACGTCCATCTTAGCAGCTCCGCCCTCCCAGCCCCGCAGCCTCTCCCTGGCCTGGACATGCGGTGCCACCCATCAGCACCTGCTGTTTGTCATCTGTGCCATCCATGAGCACCTGCTGTTTGCACCCACACAGCGTCTAGAAAAGGAAGCAGCTCAGGGAGCTCAGGACATGCACTGGGAAGAGGCAGGCGGGAAGAGGGTGGTCCCCAGATTTCCATCCTTAAAATGGGGTGCTGGAGAGCCGGGTGAGATGGCCGGCCCCGTCCTCCCAGCCCAGCGCGCTTGCGCCTGGGTTTCCCCAGCCCCTCCCGGCCGCCTCAGCCCCTGCCTGTGTTCCATGGGGGCTTCTTGGTTTCTTGTAAAAGACACAATTAGAGTAACCCCAGAGCTTGATTCCCACCTCACTTCATAAACACAACAGGGAAATGCCGGTGACACACAAGCGTTCCTCAAACCACCTTGTTTTTGAGCTCTGCAATGGAAACACACCACTTCCTTCCACTGAGTCAGGCCCACGCCTCCCGGCGGCGGGCACCGCCCCCCAGCTGCCTGTGCCATCCCAGCCAGAGCCCAGATCATTCTTTCCACTAAGACGCCTGAGTCTCCTGGTGGAACCCAACCCTTTCAAAGACTGTGGGTTGGTGTGGGGTTTTTTGCTGTTATTGTTTGGTTTTTGGTTTTTCTTAAATTGCATAAGACACTAAATAGGTTAAATGAGGTTAGTGGGGTGTGCTCACCTGCAGGCCACATTCCCAGTGCCACTCCCCAGCACCCCCCACTCAAGAGACTCCTATGTGTGGCTGTTTGGATCCAAATCAGCGACCCTGAAGCATGAGCAGAGGCTGGACAGGGAGGCAGAGGCAGGGAGTGACAGGCGCCGGGGGAGGGGACAGACCTGCGCCGCCTTGTCGTGGCCGCTCTGAGCAGCCGCCTTGCACTGCTGAGTTCTGCTCCAGGGCTGCCCAGCACTGCAGCTAGAACTTCTCCATGCGGGCCCCCAGCACCCCGTAGAGGCCTCCCTTTTGCATGTGAATAGATGATCCCTGCCTCAACTTCCCCTCCAGGGGCTGCCCCAGCTTGTGCCTCGTCTCCCCTACTGCTTCTCATCCTTCCAGGGAGCCAGGTTGCGCTGGGGGAGGGACAGGTCCACCAGGTGGGCAGGTCCTGGAATTGGAAGGCTAGGCCCAGGGCTTGAGAAAGCAACAAGAATTAGACTCTGGGACTGAAGTGTGAGGTACAGGCACCTGATATTTCCATAAAAAGTGTGACTCAGCACTGAGCCAGGACCCCTAGCAGACAAGCCCAGGGGCTTCCTGCTAGGTCACAGCTGGACTCAGGAGAAGCAGCCGAGCCCAGGGCAGAGATGGCTGTGCTGGGCTGGGCAGGGTGGCAGCTCTGAGATCCCCACCAGGCTGGCTGCCCAGCTCCCTCTCCTAGCTTTGTCCCTCAGTCCTCCTGCCCGGCCACCCCGTCCCTTCTGTTCACCCCAACCTCTGGCCCCACCTAGGCACTTCCTGAAAGCCCACAGTGACCCCAGTATTTTCACATCACTAGCACATAGGATGAGCATTGCTTCATTTGGAAATTGCGGTGTCCTCTCCTAGAGGAGTGGACACAATAAGACCACATCTAGCTTTCAGCATGACTCTCAGAGACCCACTCTGGCCCCAAGCTTCCCGTGATGCTGGTGACCTGGAGTCATGGGCTCTAGAGCTCCACAGAAACAGCCCACCATGGGCCGGAGACAGAGTGACCAGCCCCTGCCCCCCCACCTCCCAGATTCCCTGGCTGCCCCAGTGGGGGCTCCTCCACTCTGGGGTCCATCTTCTGTGCCTCTGACTGACCACTGCCCCTGCTTTTTCCTACCCAAACCTCTGACTATAACGGGGCTGCACTTCGAGAAAGATATTTCTGTTGCAATCAACCCATTTTTCCAGGGGCCTGAGTGCCACTGTGCCTGCATTTCCCTGGTAACCATTTCTTGAACAGTTCCTATGATGGTTTCTGGAAAGGCCCAAACCAGGGCCCTAAACAGAGTCTTCAATCCTGTTACCTGTTTTGGTTCCAGAGACTCCACTGCATGACAGCAAAGCTAAAAACCCAGGAAACCAGAAGTGCCAGAGAGCATGTCTTGGAGGTGTGCCCTGCCTCCCTCTGCTTGTTTACAGCCATCCTGATGAATCCCCTAAACTATCACTTCAAACCCCTAAAGGCTGGAGGAAGAAAAAGGCAAATGCCACCACTGTTGCCATCTGAAAAGCAAGAGCAGCTCTGAGAGCTCAGCACACCCTGTGTTTGTGAGTCCCCCTCGCCTGGCCCGGCCGTTCTCCCTCCACACTGCGCCCTGCCCTGCCTAGCACCATCCTCTCGCTTCCTCCCCAGTGTTGTGGTTTGGTCTTTGATTTCAAACACACTCAACATCCATTCAGTACACTTGAGCTGTCATCAAATTCATTCACCACGCATTTGCCTAAAGCCTGCCATGCGGCGTCCTCTGGAGCTCCCCAAGGCCCTGCGCCTGCTGTCCCTCCCTGCAGGGGCCCCCTCGGTGCCAGGCTTGCTCCCGGGGCCACACCTTGGTCCCTGAGGAGGGCTTGTCCAGTGGACAAAAGCACGAAAGGCCTGAGGACTCATCTGCTGCGAGGGGACTCCCCTTAGTAAGCTGGGACCCAGGGCCCACATTGCTGTCCGCATCCACCTGTGTAATTCATGTGATGTCCACCCCAGCGTTGTGAGCCATGTGCTGCTGCACCCCCACTTCACAGATGATGAAAACTGAGGTGCCCCACGCGCCCAGCCAATCAGTGGCACAACTTGGAACAAAGCCACAAAGAGCCCACCATGGCACTCAGGAGACAAGGCGTGCAGGAGAAGGTGAATAGTGCAGAGCCTGCCCGCACCGCGTTCTATGCTCCAAGGAAGCTGCTCCAGTGCTAATGGGAAGATGTTCTTTGTTGTTGTTGTTGTTGTTTTGTTGTTGTTGTTGTTGCTGTTTGAGATGGAGCCTCGCTTTGTTGCCCAGGCTGGAGTGCAGTGGCGCAATCTCTGCTCACTGCAACCTCTGCCTCCCAGGTTCAAGAGATTCTCCTGCCTCAGCCTCCTGAATATCTGGGATTACAGACGCGTGCCACCACGTCCAGCCAATTTTTGTATTTTTAGTAGAGATGGAGTTTCACCATGTTGGCTTTTGAACAGCATTTTGGAGCTCTTCTTCCTTCCCTTGGTTCCTTTCCCCACTTCTCTGCTTTACTTTAGACCCCAGTTAGTGGGTTAGAAACTCTAAGAAAAACAAAAAGCTGTACGAGGAAGGGAAGGCCACCCAGCACCCCTTGGCCCCATGGGGAAGAGTTTTATGGTGCTTCAGGGACGTGGCCTCCCCATTGGCTCTCAGCTTGTAGGGCAGACAAAGTGCAGAAGACTCGGTTATGGTCACCAAGCAAAGCCCATATCATCAGCTGCAATTTGATCACAGATGACCATAGGCGTATTGGAGTTTCGCCCCAGAGGGTGACCCTGTGGCTAAGCGGAAGGGAGAGGGGGCCTGTGGGAAAGGAAGGGGGGATGCCACCGAGGGACAGCCAGCAGGACAGCTGGGGACAGCGCTGTCACCATCGGGGCGTGGGAGGGTAGATGCCTCTTGAGGGCAAACTCTCACACTCACTGAGGAAGTCAGTAGGTAAGACAATCAGCAACCCAGGGCACAGGGCGCACAGTCTTGGGTGGAGTCCTGGGTGGAGGCAGTCCTGGGTCTGCAGTCCTGGGTAGAGGCACCTGCAGAGGCACAGGTGGAGGGAGCCAGGTGCTGCTCTGGGGAAGGAGTGCCTGGGGCTTTTTCTTCCCATTCTAAGCCTTGCTGTGTTCTTTGATATTTTACCACAGATGTCATTACCTTGACAATGTTTTTTACAAGACCAGTGAACACAGGACCAGAGGAGTTGGGTGCTTGTCTTGGTTTCTTGTTTGGGCAATAGCTTCCCACCTGTAGTTAATGAATATCTTCCCCCACGTACCCCCACACAGTTGTTTTGAGGCTCAAGGGATATTTAGAGATATTTAGATAGTTCCAAAGCAGCCAGGGCATTTTCAAGTAGTAGCAATAGTCGTAGTGATTATTGCATTATTATCATTTTTAGAACAGGGCAGACGTGAAAAACAGTCCAAAAATAAAAAGAAATTAAGACACTAATGAGAGCCATTCAACACCATTTCAATGGAGGGAGAATGTTTATCAGGGAACACCTGAGGCCTGCAGAGATGCTGCCTGTATCTGAAAAGTTGCTGGTTGCAGTGAGGGTGGCTCTGCCCTCAAAGAGGTAAACCCACAGTATGTAGACAAAATTATTCAAAGGGTCACCCTTGACCCACTCACTCCACTTGTTAAGAACGTACTCCTTGGAAATAATTATTGATATACATTGATATATATGCACACATCTAAGGGGGCCAACCTAAATTTCAACAATGGAGAAACAAGTAATAAAATGTGGCTCTTGGCCGGGCACGGTGGCTCACGCCTGTAATCTCAGCACTTTGGGAGGCCGAGGAGGGCGAATCACCTGAGGTCAGGAGTTCAAGATCAGCCTGGCCAACAAGGTGAAACCCCGTCTCTACCAAAATACAAAAAAATTAGCCAGGCGTGCCGGCGCGTGCCTGTAGTCCCAGCTACTTGGGAGGCTGAGGTAGGGGAATCCCTTGAACTTGGGGTGCGGAGGTTGCAGTGAGCCAAGATTGTGCTACTGCACTCCATCATGGCGACAGGGCAAGACTCCGTCTCAAAACAAACAAATCCCCAAAAAATGTGGCTCTTAAATGTGGGCCCTGAGCGGGGTTGAGGTGGGAGGTGTGTTGGCAGCTGGAGCTGCCCACAGGCTCCACACAAGTGTCCTGTAGTGTGTGGCAAGGACAGGGGAGTAGATGGGCTGCAGGAGAGGGGCAGGAATGCCCTCGAGCTTCTCTGACAGCGCTGCCATCACCCATGTGCCAGCTCTTAAGTGTCTGCCTGGAGGTGATGGGGTCACTTCCTCTCACATTTCAGCTGTTGAAGTCGGTAACGTGGCTGAGCTTTCCTGCAAAGAAGCCAGGGGAGGACAACTCACCAGAAAGTTTGTGAAACCTCATGCTTTCTATAAAGGGAAATTGATTTTGTCTTCAGTGATGGGAGAGGCATGCCAAAGAGTAAAGACAGTGCCATGGGCTGTAAATAACGAGCTGACTTCTCTAGGTAGCTGTGGAATGGGAAGGGATGGGAGGAGATGGGATGGATGGGAAGGAATGGGATGGGATGGAGTAGGGTGGGATTGAAAGGGAAGAGATGGGATTGGAAGGTAAGGGATGGGAAGAGAATAGACAGTAAGGGAAGAGATGGGATGGGATGGAAAGGGATGATATAGGATGGGAAGGGATGAGACAGGGTGGGATGGGATGGGATGGGATGGATGGGTGGGAGAGGATGGAAGGGAAGGAAATGGAAGAGATGGAAAGGATGGGATGGGATGGATGGGATGGGATGAAAGGGATGGAATGGGATGGATGGGATGGGATGAGATGGAAGGGATGGTAAGGAATGATATGGAATGGAATGGGGTAGAATGGAATGGGAAGGATGGGGTAGATTGAAAGGGAGAAGATGGAAGAAAATGGTGGGAAGGGACAGGAGGGGAGGGGATGGCATGGGATGGGATGGGAATGGAAGGGATGGGAAGGCAAAGGATGGGACAGGCGGAATGAGAAGGGAAGGGTGGGATAAGCTGGGATGGGATGGGATGGATGGAAGGGATGGGATGGATGGAAGGGATGGGATGGATGGAAGGGATGGGATGGATGGAAGGGATGGGAGGGATGGAAGGGATGGGTTAGGGTCAGAAGGAAAGGGGAAGAGAGAGGAGGGCAAGGGACGGGAGGGGGGAGGAAGGGATGGGATGCCTGCTCCCCAGACGAGAGCCAGCCTTATTAACTCTCAGCCTAGGAGTGGCATCCTGGGCTGGACTATCACTCTCCAAGACCCTGCTGACATGCCCAGCCCCAGCCTCAACCCGAGAAGACAAAGACCACTTTCTGACTGGCCAGAGGTTTGAATAAAGGTAGTTCAGCAGGCAAGTGTGATATGAAAGGACCTCAGCAAAGGGAACAGGATACTCACAGGGAAGTTCAATGCCAAATGTGCCTGTGCTGCCAGGACCATCACAATGTTGGTACAAGATTGGTCCTGTGAACCGCAAGTGATAGAACTAGAGATGCACGGTGAGCTGATGCAAGCGAACACAGCATGCTCATGAGAAGGTGCTGGATGAATGCCAGGTACTTCGTTATCGCCCAAGCCATAGGTGGTAGATTACAGAGTGTTAATTACTACGGAAGACTTGGATCACAGCTGCCTTGCACATGGCTGCACTGACTCTATCCTGTTGGAACTGTTTCCAGAAGAGCTGTTGCAAAACCCTTTGCTTAGGCTTCCTCCAGTTTTCATAGCATCACTGGCAGAGAGTGATTTTGTTACACCCCTATCAGCAAATCAGTAGGGCTCTCCTGGGAAATTTAAATTTCCTATGTTTTCTAGTATTGCGTGATGCTCTTCTTTTTGGCCATATTTTTGGACAATGAACATCCACGGAAAAATCTGAGTTTCAGTGCAACTAGACTAGTAGAATATATTTGGTACATTTATATCAGGAAATACTAAGATTTATTTCTGGTAAATTCAGATGAATCTAAATAAAGCAAAATGATGGATATTTAATACAATCCTTAGTTGATGTGTATGATATATTTATGTTAAATATTCTGAGACATATAAAAATTTTCTGAGACATATGTCTTTTAAGATTCATTTGTTTCTTGGCACAATGTCTGGAATTTATTCCAAAATAATTCTAGGGGAGGGGCAAAGGGCAGGTCACAGATGAGACGAGGCTGGGGCTGGTGATGAGTATACGTGGCCATTATGCTATTCTTTCTGTCAGTGCATGATTTAAAAGTTATTTCATGTACACTTTGAACAGACAAGTTCCTATAAGGCATCAGAGCAATTCTTGGTCTGCTGCTGACAATGAAAAATGTATGATGAGATCAAATACCTGGGAGGTAAGAATAATTTTCATGTGTTGTTAATGGCCGAAAAAAAATTATGTGCAGTGGGCTGGGTTTGACCCACAGTCCGTCGTTTGCAGACTCCTGAAATGATATCAGAGAGAAAGGAGCACAAAGCCAAGAAGGGAAGGCGTGAAGCCCGGAATCAGCCCACCGGCCCCGTCTGACAGCCATCTCACCAGGGAAATCTCAGTGTCTCTAAAGAAAGTCTCAATGGAGCCATGCTGACCCCTTCACGGAAAAAGTCTGCCACCCCCTGTGGTATTTCCTATATGTTTATGCTCATTTGTTTATTATTATTTGTATCCCCAGCCGCAGAGGGCAGGTGTCTGCTTCTTCAGCACTCTTCACCCTGCAGAGATGAGATCAAGGCCAGTCAGGCTACCTGGAGCGGAACTCGTCCCCCTTATAAGCTGGGTGACCACGGGTAACTTATTTGACCTCTCTGTCCCACGTCTGTAAAATGGGATGATCGTAGTACTTCCCTCATAGCGTTCTTTTAATGAATCTGTGGGTTAATGCCAGCCAGTAAACGACAGCTATGTATGTGTTCCAGCGATTATTGCCCTCGTGGCAGTCAGAAGTCATGGAGGCTGGGCTCCTTCGTTTTGCATTTCTAGAACTCAGTGTCCCTTCAGCCAGTTTTCCTAGATCTACTCTATTTGCCAAAAAGAAAAAAGAATCCACTCTGTCCTAAAGGAAGACTGACTTCTCTCATGCTTAACAGGTTCAAATTGCGGCAGCTTTCATAGAATGGTGTTTTCTCTGCCTTTACTATCAAGGACTGGGGGCTCCTGGGACACAAGTGCAGGGGCCCCTCCCTGTGCACACTGCTGGGTGCTTTTGCCAAGCACCTGTTTTCACCACCGCACCCTGCAAATACAGCCTCCTTCAGCATTTGGCTAAGGATGCATCTCTGGAGAAGCCTGCCCTGGTGAGGCCTGAAGTCCGGTTCCCGTCCTGGCTCTGCCACCGCTGCACACACCTCTGCTGGGCATGGGATCTGTTCGGTTAACATCATGTTAACTTTCTCCTGTCTCCATTAAAAAAAGTCAAGTCAGCTGTTGCTGCAGAAAATAGTATGGTGGTCGAGTCAGCTGCTGCTGCAGAAAATAGTATGGTGGTCCTCAAAAGTGAAACGGAATTACTATCTCATCCAGCAACTCCACTTCTGGCAACTCCACTTCTGGGTAGAATTCTAAAAGAAGTGGAAGCAGGGCCTTGAGATATTTGCACACCTATGTTCATCGCAGCATTAGATATTTGCACACCCATGTTCATCGCGGCATTATTCACAAGAGTCAAAAGAAAGCAACCCAAGTGTCAATCAACAGAAGAATGGACCAGCAAAATGTAGAATGATATGATATGATGGAATGTTACTCAGATGGCAAAAAAAGGGGATTCTAACACATGCTACAATATGCATGGACCTTGAAGATATTTGCTAAATGGAATAAACAGGTCATAAAAGGAAAAACACTGTGTGATTCCACTTCTGTGAGGCTCCTACAGCAGTCAATTCATAGAGACAGAGCAGAATGGTGGCTGCCAGGGGCTGGTGGAAGAGGAATGGGGAACTGGTGTTTAATGGAGACAGAGCTTCAGTTTGGGAAGATGAAAACGTCCTAGAGAAGGATGATGGTGATGGTTGCACAACCATGTGAATGTGCTTGATGCCACCGAGCTACGCACGTAAAAATGGTTAAAATGGTGCATTTTTATATCATGTGTACATAAAAAAATTGATGTCCGCGCTTCCTTCATCTTTCTATTACCTGTACCCAGCTGAGACCCCTGGTGCTCTCTCCTGGACTCATTCCAGAGCAGAATGAAACACATTCTCTTGAACATTCACAGTTGTTTCCAGTGAAATTGATTAAGGGAAATAGCCAGATATTACTCAGGGTCCAGTCAGCAGGCGGTGTTTGGTTCAGCACTTGTATGTGGCGGCAAATGGATGCGACTGCCTGTGAATCCCAGAAACAGAAACTTAGATCTGTGACCACCACACAATGCACGCCCAGATAGCAGCACAGCTGGCGCAGCGGGCGTCTCCTGGGCCTGGAGGCCAAAGGATGTGGACTTTCCATGGGAGCTTCCCAGCTCATGAATGAGATGAGGCTTGGCCTGTCCTGGGACGTAACTGCGCTGAAGGACAGAACTCAGGATGCCACACGGCGAGGGCAGTGTCACGGCTGCTGATGTGCTGCCCCTGCCAACGCCTCAGAGCAGCCCCTGGACCAGAAATCCTGCCTCTGCAGCTCTGCAGGCCACCATCGGTCTATTAATACCTCAACTGATAAAGAAACATTTCTTTCCCATTCCAACACGTCCTAATCAAAAACAAATGAGACCAGCTTCCAGGCGGATTGCCTTGTGTTCAGTTTATGCCAGTGGCTGAGGCCAAGGAATTGGGGGAAACCACACAGTGTTTCTAATAACTGAAGAACTGTGTTTGACCTGGGTGTTTTCCCCGTGAAAGCTGAGAGGAGTTGAAGCCCGCAGAGATGAAAACTGGGCGTAGGTGGAGAGATGGGTCACAGCGCTCTGTCCCTCATGGTGGCCCTCCTGCTGCCCTTCGTGGGCTGCTGCCTCTTCTTGTGTCTTTCTCCACTGCTCAGCTTGCCCATAGGGGTCTCAGGCACCGCAAGGCCGCTTTATGAAGAATGGATGGAGCTTGCACACAGTGCCCGGCATATTCCTGCTGGGCTGCAGGGTACTGAGCTCCTTCCCTGTACTACTTCCCAGCTCTGCAGTTAAGGTTATTCTCATCGGAATGGTAAAATGTTTATTCCAAGTGTATGTCATCCAAACGCTCAGTGAAAATAGTCCATCTAAGATGAGTTAATCTCTGCTCCCCAAAATGCCATCTTTTATCTCTGATAGAATTCTTGCTCCCTTCGAGAAGTGGAGCCAGGGGTGGCAGTCCTAGCCCCGTTACCGTGCATTTAATTTTTAAGCACATCTTGCTGAGTCATCCATGACATCCCAAGCTATTTGTTGGTGCCTGAGAATACAGAATGAGTAAGATGCCGCTCCAGGCCCAGGTGAGAGGTAACAGCGTGCTGGCAGCCTTCACAGCCCTCGCGCGCTCTCGGCGCCTCCTCGGCCTTGGTGGCCACTCTGGCCGCGCTGGAGGAGCCCTTCAGCCCGCCGCTGCACAGTGGGAGCCCCTTTCTGGGCTGGCCAAGACCAGAGCCCGCTCCCTCAGCTTGCGCGGGGAGGTGTGGAAGGAGAGGCGCGGGCGGGAACCCGGGCTGTGCGCAGCGCTTGCAGGCCAGCGCGAGTTCCAGGTGAGCGTGGGCTCGGTTGGCCCGCAAGTCCCGGGCAGTGAGGGGCTTAGCACCTGGGCCAGCAGCTGCTGTGCTCGATTTCTTGCCAGGCCTTAGCAGCCTCCCCGCAGGGCAGAACTCGGGACCTGCAGCCCGCCATGCCTGAGCCTCCCCCCCCCGCGCCGTGGGCTCCTGCGCAGCCCGAGTTTCTCGGAGGAGTGCGGCTCCCTGCTCCAAGCGCCCAGTCCCATCCGCCGCCCAAGGGCTGAGAAGCGCGGGCGCACAGCGCAGGACTGGCAGGCAGCTCCACCTGCGGGATCCAGCGGGTAAAGCCAGCTGGGCTCCTGAATCTAGTGGGTATTTGAAGAACCTTTATGTCTAGCTAAGGGATTGTGAATACACCAATCAGCACTCTGTATCTAGCTCAAGGTTTGTAAACACACCAATCAGCATCCTGTGTCTGGCTCAGGGTTTGTGAATGCACCAATGGGCACTCTGTACCTAGCTAATCTGGTGGGGACTTGGAGAAGCTTTATGTCTAGCTAAGGGATTGTGAATACACCAATCGGCACTCTGTATCTAGCTCAAGGTTTGTAAATGCACCAATCAGCGCTCCGTGTCTAGCTCAGGGTTTATAAATGCACCAATCAGCACTCTGTATCTAGCTAATCTGGTGGGGACCTGGAGAACTTTTGTGTCTAGCTCAGGGATTGTAAACGCACCAATCAGCACCCTGTCAAAACAGACCAATCGGCTCTCTGTAAAATGGACCAATCAGCAGGATGTGGGGGAAGGGGGAGAGCCCGATAAGGGAATAAAAGCAGGCTGCCCAACCAGGTGGTGATAATCTGCCTAAGTTTAATTTCCCCATGATAGGCAGGCAGTCTGTGTTTTCTCTCTTTGCAATAAATTTTGCTGTTAAGTTTTTGGGTCTCTACTGCTTTTATAAGCTGTAACACTCACTAAGAAGGTCTACAGCTTTATTTCTGAAACTAGTGAGATTCCCAAACCCACCATAGGCACTGCCTTAAGAGCTGTAACAGTCACTGTAAAAGTCTGCAGCTTTGTTCTTGAGCCAGCGAAACTATGAGCCCATCAGGAAAAAACCAGCAATACATCTGAACATCAGAAGGAATAAACTCTGGACACGCTACTTTTAAGAACTGACACTCACTGTGAGGCTCTGTGACTTCATTGGTGAAGTCAGTGATAACCAGGAATCCACCAATTCTGGATACACAGGTGGAGGGAGGATGTCTGTGTGCCTCCGGGGACCCAGCTGCATCCTAAAATCATGGGCTTCGTTGTTCCACAACTTCTCAGATAGCCTGTGGGATTGGAAGGGCCCAAGGAAAGTGACTACAGGACTTTGCTTAGCATTCTTGCATTGTGTGCTGGGGGTGCCTGCCTGCAGCTGAAAATCACTTGGGTTCTGCCATTTTGAAACTTGTATTGTGGCAAGACAGAAATGCCAAGGGAAAAAAAAAAAAAACCATGAAGCGTGTGGTGACAGGCACAGAGAAGCCATTGCCTCCTCTCTCCCTCCTGGCCCATCCCATGGCTGGTCTCTGTGGCCCTGGGCCCTCGTTGCAGACCTGCAGGTGCTTGCTGGTCCCTCATCTAGGGAACATGCTGTGCAAGGAAACAGGATTATAGGAAAGTGAAAGAGAAGGTAGCACAGATGCTGGCAAAGTCCGAAATGTATCAGTGTCTGGGCTGGCCCGTGGGGATCAGTGCCTCCCTTTGTCCCGGCAGAGTCGCAGTAGCAGGGCTGAAGCCCAGGCCGGACTGCGGCTCACACGCCCTTAGCCTAGGCATCTGTAAGCAAAGGCATGCTGGGTCTAGGAGCACCTTCTAGCCTGGCCTGTGCAGTGGGTAGGGTCCCGGCCATGGCCTGCTGAATGTTTGCTTCCCTTTGCTGATCCTTTCCTGACCTGAATGAAACGAGGAGACTATAAAAGTTGTCAATTACATCAGCTTCTTTTTTCTTTTTTAAGTTTAATTTTGGCTCTTCTAGGAACGTTATGTATTTGAAAAAAATGCTATGGCATTCCTCAGTGGGAAAACAATTTTTCTCAGATCCAAAGCTACTAAAATGCCTACTTTTGATGTAGGATTTTTATTTTCTTTGTTTTTAAAAAGGTGCAATAAAGTTTATTTTTTATTTATTTATTTTTTCAAACGGTCTTGCTCTGCTGCCCAGGCTGTGAGTGCAGGGGTGTGATCTCAGCTCACTGCAGCCTCCACCTCTTGGGTTCAAGCGATTCTCATGCATCAGCCTTCTGAGTAGCTGGGACTATAGGCATGTACCACCATGCCTGGCTAAGTTTTGTAATTTTTTTTTTTTTTTTTTTTAGTAGAGACAGGGTCTCACCAGGTTGGCTAGGCTGGTCTCAAACTCCTGACCTCAGGTGATCTGCCCACCTTGGCCTCCCAAAGTGCTGGGATTACAGGTGTGAGCCACCGCACCCGGCGAAATTCACTCTGGTGTGCAGTGCATCAAATTGGGTAAGCACTACCATAAGCATTACCATAAGTATTAACATAAATACTACCATAAGCACTACCATAAACACTACCATAAGCATTACCATAAACACTACTATAAGCACTACCATAAGCATGACCATAAGCACTACCAGAAGCACTACCAGAAGCACTACCGTAAACATTACCATGAGCATGACCATAAGCACTACCAGAAGCATTACCAGAAGCACTACCGTAAACATTACCATGAGCACTACCATAAGCACTACCAAAAACATTACCATAAGCACTACCATAAACATTACCATAAGCACTACCATAAGCACTACCGTAAACATTACCATAGGCATTACCATAAACACTACCATAAGCACTACCATAAGCATGACCATAAGCACTACCAGAAGCACTACCAGAAGCATTACCATAAACATTACCATAAGCATGACCATAAGCACTACCAGAAGCATTACCAGAAGCACTACCGTAAACATTACCATGAGCACTACCATAAGCACTACCATAAACATTACCATAAGCACTACCGTAAACATTACCATAAGCATGGCGCTGAACAGTTGGGTCCCTCCTCGTGCTGCCCTGGGGCAGACTCCTCCCACCCTCAGCCCCTGGTATTCCCTGGTCTCTCGTCTGTGCTTATCATTTTTTGCCTTTTCCAGAATGTCGTATGAGTGAAACCTACAGAAGGTAGTCTTGGGTCTGGCTCCTTCCACTTAAATGCATTGAAAAATAATTCATGCTTATGTGAAGATAAGTTTTCATGTTTCTTGGTTAAGGGATGCCTAGTAGCAGAATCTTTTGGTCAGATGGTAAGCATATGTTTAACTGTATAAGAAACCACCAAACTGTTTCCCAAACTGGTTTACCATTTTTCACTTTCACCAGCAACACGTGTGAGAGTTTTGGTTGTTCTGTGTCCTCTTCAGCACTGGGTATTGCCAGATTTTTTCATTCCCATTTTAGCCATTCAAATAGGAGTGCAGAGCCCCTTGTAACCGAATTTGAATTTCTGAAATGATGAATGACATTTAACAGCCTTCCATGCGCCTATCTGCCATCCACATATCTTCCTAGGTGGAGGTTTATTTGCTCACGAAATATTCAAACCTGCAGATGTAACAGGTTCTCCTCCGCCCACTCACCACTGATGTCTGGAGGATGGAGTCTTTGTCTGGCTGTTGGTGTGCAGCATTCCCATGGATGCTCTTGATTTTTTATTACTTATGTCGGTCACCACAAACAATATAGCTTGAGAGGCAGCATGAACATAGACTATTTCTGGAAAAGCACAATGGAAATGGAGATTCCTACCCATCTTCAACATCTGACTGTTTTGGCAGTAATAGACACTGGGGGCTAGTAGGTGGGGGAGAGAGTGGGGTAAGGGTTGAAAACTACTTGTTGGGTGAAATGTTCAGTACCTGGGTGATGGGATCCAACGCATCCCAAACCTCAGCATCAGGCAATATACCCATGTAACAAACCTGCACATGCACCCCTGGCTCTAAAGCAAAAGTCGAAATTATATATTCATTAAAAAAAGATGTGGCTCTTCAAGCCCACATCTCCTGATATGTTCCATGAGTTGGCCCCGGCTGCATCGGTTCTGTTGTGTGGCTGCTCTGACTTTTCTTTCTCCTGTGGTCTTTTTACAGGGTTGGCTGGGATGTGAGTGTAATCTCTGGTGGATGTGGTCACATACAACTCTCTTCTCAGTTCTTTGCCAAGCTATGACTGTTCCTGGGAGGGTGTTGTTTGAGGTGGCTGCTGGATTTGACCCTGACTTCAGGAAGTTAAAGGCAGGCGCTTATTCGCAACTTTCCCTTCCCCCACCGCACCACCCTGCGGGAAGGACATGCATTTCTAGTGTTGGCTTCTGCATGGCTGCCTGGGTCATGCGTTTTTGTAGCTCATTAAGGATGACTCACAGAGAAATGAACAGAGGTGGCAGCTCTGCGTGGGTCTAAGGCTAGTTTACCTTATTTGTCTAGTGAAGGGGGTAAGAAGGCCAATGCCATGGCATTGAAACCAGTGATACCAAGCAGGTGTCAGCCATCCTCAAAGCACATATTTCCATGAGTATCTAGGAAAAGAGGTGGCATGAATGAACTAAGGGTCTCCTACCACTGGGAAACAAACCTGCTGGAGCCCTGGTGCTGGCGGGCCAACGACATCCTGTCCCTATGGGAGCTGAGCATGTTTTAAAGCTGTGTCAGATGGTGGTGATGCCTCTACCGGAACAGAGACCCATTTCTTGGTCTAATGTTGTCCCAGCAGAGCTAGAAAGCTTAACTCAATGTCTTACTTTCACAAGACCACATGGCTCCAGGGGCATCCCCAGTCCTCAGAGACATGCCCAGGAGTACATCGACGGATACTCAGTGCACAGGAAGCAGTAATAACAAAACGTGGCAGAGCGGGAGTGTGACACCCACCACTGCCTTTCACCCCATTCGCCTCAGTCCCCCCTTTCTTTCTTCACCTCTTCCATATACTTTTCTTCCCGGGCTGATTTCCTTCTTTATCCTCTGCCTTCTCATTTTTCCCACTGTTATTGGACTTGTTTCATCCTGCCTGTTAGTCTAGCAGTTAGATTGTGTGTCTGCTTCCTCCAGTTGACTGATGGTAAAGAGGGTTGCTGTGCACTGTTGTGCAGGTTTTATGCTGCACAATTCCGAGGCACCATTCACACTGTGGTCACTGTATGTGTATTTATAAATATATACATATATGTAATACATATACATTTATTAGCACAACTTTCTGATTGTTGGCAAAAAAATTGGTTTCAGAAAGAGGTGCCTCTGTCTAATTTGTACAAAGGTCCAGTCAGGCTAATGATGGACCACGTCTTTTCAAAATATATATAGGCTCTATTTTTCAGAATAGTTTTAGATGCACAGAAAAATTACGCAGAAAGTACAGGGAGTTCCCAAATGCTGTCTCCCTCACCACCAGGAACCATGTCTTTTTAAACATCAAGCTCCCCTATCCAAGCCCAATGTCTGCTACCCAGGAGGTTTTCAATACATGTTTTTTCAAACATCAAATTGAGTTACTCACAACTGATGATCTCTACCAGAATGTGGTCCTGAATTACCCCAATGAAAATCTGAGAAAGGGTGCATTTCCTAGAACCCCCAGAAAGAATTTTACCCAATGAATGGCACAACTCTTAATAATAGCAATAGGGTTCAGCATACCTCTGTGTGCCAGGCACCAAGCAAGATGCCTCCTGGGGATCTTGGACTCTATGGGATTATGTAGGCCTCACAGGTTAGTGGAGGAGGTATTCGTACCCTCATTTTTGACTTGAGGAAGCCTGGGTTCCAGCAGGATAGGACGATGCCTAAAGTCACATCCGTAAGGAGGAGCAGCACCAGCATCGGAGCCCAGGCTGTGCCTCCTGAACAGAGGTATGTCCTCATCTTCACAGTTGAACACCATAGCCACTGGCCACATGTGACCATTGAGAATTTGAGGGGGGCTGGTCTGCACCGAGACACTGGGGTTAGTGCCAAAAAGAATACGAACTATCTCATTAATCATTGCTTTGACTGAGTACATACATGTTGAAAGGATAATATTAGATTATATAAAATAGATTACTAAAATTAGTAATAATATTAGATTACTATAATGTAATAGATTACTAAAATTAATTCCACCTGTTACGTTGTACTCTTTTTGAATGTGGCTACTAAGAAATTCCCAGAAGGGTTCTCATCTGCAGGATGTATCAAGTTTCTATGGGACACTAACTGCTAGGAGAAACTTAGAGAGAGTTTCCTATTCTGAAAGGGAAGACCATGTCAGGGACGCTGAGGACCGGGGCAGTCTCTGCTCTGTCAGCCATCCAGCCCTGGGCAGGTCCCTTTCCCGCATGCTACCTGAGTTTCCCTCTTAAAGAATGTGAAAGACTGGACTGGGTATAAGGCAAGAAGCTCTCTCTGGATGCCTGGTTTTAGGCACCCAAAGAGACATTGTGCCCTGCTTCTTGTCTCTCCTAAGAACACAGCCAGTTACCCTGGTGGTTTGTGGTTTAGAGACATCACTGTCCAGCAGAGAAGATAATGGTTTTCTCAGGGTCTAGAGGAAATTGTTACGATGCTAATGCTGTTCCCTTAACCCCGAAGGGCACAAAGGCCATGCTTTCATTCACTGGGGGGACTCGTGGAGGTAAAGGACTCATCAGATGTAGGAGAGTCAATTGGCTTTGGTTCTTAGCCATTTTTAGCACAGTGCTCCTCTCTTACTCTTCATTTCTTTCTTGTGGTTTATTTCATCAATGGAGGACCTTGATGTAATTGTTTCCCTGTAATTTGTAGATAATATCTCTCTCACTAAATATAGAACACTGCCTCTATCTGTGCATTTTACAGGGAAGTCGTACCTTGCATGGAAATTAAACAAGAAATTAGAATTACTAATAATGACCTAACAGTTGAATTTAAGATGACTAAATGAAGAGAATAACATCACTGGCATAAACACGCAGGGCAACAATTGTACCCATGGCAACATTTCCCTTCGGGTTCCAGCCTCACAGCTTCCAGAGCAGGTGCCCTCAGTTTATACAGTACTCTGCCCACTTTTTCAGCTGCCTTGGTGGAAGTCAGTATCTAGAAAAAGCAAGGTGGTTGCCTCTCTGTGTGCTCTGCTCAGTTAGCGCCTGGAGAATTGTGCTTGATGTTCAACATTTTAGGAGCAGGACACAGGAGTGAAGGCGGCGCTTGCTTCTCTCCTGCAGTGCCACGACTTACTCAATGGAGTCTGCTCATCTTGGGATGAAGGACGGGACCGGAGATAGTCGTCACTCCACAGAATTATACCACTTGACTGGGGTCTCATTTCCACATGACTTCTCTGGTATTAAAGAAATCCTTCTCAAGCCTGGGCGACATGCATGAGAAATAATGAAGAGATGAGACACCCGAACTCAGTAGAGATGGTCCAGTGGAGCTGTGGGATATTGGCAGAGGGCCAAGGGATATGGGGACGGAGCCTAACGCTTGGGCTGCCTTTTACTTTTTCAGATTTTATTTTTATTTATTCACACCTCCCTGCCCCTGAGGAAGTGAAAATGTTGGGTTTCAAGAAAAGAAGGGTCAGCAGGAGCAGGAGAGCAGGGACGCATGTTTGAAGGGCTGAAGTGCCGCTGCCTCCCCTCGAGCCACTTCCTAACCAGTGCAGCAGGTGTCTCGGCAGGTAGAGGGCTCGAGACTGTGCTGCTGCTTGGACCCATTAGAGATTCCACGGGTGCCATGTCTGCACAACTGAGGTCTCCTTGGGCCCTCTCCTGTCAGGCCTGCAGGGCCTGCAGAAAGGTGCTCTCACCTCCCACAGCTTCCAGGGACTCATGAGTCATGGGCATGAGGGCGGTGGGCATTTACCCTGGCCATGCAGCAAAGTGGTCCCTAAAAAACAACTCTTGCCCCAAGATGGGGACAGAAACATGCACATGAGCCCGCTGGGCGTCTTCCCCTCTGAGAGCAGCTGCACATGTGTGGCCACGTCCCTGTGCCTTGGTGCTCCTTCTCCCATGCTGAATATGGCTGCCGCTTATTGAGCACCTTCTGTGTGTTGGGCAGTGTGGGAGGGGCTTCCGGTTTTTTTCTTGGCTAAGCCTGTAGCAGGGCATCCTGGTTCTGCAGAGGAAACCCTGCACACACTAGCCGAGACTCTGTCCTGCCACCCCTCTCCAACTGGGACAAATGCAGCTCTCTCCACCCCACTGCCCAGGAGGCAGAGGCAGTCCTCATGGAAGCAAACACGCCTGCACTCCAACCCTCAGCAGCTCCTTCTTCAAATGTGGTGCGCTGGGATGGCAGAGCCTTGGCTGTTGCTCAAGAATCGCCTGCCATGCGTAACCAAGGCAAAGAAGCAAGGAGAAGCCTGTTTTGAAAGAAATATGAAGATGATGGCGTGAGACTCCTCAGATCCAGTGTCAGCACTGCGTGTCTTGGTTTGGCCAGGCAGATGCCTGGTGCAGGGAGGGGGAAGCAGGGAGGCTCAGACACCCTCACAGCAAGGAGTGTCCGTGGCTGGAGAGAACCCAGTGGGTTTCCCACCTCCCAAGGCCAGTGTGGTGGGCTGCTCTTTCCCTGCCACAGCCAAAGGAGGGGCGCTCCAAGACACACACAGAGAGCCTGCAGACAGCTGCACGCAAGAGGCACGCACGCTCATCTCCCTGGCCCCGATGTCTGAGAAGTTGGGAAAGATGCCTGGAGAGAGGGAAAGGCAGACACAGACAGATGTGGGGCAGCCCCGGTGCGGGGAGGCAAGAGTGGACCCAACAGAAGTGGCTTGGCCTGGCTGAGTTGGCCCACCCCCAGAAAAGTGCCTTGGGCAGGGCCTACAGGGATGGGACTTCCAAGAGCTCTCCTTTCATCCCTACAAACCAAGCTTCTGGGGGACTTTCCCCCTGCCTCACCTAGGACTCATTCACGAAAGCCAGACTTTGGACACCTCTGCCAGCCAGAGTTGTCCAAGAAAAAGCTGTATTATAATATTACCAGAGAGGGAGAGACCCGTCCCTCTCCATCTCTGCTGTCCTTCTTTCTCACCCTAATAGCCCCAAGCTGCTAAGACCAGAGGTGGAAGGAATGGGGAGCAGAAGAGCAAATCAAACCCACCCAGGGTGTGCTGATGCATGGCTTGCAAGCTGCATGGAGGAGGGGGTGGAACAAGCCTTGATGTGCAGTCTCTGCCCATCCCTGCGGTGTAAATACTCCCACCAGCTTCAAGCTCCCAGCCTGACGCCTCTGCATGCAGGGCTGGAAAAGTCTGCACTTCAGCACACCTTTCACCCGACAGAGGCAATACACACAAACCGCCTCTAAAGAAGAGATGCCAGTAAATGCAGTTGAGAAATCAGGAAGTAATGAGTAGTTGGAGTATGGATTACCTTTGTTGCTAATATAATTCATTAGAAGTTTATGTAATGTACTTTTTATGGTGGATCTGTTGAAAAACAGCAGAGAAGCAGACACTTGGCTCTGGCCGCCCCCCCACCCCAGGCCTGCCTCGGCAGAAGCGGGGCAGGAGGCAGAGATGCCCAGTGAGGGGCGCTTGCATTTGGCCAGATTCCTCCCCCTGTGCCTTTGCATCCGCACACAGAGCGCAGAGCCCAGGGCTGCTCCCAGGCCTTTGACTGGCAGGAAGCCGTGCTGTGCAGCCTCTTTTTCTCCTGCCTGCAAGGAGTCTGCGTGACACTGAGAGGTGACAGCGTGCTGGCAGTCCTCACAGCCCTCGCTCGCTCTCGGCGCCTCCTCTGCCTGGGCTCCCACTTTGGCGGCACTTGAGGAACCCTTCAGCCCACCGCTGCACTGTGGGAGCCCCTTTCTCCCTTTCTGGGCTGGCCAAGGCCAGAGCCGGCTCCCTCAGCTTGCAGGGAGGTGTGGAGGGAGAGGCGCCAGAGGAACCGGGGCTGCGAGCGGCGCTTGCGGGCCAGCTGGAGTTCCGGGTGGGCGTGGGCTTGGCGGGCCCGCACTCGGAGCATCAGGCCGGCCCTGCAGGTCCCGGGCAATGAGGGGCTTAGCACCCGGGCCAGCGGCTGCGGAGGTTGTACTGGGTCCCCCAGCAGTGCCAGCCCACCGGCGCTGCAGTCGATTTCTCACTGGGCCTTAGCTACCTTCCCGCGGGGCAGGGCTCGGGACCTGCATCCTGCCATGCCTGAGCTTCCCACCCCTCCGTGGGCTCCTGTGCGCCCGAGCCTCCCCGACGAGCGCCGCCCCCTGCTCCAGGGCGCCCAGTCCCATCGACCACCCAGGGGCTGAGGAGTGCGGGCGCACAGCGCGGGACTGGCAGAGAACTCCACCTGCAGCCCTGGTGCGGGATCCACTGGGTGAAGCCAGCTGGGCTCCTGAGTCTGGTGGGGAAGTATGTCTAGCTAAGGGATTGTAAACACACCAATCGGCACTCTGTATCTAGCTCAAGGTTTGTAAACACACCAGTCAGCACCCTGTGTCTAGGTCAGGGTTTGTGAATGCACCAATCAACACTCTGTATCTAGCTACTCTGGTGGGGCCTTGGAGAACCTTTATATCTAGCTCAGGGATTGTAAACGCACCAATCAGTGCCCTGTCAAAACAGACCACTCGGCTCTACCAATCAGCAGGATGTGGGTGGGGCCAGATAAGAAAATAAAAGCAGGTTGCCCCAGCCATCAGCGGCAACTTGTTTGGGTTCTGTTGCACTCTGTGGGAGCTTTGTTCTTTTGCTCTTTGCCATAAATCTTGCTACTGCTCACTCTTTGGGTCTATGTTGCTTTTATGAGCTATAACACTCATCATGAAGGTCTGCAGCTCCTGAAGCCATATGAGACAACAAACCCCGCGGGAGGAACGAATGATTCCAGAAGTACCACTTTAAGAACGGCAACACTCATCGTGAAGGTCTACAGCTTCACTCTTCAGCCTGTGAGACCATAAATCCACAAGGAAGAAACTCGGAACACATCCGAACATCAGAAAGAACATACTCTGGACATGCTGCCTTTAAGAACCATAACACTCACCGTGAGAGCCCATGGCTTCATTCTTTGAAGTCAGCGAGAGCAAGAACTCACAAATTCCAGACACAACACTAGGAGCTCTGGACCTCCCTGACTGGAGGCACACCTGGGAGCGCTCTGGTTTTGAGAGTTTCGCTGGTTGGCTTCATAACAAACCTCAGTGGGGTTCTGCCCAGGCCCTCGGCCCTGTGGCCCCCAGATTCCGTGCTCCAGTCTCTGTGCAGCTGCCTTTGGTCCTTCTGCAGGCCTCTGCATTCCTACTCCCTGGCCGCGGCTCTCCTCTGCCCTGTTGTGCTCTCCCTTCGCCTTTGGGTGCGCAGGTTTCCTGGCGTGCTGGTTGGAAACGCGGAGCGCGCCCCAGAGCTGTTGTCCGCAGAGAGCCCGGCCCCTTTCTCTGTCCCAGGAAGAGATCCTAACACCCAGGCGCCGGGTCCAGCACGGGGAGGGTAGTGCAGAAAGGAAGGCGCAGGGAGGGTGGGAAGGCCCCGGTCCAGAGCTCAGCAGCGCCTGCAGCGGCCGGGAAAGGACCCTGCTGACCGGAGAGCCCGAGGCCTAGCGCCAGATGACTGGAGTTGTTTTTCCCCTGACCGAAAGTTGTGCTTTTGCTGCTGGTGTCAGCTTCCCATCACGAAGCAGTTCTCCATCTGGGGTTTTTTGCTGGGCTGGCCAGGAAGGGCTGGCTCGGAGCCTGCAGGAGCCAGGCCACAGTGAGACAGCCCTGGGAAGCCTTCCTTGTGCACTGTGCAGGACAGGTGAGCAAAGTCACACGCAACTCCTTACCGATACCATTCCCCGACAGGGCCCAGCATCTTCTGCCCTCCTCCCGGGCACCCACGGGCTCCTGCAGGTGGTCCTACCCAGCACGGGCCCCGCGGCCACACATCTCACAGCACTGGGAGCCCCTGCAGCCCCCGCCCCACCCCAAGCCTTGCCCTGAGGCCCACACCCCGCCTCTTTCCCCGCGGCCACACCCATCTTTCAGGGGTTTCTCTTTCAAACTCCAGGACAAAAACAGCCGTCCCAAATGTTGGGGACCTACCCAGGTCTCAGGCAGACTCTGGTAGCACTAACGTGCTGCCATTCTCTACCTTGTTTCCGTAGCTGAGTTTTTCTTCTGCGCTCCCAAGGGACTTTCTGAGGGCTCCCTGCCTCCATCCTGCAGAGGAGGTGGCATCCTGAGTCACACATGGTCTCTCTTAGGCTGAAGAAAGTCTGGGATCAAGAGTAAGAGGCACAGGGGCTCCCTGCTCCTCACCCAGAGTGTCTTGAACAGCAGTGGGAGAGCAGGGACTCCGTCCAGGCAGGCCGCAAGCCCGTGGAAGCCCCATGGCCCCTCCACTCACCTTCCTCCCTCTTCTCCCGGCTGTGGTCACTGGTGAGGGGAGACATGACCTAGCGCCTGATTCCAGGTGGAAGGAACCAGGTAGAAGGGGAGGGACAGCCTCCCAGCACAGAGGAGACTAAGAACAAAGTGACCAGCCGGCCAGGTCCAGGGTGGCAGCATGTGGCCAGGCAGCTCACGCTGAGAGGGGACGTCACTCCATCCCTCATTCTGCTTATTCTCTCCTTTAGATGGTTAAAATCTATTTTTAAAGTTTTCAACCTAAACATCTTTTAAAGGTCAATGTTTTGTATCATGACCTGGGTCCTAAATGTCCAAAAAAAAAAAAAAAAAAAACCCTGAATTTTGCTTTGCCATTGCTTATGAACATGAGGGAAAGCAGGCCTCTTGGTTGTTTCATGAACCTTTAAAACATTGAGCAAAAGTTAAGTGGTCGCAAAAATCACACGGTGGTGAGTAAGCCCCGGTGCGAGGTCACCCAAGCAAACATAGCCACGGGGATGACTACAATGTTCAGGCGCCTCTGAAGTGAGTGTCTCAGCTCAGTTGTTTGCATTTCTTGGCTTTTTTTTTTTTTTTTTTTTTTGCCAGGAAAAGACTCCAACATGTAATCATTTACAGAGAAGAGTCATGTTTCAGCAACATGGAAAAAATGTAAATCTATGAGACTGACCATGGACAAGGACTTTATGTTCCTTATCCAGAAGGAAGGCAGAATTTTCCAACAAAGCTGTGAAATTGTAGGAAGGCATCCATTCACCAGGTTTCAGAGAGATTTGCTTGTTGATTTATGGCTGATCAGAGAAAACGGTTGGCCAGAGAAAGAGGAAACTCCTCCTTCCAGTCTATAACTTGACCTACTGATTAAAGTTACAGGGTAAAAATGAAGATCTCCCCTGAAGTCAATAATCAATCAAGTAATTAATTCTTAATTGATTAAATTTTCTATTCATCTGATAAGCATGAGGCCCCAAAAGCAGATGCTAGGCACCATGGGAGACAGGAATTTGGTGTCTATCTAAGGAGTAATACTACACCTGCCACAGGTGGAATCCAGAGGACTTCAGTTGCATCTAAAGGCATTTTAATTCTTATTATTTTAAAAAAATTTTGGAAAACATATATCACTGGCCCATCAAATTTGTGGCGCTTACACATTTTATTGCTCAACATGATGCTAAAGTAGATATTTAACTTTAGGCCAGGCACAATGGCTCATGCTTGTAATCCTAGCACTTTGGGAGGCTGAGACAGGCAGATCACCTGAGGTCAGGAGTTCAAGACCAGCCTGGCCAACATAGTGAGACCCCATTTCTACAAAAATAACAAATATAAGCCAGGTGTGGTGGCACATGCCTATAGTCCCAGCTACTCAGGAGGCTGAGGCAGGAGAATTGCTTGAACCCGGGAGGCAGAGATTGCAGTGACCCAAGATGGTGCCATGGCACTCCAGCCTGGGTGACAGAGTAAGACTTTGTCTAAAGAAAAGTGTTTAAAACCAACAGTTTTAAGAAAATAACTATACTTTTAAAAGTATTTTAAGAAGTAATGTTTTAAATAGATAACAGGTACTAAATGCATAATAGTCATATTTTTAAATTAAATGTTTAAATAATAAAAGTTTGAAGGCAGTGTGAATAGGACAAATTTAGGGAACACTGAGGTAAGTAGATACTGCCTTACTCTCAAAGGAGCTTCTAATGAATACCAAGTTAATAACAGTAATAGCTGCTGTGCTTTAAATGTCCCCCAAATTTCATGTGTTGAAAACTTAACCCCCATATTGATTTGCTGATGATATTCGGAGGTAGGGCCTTTGGGAGGTAATGAGGATTAGATAAGGTCATGAGGGCGGGGCCCCCATGGTGGGACTGGTGGCTTCATAAGGAAGAGAAACCTGAGCTGACATGCCCATGCCCCCTGGCCATGGGACACCCTCAGCCATGCAATGTTATGATGCAGCAAGGAGGTCCTTACCAGGTACCAGTGCCATGCTCTTGGACTTCCCAGCCTCCAGAATCATAATAATACATTCTTTTCTTTATAAATTACCCAGTCTATGGTATCCCATTATAGCAACAGGCAACAGACTAAGACAATTCGCCAATATTTACATAGGATTAACTGTGCCCCAGCTATTACTCTTGGCACTTTATCACTAATCCTGACAACTACCCTGTGAAATAGGTGTCCTGTTTCATAGAAGAAACTAAGGCACAGAGAGTTTTATAGGATGAAGATGGAGCACCAGGGTAGGACCAGCCAGGATGATATCCTTTCACCAACACTTGCTGACCATAGGACCCTGTCAAGATCCCTCCCTGTGCTCTGTGTCCCCATCTGTAAGGTGAGAAATGAAATGCCTGTCTCCCAGGATTACTTCAAGGATTACAGGAGTTGACACATGGCAGTGCACTTAGCACCTAATAAATGTTAATTAGACCTTTATGCTTAATCCCAAACCCTTGGTTCTTCTCCTTTCTTTGTGGAACAGGCTTGTTCTCTCTGCTCCCATTCTCTTTCCCCACCTAAAGAAATTGGCTCCCATCTGTGGGATGCCAAGCATCTTAGAAAGTCTGGGTGTGATGCTGGAGGGCTGCTCACCAGTGGTGTGGATACAGGTACACCATGCCACCTCTCTGACTCTTGGTCCGTCAATGGTGGAAGGGAAGGCAGGCTGGCATCAGAATTAAGAGATAAGGCTATGAAACCACAAAGGCCTGGATTTGAATCCTGGCTTCCTCTTTTAGTAGTTGTATATTAGGGTAATGGCTTTACACTCCTGGGCCTCAGTTTCTCACCTTAAAAATGGAGAATGAAAATATTTCCTTCTCGGAAATGCCCTGCCTGTAGCATCTGTCTCAGTGCTTGCTGGCCTCCTGCACCCACCCAGGAGCTGTGCAATTAAAGCTGGCTATGCCTGGAAAGCAGGGAGGGTCAGGAACATGGGGAGTGTTCAGAAGATGTTTGTTGAATGAATCCTTTTTAAAAAATCAATGTTCTTCAGAAAATAACAAGTGTTGGTGAGGATGTGGGGAAACTAGAATCCTGGTGCATTGCTGGTGGGAATGTAAAATGATGCAGCCACTGTGGTAAACAGTACAGTGGTACCTTTAAAATATTAGTTATAGGATTTTCATTTGATCCATCAATTCCACTTCTGGGTATACACATGAAAGAATTGAAAGCAGGGTCTTGAAGACCCATTTGTCCACCCGTGTCCACAACAGCGTTATTCACAACAGCTAAAACACGGAAGCAACTCAAGTGTTCAGGACAGATAAATGAACAAAATATGGTCCACCCATGCAATGGAATATGATTTAGCCTTAGAAAGAAAGGAAATTCTGACACGTGCTGCAACATGAACGAGCCTGGAGGACATCATGCTAAGTGAAATAAGCCAGACACAGAAGGACAAATACTGCAGGATTCCACGCATACAAGGTATCCAGAGTAGTCAGTTTCATAGAGATAGAAAGTAGAATGGTGGGGGCTGGGGGCAAAGGGGCCAGGGAATGGGGAGATAGTGTGGGATGGAGACAGGGTTTCAATTTGGGAAGATGAAAAAGTCCTGCAGATGCTGGATATGGCTGCACAACAGTGTGAATTACTGAATGCCACTGAACTGTATACCTAAACATGGTTAAGATGGTAAATTTTATGTTATACGTGTTTTCCACAAATAAAAAAGAAGAATCAATGTTCTTATCCTTCCTGTTTCCAGGCAACCCCAAATGCTGACATTAGTGTGAGGGGAAACAGCAGGGCCAAAGGCAAAGAGTCAACCCTTAGCTGTACAGAGACTGTGATGACTGAGGAAGGGCAGAGACTCAGGAGGGTCCCAGAATGGGGGTGAGAGCGAGAGGGAGGTTCTCACATGGGGGTTGGAGGTGAGGAAAGGAGATCCCACAATGGGGGTGCTAGGGATGGAGGGAGATCCCCACATGGGGGTGGGAGGGGGGAAGGGAGGTCCTGAGTTGGGGGTGCTAGTGGGGGAGGGAAGGGAAATCCCACATTGGGGTGCTAGTGGGGGGTGGAGGTCCCGCATAGGGATGCTGGTGGGGGAGGGAGGTCCCGCATTGGGGTGCTGGTGGGGGAGGGAGGTCCCGCATTGGGGTGCTGGTGGGGGATGGAGGTCCCTGTGTGGGGGTGCTGGTGGGGAGGGAGGTCCCACATGGGTTGGGGATGAGAACGGGTGGCCGAGGGAGTTTCCACATGGGGCGGTGGGGGTGGTGGAGAGAAGTTCACAGGCTGGGGGTCCCTGCATGGAGGCAGCTGCAGCCAGAAAGCTGAAAGAGCGTTCTTCCGCAATGTCATAGCTCAGAGGACAAAGAAGCATCTTGGGAAAGATGAGGTGGGGGAAAGCGTATCAAGGGGAAATGGTAGGAAAAGAAATTAATGGAGACAGGACTGGGAGACGGGCCCTGAGCCCCTGAGCCCCTGGTCCCTTCACCTCAGAGCTGGTCCCACCCCCAGAGCTCTGGGGACCCCACAAGGCAGCTTGAGAAACTGGAAGCCCATGTATCAACTTAGAAGATTACATTTGTGCTTTTCCCCCTTTCTGGTAACAAAATATGTGGTCTCAGGAGAAATTTTGAAAAGTACAAAAAAGCACACAAGAAAATTAAAAATCTCCATGACCCCACATCTCACGGGTATAATTTACACTGTTGAATGTTCTTTTTTAAAAATTCTATGTATGAGCTCCATAAAATTTAAAAAATATATCACATTGTTTTGAAACCTGTTTCTTTTTACTTTACAAAGTAACAACCATTTCCCCATGCCATGAAATACTTGTATACTGCACAGTTTGTAAGTGGTTCTATAGCATTTTATACCATAGGTGGCTCACCACTTAGCCAGCATCCTATTGGACACTGTTGGACATGGTAGACATCTGAGTTCGCCAACTGTGTCATTTCCTGAGGATTCGATGGTGCTGACTATGAGCCAGGCGCTGCACCAGTACTGGGTGTTTACTGGAAAGCACAGTTCCTTTCCTCAAGGAATTTATATTACAGAAGACAAATTAATAAACAGACAATTACAATAAAGAATGGGCAGTGTTATGCTGCGGACATGGTGGGTAGAAATCTAAGTCCAGAGCCAAAGTTTTTAAGAAATGTAGTTCATATTTTCTTTAACAATATAATTGTTAATTTTAAGCTCATATTCCACTAGGGTGATACAAATTCAAGTTCAGTTCACTTTGGATCCCTCTCCTTCCCTTGAACTGGGGCTAAGTTTGGCATAGTTCCCACAGAGCCAGAGCCTGTGCTGGTGGGCAGGGGGTCTTGTCCTCAATGCAGTTTCTGCTCAGACACACCCAGGTATGCCCACTCTTTGGCCCCATAGTCATCGATCCACGCAGGTTACCATGGAGTTATCCTTCAGTCCGGCCCACCTGGCCTCTTCGTAACCTGCGGTTCTCACTGTTCCTTCCCACAAACTTTTCCCAAGTTTGCTGTCTCCTCAAAACTTTTCCCAAGTTTGCTGTCTCATCAAAGCTTTTCCCAAGTTTGCTGTCTCATCAAAGCTTTTCCCAAGTTTGCTGTCTCCTCAAGGCTTTTTCCAGGAGGCAGAAGATCGTTCCCCTTTATCAGGAAGTGGCTGAAGTCTAAACAGTCATTTCTTCCTTTCTCAGCAAGCACTCGCTCTCCCTTCCTCAACCCTCAGCATTTTGCTTTAGTCTCAAGCAGGAGGCCAGGAGGGGAAAGGGGCTTATCTTTCTCACATTCCCAGCCAGTTTGAGTCCTGAGCGCCAGTGACCCAGCTGCTTGGAGAGTGAGGAAAGGGGAATGACATAGTGGGGGAAAGTGTTTCTCAATACAGATATCACACTTTGGAGACCCAAACAGAGAGTGGAATAAGAAGGGAAGCAATGCCTGCGGAAGGGGCGTGTGCCACAGCCAAGACCTGTGGGCGCAGACTAGCCAGGGGAGCAGAGCCAGAGGGCAGAGGGGAGAGAAGGAAGAGAAGGAAGGAGTCTTTGGGGACTCCCTAAGGACAGACATATTTGCCAACACACTACCAGCGTGGCAGCAGGAGGGGTCACTGAAAAGGCCGGGTTGCCTTCAAACACCATATAATTCATAATGCTACACTAAAACAGAGAATATATGTCTGCCTGTGTTAATTTAGGTATAGCCTGCCCAGAGCTCCTTTGCAGAGAGAAGACATAGGATCCAACATGTCTTTCTGGCCTAGGAGAGCACTGGTGGCACACTGGAACAAGCGTGTTTGTCAGGTGACAATTGTTTTTAGGAAATCAAATCCAATACAGTCAAACTTGTGCTGCAGTTACAGAACAGTTTACGAGAATAAACACTGGTACCTTAGAGATACATAAAATTACTTCAGAGCGATCTCAAGGGCTCAAAACCCTTTGGGATATCCTTTTAGATATAACCAGTTGATATATTATTTGAAGAAAAACTTGCCTATGTATGTATACTGACTTGAGTCCACCTGTATTTGTTGAGCAAATGTAGCCCCAAGAAGAAGAAAGATTGTTTGTCCATTATTTCTATTCCATTATGAAGGAAACCAAAATAGTTCTTCCAAAAATATTGAGGATTATTAAGTTAAACACACTGAAAATGCAAGGAAACACTCTGCCCCACCTCTATTTGTCTGATGTCAGGACATAAATCCTTCCTTACTAGAAATTGGCCCAGAGAAGGCATCAGCAAGCACCAGAACAATCTGGGAACAAGGTTTACTATCTTCCCACATTTTCCCAGCTTTTAAAAGACTGGAACTGCCCCCTCCTTTGCTTTGTCTCTATGCTAAGATTTATTGTTTTTTGTTAAAATACTACTTAAGAAAGATTCCTCATCTACTCTGCCCTGAGAGAGAAATACATTTGAACTGAGGCCTTCTTCTATGTGATGGGTACAATATTCATCAATAAACTTCTTCCAGCTTTTCTCTTGTTAATCTGACTTTTTTTTTCAGGAAAGTGTCTCAGGTAAGAAAATATGAGGATTGAGAAAATAAATCATATTTTCTTTCCTTCAATTTGACAACCACAAAGGGACACTTTGCTCGCACTAGGGCCAATGGATGGAGCTCTGAGAGATCTGACAGAAAGCAGCAGAAAAGGGTAAGGTTTCTTACCAGTGTCAGCTCTTCACATCTCTATTTTTAGTGCTCAGTTGAGAGGGGAGGGTAAGAATTTTTTCTTTTTTCCTTCATTTCCAAATTTAAATTAATAGGATAAAATTATTTGTATAAATTGGCTCTTGGATATAGTGACTCTGGTGTTTTTATTTTGGCTTATTGGTTTACCTCACTTTGAAATAAATTAGACTGGCTATATTTAAAGTAAATTTCTTTTAGAGAAGTTCACTTTTCAAATGCCTGTAAGTCATTGCAAGATTGACAAAACGCTCTTCAGCCTAATTCTCTAAGCCTTTCTCAACCCATGGAAGATGTTAATCTTACCATGTTTTTGAAATGTTATTCAGGGAATTAATTAAGCAGCATTCGAGCAGAGATTGGATTTGACACAGAGTTAAAGTTCTTTAGACCCACCACCAAATTGATTTCCTTAGTAAATACCTTAGCTTGGGAGAGAAACATTTATACAAATTAGTTTAAACGCTTTGTTTTTAATTATTTATATGAGTCTTGACTTTTTGTGGTACCCATTGGTAATCCTTTCTACCACTATGAACAGCTCTTGATTTCCTCTCTCACAGACTGTCTTTTTTTATTCTTCTATCTCTGGACACATGGGGTTGTAAGGCCTTTGTGTACTTTGTCAGATGAGAACCTGAGACGCTAAATAGAGGTGCTAGTGAAATTTTCCTTTGTTTAAGTTATCACATGACCAGGCTGCAAATTTTTCAAACTTTTATGCTCTGCTTCCATTTCAAATGTAAGTTCCAGTTTCAGGTTATTTCTTTGTTCACACATATAAGCATAAGCTGTTAGAAGCAGCCAGGTCAAATCTTAAACACTTTGCTGCTTAGAAGTTTCTTCTGCCAAATACCCTAAATCATTGCTCTCAAGTTCAAAGTTCCACAAATCTTTAGAGTAGAGGCTCTTTGCTAATGTGTAACAAAAGTGACCATTACTCCAGGTCCCAATAAGTTCCTCATTTCCATCTGAGACCTCCTCAGCCTGGCCTTCATTGTCTATATCACTATCAGCATTTTGGTCACAATCATTCAGCAAGTCCTTCAGGAGTTCCAAATTTTCCCTTATCTTCCTGTCTTCTTCTGAGCCTCTACACTCTTCCAATCTTTGTCTGTTATCCAGTTCCAAAGCTGCTTCCACATTTTCAGGTATCTTTATCACAATATCCCACTACTGGTACCAATTTTCTATATTACTCCATTCTTGCACTTCATAAATAAATACCTGAGACTGGGTAATTTATAAAGAAAAGAGGTTCAGCTCACAGTTCTGCCAGCTGTACAGGAAGCATGGCAGCATCTGCTTGGCTTCTGGGAAGGCCTCAGTAAACACACAATCATAGTGGATGGTGAAGGGGAACCAAGCATATCTTATATGGCAGGAGCAGGAGGAAGTGGGGAAGGTGCTACACACTTTTAAACAACCAGATCTTGACAGCACTCACTCACCATCATGAGAGCAGTACTGAGAGGATGGTGCTAAACCACTCATGAGGGACCAGTCCCATGATCCAGTCACCTTCTACCAGGCCTCTCCTCTGGCATTGGGGATTACATTTCAACATGAGATTTGGGTGGGGACTCAGATCCAAACCATATCATATGGATATGTTATTAATATGTGTTCTAAAATTGTATGAGATTCCTAAAAATCTGATATGTTTTGGTAAATGTTGTCAGTTATAATTATGGGTATTATGTTAAATTGTTGTAGGCCACAGAAAGTAACCAAATTTCCATGTCAATTGTGTCTTTAACTATGTCCATTTTAAGTCTTGTTATCTGCTATTAATTGCGTTATTATGATAACTTTCTCTAAAAGCTCTTTGCAGATCCTAAAGTGTTATGTCTTCAAGAAGGCTCATAGAAAGGACTGCAAGAAGTACTCTTGAATACAGGTTGCTGACAACTTTGAGACCATATGATTGGAGTCATTAAAAATTCCCAGAATGCTAATGAAAAAAAAAAACTGGACTCATAAAATTACTAATCCCAAATCAAGCAAAACAAGAATTACACGAAACTAAACCAAGGAAGGACTAAAATGAGTTTTTGCAACATTTTTTGTTTAAAGCATTGTTGATTCTTTTTTTTTCTTTCCATAGTTGAGAAAACTTTTTTTCCCCTCTTAAGTAATCTACAGCTTTATGTAATTTTGTAAAGTACATTTTTGTGCACAAATATTGAAACATTTATCTTTTTCTTTACCCGAGCCTTCCAGGATTTAGAAACTGTATGTGAGAAATTTTATTTTTATGGCAAGATAGTTATTTGCATAAGTTCACTAGGAATCTGCTCTCTTTGGATTGGAACAATTGGAAACACAGGTTATATCACCAAGGCTATGACTGGGATGTCATTTTTTCAGATATGACCAGACTGCTTTAAGGAATGAACGTTAACTTTAAGGAGCCAATAAAAACCTTGAAAGAACTGGCCGGGCACTTTGTTCTTGAACTATGCGGTGCCCTTCCAGCATTTCTAGCCTTGCAGTAAGTAAATAATGTCATTTTCTGACAAGCCCAGGAACCTCAAAACATTTTGGAGACCTCAAGAAAAGAAATTTACCCAGGTATCTCAGATAAAATCTGTTGGCAAGTTTGTGGCATGGCTTCCTAGCCTGGAGAGGGTTTTAGTGTTCCAATCTAATAAAATTCTTTATGAAAAGTTCCAGCAAAGCCAACTTAAAAAGAGCTTATATGTTAAATCACTGTTCTTGCTGTACTTATGTAAATGATCAGGTTAAATATAATGACACTAAACTTGTTTTGTAAGTAAACTGGACTTGTTGTGATTATCTTTGGTAAACAGGGAGGTGACTGTAAAGAGAAAAAATATGTTTCAGAACAGCTATAGCATAGCTGTTATTAGATTCTAGGCCTGTCCATTGTTCTAGAGTTTTTAAAAATTATCTGGACTGAATCCTGAAGTTTTAGTTTCCTCTAATATCTGCTATGGCTCTTCAGACTAACATTCTCAACTTTCCCCCACCTTTCTGACTTGAAATCACTAGAAATTAAAACTGTGCCTTTCCCGAAGCCCTGCAAACGAAAGCTGAACAACTTGATATAAACTTTGGAGAAATCATCACAATTTATTTATGGACAAAAACTTCACTGGAGCGTCTGATGCAAACTATAATCCAGAAAAATCTGTCAGATTGCCGCCACCTGTCCACTCCAACTTAAAATTATTTGAATCCAAATCTAGAAATCTCAGCTGTTTGCTCTCCAGAAACTAGCTTATAGACTGCTTGAAACATAGACCTTTGTTTTCTTTTTGTTTCCATAGAAATGTCTCTGATAAAGTACCTGTGTGCCTACACCATATGGAGACTAACTCTGATGGAAGCCCACTTACACCACCTCTGAAATGGGATGCAATGATTTAACGGAACTGACCTATTTTCAGGACTTAAAGACTTGATACAATAAGAGATGGAACAATGTACCCAAATTGGTTCCTTTCTGCTTGTTCCAAACTGTTCTTCTCCTCCTTTGCCAAATCTCTTATCTTAAAACTTCTAACCCAAATCTCTCCAAAACTACCAACTTAGCTTTTAACGTGAAACTTTCTGAAAGTAAAGTTTCAAGGGAGGACTGAAGGAAACCAAAATATTTCTCCCCAAAATATTGAGAATTGTTAAGTTAGTAACACAGAACTCACAGGGAAGCACTCTGCTTTAAGCCTGTCTCCTGAGATCGGGACATAAATCCTTCCTTCCTGGGAACAGCACTTGCCAGAGAAGGCAGCAGTGGAATCTGGGAACAGATTTTACTACCTTCTCTCATTTTGTCCCCTTTTAAAACACTGGAGCTGCTGTCTCCTTTGTCTTATCACTATGCTAAGATTTATTGATCTTTGTTAAAATACCATTTAAGCAAGACCCTGAAACCACTGCCTTGAGAGAGGTACCTTTGAACTGAGATCTCTTTCACGTGGTAAGTACAGCACACACCACCTGCTGATTTTTCTGTTAATCTGACTTTTGTTTTCAGGAAAGTTTCTCAACTGAACTTATGAGGGTTTAGAAAAGAAATTTTACCATTTAGCAAAATCAAAATTATGCTAATCTACTATTCTAGGGGGGTTCTAGATCCAAACTACAAACTTCTGTGACAGCGCTATGTAACCAGCAGCTGCACCAGCTGCAGCCTGGTTCTTTGAGTTTTTCTGCTGGACTGGAAGTTAGTAGGTACAGAGGAGCTGAGTCATGTAATCGGCAGACGCGATGAAGCTGAGAAAGGAGACTCCCTTGCCTGGCTGCTCAGAGAGAGGAAGAGTTTGGAGCTGAGGTCAACAGCAGACGTACGGATCCCCAGGGGTTCCATCTAAATCCTGTTCTCTTTATCCGGTTTTCCATTCGGTTTTCACATTTGGAATGTTAGTTAACCTATATCCCTTCTTTTTAGCAATGACCAAAATCAGAGGAGCTTCGAATATAAACAAAAGAAAACATTAAAAACAACTTCCTTGAAAGCCCTAAACCTTTTAAAGTACAGGTAAAGGAAGAGGAGGCAGATGCTAACGGGAGAGCAGGATGATTACTCTTCACAGACACTCCTCTGTGTGGGAGGAGCCGCCCGGCACTTGGCCAGCGTTTGTCTCTTTAACGAGGTGAACACTTGGAGATCCGATTTCAGGGACACGTACAGCAGCCTCTCTGAAGGAACGTAACCGCAGGAGAAAGTGCTTTAAAAGCTATCAGGATGCATGTTTAATAACACACACACACACATTCCATAACAAAATTTTTAAAGTTTTTATTATTTACCTAAAAACAAATTTATCAAACATATCAATTTGCTTTGCAGAGCAATTTACATAAAAATTCATGATGTATACCAACGGCAGCATAGCATTATCCACCTTAGTTTGTGAAGCATTCTTTCCTACAGATCTCAGCAAAACGCAGAGCCAGTAGGGGAAATTCAAGCTTTCAGTTGGGGGCCTCTGGGGTCCTACCTGCTGGTAGTTCTCTCAGCAGAAAGCGGGGTACATGGGATGCTGAAGAGGGGAAAGCGGACCCCATTGCCTGTTAAGTCCCATCTGTCTCAGAGTTTGAAGCAACACGGGAATTTCCATTGGAGGAGGGTTGGCCTGCCGGCCTGGCCCTTCTCTCACACCCCCTCTACTTCAGCTACATTTCTTATGCATGTTCCTCAAAGCTGTGAAAATCAATACAACAAAAACTGACCTTTACTGCATTCATGTAACAGGCTATCAGGATCTCAAGGAGATCCACCTACATCGAGGATCAGTCTCAAAAACGGGGCATGTAAAACATAACTTGCAAAATGGTGTGTAAGGTCTGACAGCCTTCAATGCACCATTCAGACAGATGCAGCTGGCCACAGAGGACTTGGGGAGATACGTAATACAAATAAAGATCTTAACCAATCCCAACACTTTCAGAAAAAGTTTCACCTGTGGGGAAGTGGGGGCATGTGACTGGAGAGCAATGAAAGGAATTTTACACTGGATCTGAATTGTTACTAAAAAAGTAACTGACACGCACACACAAAGTGGCCTTCCTGGAGTACCCAAGACTCCCAGAGTTCTTCCACCCCTGGGGCTAGCTATATTTATGCACTCGCCCAAAGACCACCTTTTTCAAACACTAATACCTACCTGCCCCTGGTGGTAATGATACTGTAAGGGCTGCTCATTCCACTGTAGGATTTTACATTTTTTCTCACCATGGCGCAGTCTCTTTTTAGTTCATACCCAACAATCTAGCTGGGTTTTCTGTAGGGTGACTAACTCTTCTGTTTTCGCTCAGGACTGAGGGGCTTCCAAGGTTTCAGTTGTAAATGAGGCGGTCACTTGGTTCTCTATAGTGTTCCAGGAGATATTAATTACTGCTGGAGGTTTTCCTAAATATACAAAATCTCAAGAACAAGACATAAACCAAGAAATGCACCTGGGAGACACATACATTTTTTCCATATGACCCAATGCTCTTTAACAAGTCCCCAAATCTTCAACAGCATTGTCCACTGAGCACAAACTAAATTCTAGTTTGCCAATTCCGCTTTATCAAGACAAGGAATGAGGAAGCCGTTCCTTTTCAGAGTCCTGAGACAAGTGCTAGGATTCCTAACCCTGAGTATTTCATAGCTAGTTCATTCCCTAGGTCATACCCTGGATCACTCAGAATTTTAAAAAGTCAACATACACATAGGTGTAAAGATAGGAAAGGAGGTAGTGGCCCCAGCCAACAAGCATTTTCCAGAAACTTCAGCTCCACTGTTAAAGCAGCATAATATTTAAAAAAACAAAGAAGAAGAATTCACAAAGCAATTGAAATGGAGCATCCGCTTGGAGAATTAAGAAGACAGGGTGCTCCTGAGACAGACTTCCAAGACAGCTTCTTTGAAGTGCTGTGTGGGGTTAAATACTCTTCAGCGAAGAGGGTCACAGGTAAGGGCCCCGTGAAACAGCAGTTCTTAATATCATTTTTATCTTCCCTTAGGATAATATACCCCAAAATACTTTGCATCTATAAGATGTATACACCACTGCAGTTCATGAAACACAGTCTGCTGCCCAATACATATCCGCGTTGCACGGCTAATGAAATGTCAAACCCTACTGGGTACATGGCAGCGGAGCTCCACAGCAAGGCCTCTGAGCAGAACGAGGTAAATCTTCACTGTTAGCTACAAAGAGCACTGCATGAAAGTGTGTGCAAGATGACTCCAGGAGGTTTTCTTTTTAAGTTTGTGTATATTTACAGAAAAGTGAAATGTGTTAGAAGAATAAACACCCCTTCTTGTGGACACTTTTAGAGAGGAGAATTTGGGCTGGGAAAAAAGGGGATGCTTTTTATTTTTTTTGCTGTTCTCTACTGTTTGTCTTTTCTGTAGTTAATACATATGACTTTAATATTAGAAACTTTTTAAACATTAAAAAATGATGTTTCAGTGCTCACTGCTCACTAAGCTTGATAAAGGCTGAACTGTGTAATGTAGGGATACAGCAGGCACTTGCTAGGTGCTTGTTGAATGAATTTAAAATATCCATTAGAAAAGCAGGAGCACATATTTGAGAGCTACGCAATCTTCTGCTGATCCTGGGAGTAATAGTAAATGTCCCGTAGTATGAGAAACACCCTGGAGGTGACGCCCCAGTCTACTGCTGTACTTTCTCAAAACCACAAAAATGTAAGTGATCAGGTTTCCTTAAGCAGGTGGAGGTCTTTGGGATTCTATAAATAGAAGCATTTGGAAAAAGCCAAGTAATTTTAAGGCCCTGTCAAACTATAATTGGCACGAGGAAGCATAGAACAGATGAAATAAGCAGAAACAGCCCAGTGAGTGTGCAGTGCCGTAGTCAGCTCCATCCTGCTTCCAGTGGTGGGTCCTGGCAGTGCTCTCCAGCCTGGGAGTCCCCGGCTCCTCCTTTAGTGTCGCCATGGCTGATCACTGGACAGCCAAACAAACAGAGGAGCGTGGCACAGAGGAAGGGAACAGATAGTTAAGTACTTGGACAGAAGGGCAACAGTTCAAGTATTAAGATTTATGTTCCTTAATTTCTTCTTCTTTATGCGAAGAATTTTAGCATTTCTAAAGAATGAGGGTCAAAAAGACACAGAAACAAGAAAACTTAACCATTACTTAGACATTACTAGATTGTAGGACAGACAAAAATGTCCCATCCGAGAGTAGCTCTCATGTTTTTTGGCTCAAGAAAATAGGAAGTTTACTAACTGGCTTCCAGGGAAGGCCAAGGAGAGAAAACCAATGTGAAGGAGGGCGGGGCAGAGGGGCCCACACCAGGAAACCGCTGGCAGGTGGGGATGGGCCTCCCCAAGGCTACAGGCACGGCTTCAGTCAAAGATTCCATTTCCTTCACTCAGCAAGTGTCTTCCGCAAGAACGGCAGCTCCTACATACATTAATACATTTCTTTTATGTGTGAGGCTTCTTCAATTTACATCTTACTTCCCTGAGAAATGGCACAGACATACCTACGAGCAGTCATCACTCTAGTCAGTGTCAATACTGAAAGGCAAGTTTTCTCTGTCTTCCAGCAAGACCTAATCTACAACAAATTAAAGAGCGCATTTCAGTAAATGTAAACACATCACTTGGTCGATTTTCACAGTGATCATCAATGATGGCAGTCTATAGAACACAAGAAATGCAAAGCCACCCTTCCTTTTGAAATAAGCTCATCTGCCAATCAGATGTCACTGATTTTCCATGCTTGTCTCGCCGCAATTCTCCTCAACCGCTGAACTGAAATCTCCACTTCTGAGTTCCTCAAAACAGTAAGAGGTCAGTCAACTGGATGCTTTCACTAAAGTCAAATATTTACAATGAAAATCATTTGTCTTGGGTGGGTGCAGTGGCTCACACCTGTAATCCCAGCTACCAGGGAGGCTGAGGCAGGAGAGTCTCTTGAACCCAGGAGGCAGAGGTCACAGTGAGCTGAGATCGTGTCACTGCACTCCAGCCTGGGAGACAGAGCAAGACCCCGTATTAAAAAAAAAAAAAAAAAGAAAAAAAGAAAAAAAAAAAAAAGAAAACCACTCATCTTGACATTTTTCATTCTTGAATGGAGGAATGGCGGATAGATCTGTGGTAATCTTCTGGATTGCTGATGTGTTCTGGTAAATCGTAGCCCCTCAGGAAATGTCCACTGTTTTGTTGAGCAAAATAATATAGTTGTCTGGCTAGCAGAGGTTCTACCTTTAATAAGAGATTTTAAAAAGACATTACTGAGATATCCTGCAACTGGCTCACTATTAAATAGCGCTCAGATTCTAAGGAGACACTAACTTAAAGCCCAAAGTTACATCCTAGAACACATCAAAACATTTCATATTTTGAGCCATCTAAAGAAGCAATTTTTTGGTTAGTCCTTCCATAGATCAACATGTAAAAAAACAGCCAAAGTGACTTAATTCTGGGTTAAAGATGTTACTTTCAAATCAACTGCCACTTAAAATGTACATTTAACTAAAACTGCATCAAATCAAGTAAAGTGATCAAATTAAAAGGAAGTCTGAAGGAATCTGCAGGGTAATTTAGGCCAATGATTTTGTTTTTCCACAACTGCAGTTTGAAAGAAACAAGGAGCTCATCCTGAATGATTTGATTTCTAGGTAATCTGTATAGTTCTAAACCAGAGGTAAAAGACATAAAAAGTAAAGTTAAACAACAACAAAACTACTATTGTGGAAAAAGAGAAGTTAACTGGCCTCAAATTTATCCTGTCTGGTTATTAGCGTGGATCACACTCACCAAAAAACAAAAACGCCTTAATGTTCAGCTTTTCCTGAATTTACAGCATCTAAGGCAAGCTGAATGCTCTCCATCAGTCATGATATTAGAGTCTATATTTTATATATAACAACTTAAGCTAAACTCCTAAGTACCTGAAATGAATTAAATTAATAATTTTTAAAAGTGGAATTCATAGGTGTACACGTGTGTTTATTCATTTTATGGACCACACAGCCTCGTCTTCAGCATGAGGGGATCATCTGGGGATCCATCTTTCCCTGACTTAGAGGACAGTGACTTGCATCATCCACGTCACACGTCACCCTTAAAACTGGATTGATGTGATAGCTGAGCTGATCATCAACTTCTTTTTTTTTTTTTTGAGACAGAGTCTCACTCTGTCACCCAGGCTGGAGTGCAGTGGTGCAATCTCGGCTCACTGCAAGCTCTGACTCCCGGGTTCAAGTGACTCCCTTGCTTCAGCCTCCTGAGTAGCTGGGATTACAGGTGCACACCACCATGCCCGGCTAATTTTTGTATTTTTAGTAGAGAGGGGGTTTCACCATGTTGGTCAGGCTGGTCTCGAACTCCTGACCACATGATCTGCCCACCTCGGCCTCCCAAAGTGCTGGGATTACAGACGTGAGCCACCGCGCCCAGCCGATCATCAACTTCTTAAATGCTGCTTATCAATGACAAGTTTATTTAGTCATTTAGCAATTCCTGTTATTAACAACGTATCAGTTATTATTTCAACAATCATATCAATTATTAAGTCAATCACTGGAAAGAACTCATGAGAAAACTCCTGAGTCTAGGGGATTATATACTGGTTGGTTGGTTGGTCTTTGTTTTTAAAATCAAGAAGGGGGGTTGTATGTTCAGGATTAAACCATGTTTCATTTCAGTTCAATGAGAAACAGCATCAGAGCTAGAATATGATGGGAACTTTGATGTTAGGGGGTGTAATTTTACCTGGTATTGCTCAGCATGCAAGCCTATTAATAATGCTTGCAAGTATGTAGCAATGTGAAGTTTTCAAATTCAAAAGGCTTAAGGGTTCAAGATTCTGTTTTCCATGGCAAATTAATGCTTCATGTTATCTATAGAAACTTTTTCTCATAAAAAAGAAAACTCTAACCCTAATCCTAACCCTATTAACCCTTTAGCGTTACTTGCCACAGTTGAACCCATCTTGAACTATGCTAGAGAACATTACGAGAGGGTCTGATTTGCTTGAATTCCTTGAAAGATTTAGCCTCTTTCAAATATCATATGCGCAACAATTAAGTAATTTCTAAAATTCCAGAAATACAAGAGGTGCTAGGACACATCTGCAGAGACCTACAAAATGCCTCCAGGGAATGGATAGTTTCCCATTTGGGAAAAGCTTTTCCACTGAATGAAGATCCACTAGCTAGATATAGCATTCTTAAAGTAATCTTAACATGGAGAATTTTAAAGGGCAGCTTTTACCATCAATCTTTTTCAATCCCCATAAAATGGGAATATGACAACTTTCCTGAAAAATGAAAAAGATGGGGAAAAAGGCACCCTCCTTTGAGGCTGTCCTCCCTGGTTCTTTGATGAGCAGATCTCAAGTCTGGGAGGAGCACGTGGGTCCTCAGGCTGTGCTGCTCATTGGACCATGCTTCCTCCCTCACTAGTTTAAGGGTTACGCTTATTTTTCCAGGTCATTTGACATTTCCTTTTCATTTGGGACTTTTCTACATGAAACTCTGGCCTTTACAAAGAACAGGAAGCCACTACAGTAGGAGTGTAACTGAGGACTCACGTGAGCTGTGATGAGCTTTCTTTGCCTCTGAGGGTCTGGAAACTCCTCTCCAAAGCACAGAGTCACCTGGAATCTTGGCAGGGAGCGGCCGTGGTGAGCAAATGCTTGTAGCTCTGCAGAAGCCCATAAGAAAAAGACCATGTTCAGAAACCCTCATCACCGAACACACCAGGTTAAACAGGAAGCAAGAGCTTACTGTGATTCTGAACACTGCAAGAGGAATGAGCACTCTTACTTCCCTGAGTAGGGCTCTTGATGTGAACATCTCAGATACAAAATGGCATGTATGCATTCCTTTGGGTGCTTCCCCCCAGGGCCCTCGGTCTCCCTCGATTCTTCAAGAGGAACTAGTCGACAGCTAAAGAACGCTGCTTTGCAGCACTGGACCCGCGAAGATTCAAAAGGTAGTAGACCGCAGTGAAGTTGGGAGATAAAGAACAAGAAATGTAGTCACGCAATGGCAAAAGACCAGTTTATGCCATGGACAAGTTTTCACTTAAAAAATCAGAATGTTTTGACATCCCAGGATCATTTTAGAACCTCATCCCTCACTACAGAGCCCACATAATCCAGTATCTGTGCTACTGCGGACACCCACGTAACTCAGGCACCACCGAAAACGTGTAATGTCAACGTGGCGACTGAGCACCAGCCATAGGCAGCTGAGTCCCACTGTCACTACGCCTGAACTGTGTAACTCTGAGTAGACGTCTTGCCTGTCTCCAGGGACAGAAGAGTAACTTGACTTGAGAAGGGGAGTGGGGCAGCCGCCCGGCCTCCCGCTTGTTGATATACACATATACATCCTGAAGCCAGCACGCCTACCCAAAAGATACAAAATGGACTGGAACATTGTTGGAAAGATAAGTGCCCATCCCCTGACTTTAGCCCATGCCCCCCTCCGCCGTACACAAGACAAATCTTCTGCCGGTAGCTACAATAAAATGTCATGCCCACAAAAGAAACGAGTTGACACAGGAGCCGCTAAAGCTTCTGCAGAACAGATGCGTCCTTATCAGATACACACCCTCGGGCTGGGCCCCGGGGGCTGTCCCTAGTGTTGTGCAGACCTCAATAGGAAGAGATCAGAGATCTCCACTGTTCTCTTCAACTGAACAGAAGTTTCTAGCTAACTTACAGGACTATTTGACTTCCTGCTTTTTTTTTTTTTTTTCCAGAATTCAAATCAAACCCAAATGACTTAGTCAGAATGTGTAAAATACATTCACACTGCCGTGATCTGAGACTACACCTACACAGGCTAATCAGAATGGCGAGTTGGCACAATTCTCTGAAAAAGCATGCCTCCAACCCTAGATAACATGAGAGTGTTTGGTGGTAATCCTTAATTATGCAGAAGCTGGTCGGCACAGCCGCAGTTTTTACGTTCACAGCATCCTCCTTGAACCTCAGTGAACACTTTGAGGTGAGAGGCTGCAGTGGGCAAAGAGCACAGCCCTTGGTTACAGAGGAAGGAATGAAAGCCAAGACCAGCTCTTGCTCACAGATTAACAGTAAGTTCTAGGCACGCAAGTCCACAGCCCCAGGACACTCACAGGCGTCCACCCCCCGGCCTGTGCCATCTCCTGTGACTCAAAGTACACCTTCCAGCTTAGTCACCACAGGGGCTCTACCTCCCTAAAAACGTCCAGGAAGAGGCACTCAGAGAAGCCAGTGCCAGTTCCTTATGACACTTTCATTAGAAAGCCCTCACCTTGTGGTATCTTCTGAATCCACTGGCACCAAGGTCCAGAGTCTTCAGAAATCCAGGCCCACTGGGCCTTAGCCTTCCTGGCCCATGCGCAGATACAGGAGATGCTGATGGGGGGTCCCCCCAGCTGCCCTTCCATTTCCTTGGTCCCCCATGAACACCATGCCCAACCCCAAGAAGGACGAGACTGCCCTGGCCGGGGCTTGGGGATGGTTCTGCCCTTAGAATGAGAGGTGTCCAGCCCCAGGTGACTTCCTCACTTGCCGCCGCCTCAGGGAACCAGCATAGTTCTCCCTCTTCCTATTGTCAGCCTCTGTGTGAGCTTAGTTATTTTTTTGTCGGTGGGGCAGGAATGGAGTCTCGCTCTGTCTGGTGCAATCTCAGCTCACTGCAACCTCTGCCTCCCACAGGTTCAAGCGATTCTTGTGCCTCAGCCTCCTGAGTAGCTGGGACTACAGGCGCCACCACCACGCCCAGCTAATTTTTGTATCTTTATTAGAGACGGGGTTTTGCCATGTTGGCCAGGCTGGTCTTGAACTCCTGGCCTCAAGGGATCTGCCCGCCTCAGCCTCCTAAGGTGCTGGGATTACAGGCGTGAGCCACCACACCTGGTCTGAAGCTTAGTTATCTGGGGACATATTTGCTTTGGGCACCAAAAGAAAATCTGGATGAGCTTACAAAAACTTGGGCCACTTACACCCAGAAGTACGAGCACATGTCAACAGTGCCAGAGCACACAGATGTGTCATATTTTTATTTTAAATAAGTTGAATGAAGAAGCACATTCAAGAAAAGGGGAGGTACATGAAAAATCAAAGACACAGGGGTTTCTGAAGGGGCTCAGGAAGGGACAGGGCTGGGAAAAGGCAGAGGAAGAGCTGGCAGTGGGGTGGCGGGTGGCGGGTAGAGCAGCCCCCTCCCACATGGGAGGCTCCCTCCACCAGGACAGCCCCACGAGGCCTGGGAGGAAGCCCAGCATGACAGGGCGAGGGCTTCACAGAAGCCAGCCAGAGGTTCACGGAGTTGTCATGAAATCCAAGGTAGAAAAACAAAACTCACTGGTTCTGAAAAATATGCTTAGAAATGTTCATATCACAGAGCCAACTCATAGCACTCTCCTATAACTTCTCCTGTGCAAAACCAGTACAGTCCACTCCACCCTCCGTCTCACTTGTGGGGCAGCATCTGCATGAGGGTGACACATCTCACAACCAAGGATGTTAACAATATGCTTCTAACCTTTATGATTTTTCTGGGAACCTGAAAAGTGCCGCCACATCAGCAGACATGTTTGTCGAGATCACAGTGCAATAAAACGGAACTGTGTTAAGAGGTGACTGTTGAAAACCAGAATTGCAAGAGTAGCGCCTGAGCCACGGCCCACCTGGACCATCTGATCCGGACTCTCTGCCCACAACAGAGCCAGAGAGAAGATCTCTGCTGGAGTCAAGCCCCAAGCCCGGTGGGTGCCGGAGTCAACAGGAGGAAGACCTCATCCTGGGGTGGGAGGGACCCTGTCGTTTCTGACCCCTGTGGCAGGCGGGCCATCACCACCTCCATTCTAACAGATAATGAGGTGCCTTACCTGACAAAAACTGCTGTGTGTCAAAGAGCTTGCAGGTCTGGTCTCTCTCCAGTTTGTTGGGCCGGTCATTGCACAGCGCCAGGGGCCCATCCCAGTAGATCCTGCTCTGGCACAGTCTTTTCGCATAGAGCCCGTCAGGGGCCATCCAGAGGACCACGCCCCTCTCCAGGTGGCTCAGCAGCTTCTCAATATTTTTCCTCTGGCCATTGTCCTCTGGGTAGGGGAACAGGACCTGGTCCAGGTTGCTGGCATCATACGTATGTCCATGGGAGATCCGGCAGCCCTCGGGGCTGGACGTGGTCAGCTCCTTCACAAGGATTTCCCGGTAGTACAGGCAGATGTGCAGCCGGCAGTCTGCAAACACAGAGCTCCGGAGTCACTGCCGGGGGCCAAGGACACCACCTCGAGGCCAACGGCTCCACAGAGCCAAGCACCTGTGGTGGAACTCTAGTGTCCCACATGCTCCGTGGAGGAACAAAAGGTCTCTAGTGTCCCACATGCTCCGTGGAGGAACAAAAGGTTCCCACATCAACGAGGCCTGGGAAACGCCGCGTGCCCTTGTCTCCTCCAGAGACCCACAGGCAGCATGAGCTCGGTCAACACTTAGAGAAGTCCCGTGGAAAGAAACCCATTTAATTTGTCTAAACCAGCATATTACAAATGTATGTGGCCACCGACTCTTTTTTTAAGGGACGAGTGTATCTTTCATTAATTTTCTGGAAACGTAAGTTGAATTCCTATTATAGAGCATCACTATTAAGAACTTACTAAGTCTTATTTGCGAATGATGATGATGAAAGTGGTGATGTCATTTAAGTCATGTGTCACTGAATGAAAATTCATCTTCAAGCAAACCAATTTTTACTTTGGAGGAAATGAACCCTAAGTTTAATTTCTACTAGCAAAAAATATAACGGTGTTTCAGAAAGAAGCAAGTCGGTCCATAGACCTGAAAGGTCCCCAAAATAATATGACATCATTTAGGTAAAAAGCAAGTGTGTGTGTGTGTGTGTGTACATATATAAATTATATATATAATTAGGTGCTTAATTACTTATGTGTATATAATTTATATATAAACACACACACATACACACATTAAAGGGTAAGCACTAAGACCTTAATGGTGATTTCTGGGTGGTAGAAGGTGATGTTTTTATTTTCCATTTTTGTTTTTCTGATTTTTAAATTAGTTTTCCACACTGGATATGTGGTGTTTTTATCACAAAATTAATTCTTGTAAAAAGAAAGAAATTAATGAGAAAAGTACTCTAAAAATTCATGTAAAGTCTGCTGAATTTCCCACTGGGCTTTGTGTTTAAGTTTGAAAAGAACTCTAAAACTGCGCTCCCTGAAACTTTAAACAAGATGAATCCACTTACAAACATTTTGCTGATTTCAGAAACCTCTTTAAAATATCACCCATGAGTTGAAAGAACCAGGCTAGGTTTGCACAAGCTCCTCAGCCAGACTGCAGGGAAGTGGCACAGACAGGAGGCAGCTGCCGCTGGTAACTGTATGGAACCCCAAAATCAATGGGAATCACAGTTATCTAATAAATGTGCTCATGGCTGATAATTAATCTGTATCATGCATACCAAAAAAAGAAACCCACAAAACTATCTTATTCCTCAATAGCAGGTTTTGAGACTTAACCCACACCACTGTCTCAATTCTCTGCTTCAACACACTGTCTGAAAGCGAGTCAGACAGTGCGCCCCAAAGAGAGTGGGTGTTGGCCATTCGAGGTGATTCTCGGGGCAGGTTTCATTTCATTTAATGTCATCAGAAATCACGAGGTTGCCGAGATATAAATAGCTGTTTATTTCCTACTCTTCAGGCACCCACACAAGTCTTAGGTGTTCAAGACAAGGGTTTGAAAGTTTCTAAAAACAAACACAAGCCTTCCTGCTCAGAAGCACCTCCTCCCAAAGGGCATCCTCAGTTACTCATGAGCATCTCAGAAAAAAAGGTGCAAGCCTCATTCACAACTAGAAAGAGCTGGCAGGTCAAACTGCAGCTCCCCTCTGAGCAACAAAAGGGCCACAACTCCCGCCTCCCTGAAACCTTCAGAATTTAGTTAGTATTTTTCATCACTGATTTTTAAAGATGCCAGAGGGCAAGATGAGAATTCCAAACCTTAAGCTATTTGGTTTTAATATAAAAACAAATCCCATTTAAAAACCATCCAAAATATTATCTAAAAAATAAATATACATATAGCACGTATGCTTGGCTAGCCTAGAGGTGCCTTCTTTATAATAGGTAAGATCTCCACGGTGCAGGGATTTTTTTTTTTTTTAGAAATAAAACTTTAAAAATCAGATTGAATCCATATTTGTTTGCAAGCTATATTAAAGTTCAGAGGAAGACCAAAATATGTATTACTTTTAGGCACATCAGTGTTTTAGAGATGAGGGACCAGAACTAATGTCCCCAGGGAGCAGAGGAGGAGGACTTATTTGTGGCTCAACCTGGAAGGATGATCAGCTTCTCAAAATGAGAAGCCCTTCTACACTTCCAAGCAATTATTCCACATTGTGAGAATGTTGGCTGAAGACGGGCCCCTGGTAAAGGTAAAAGCACATTCCTAGAAATTCGGAGAGGTGCCAGTGAAGAAGCCAAAATGACTCCATTCAAGCCAGTGGCTGAAACAGTCAGCAGAACCACAAGCAGCGATGCCAGGTTTTCTGACCGTGCTCCTAAATCACTCTGGTCACCTCACACACAGGATGCATCTACATCTACTCCAGACCCCAGGGGGAGCAAAGCAAGTGTCTAAAGTCCCATCGAATCTGCCCAAAGATGACAGAGCTGGCAGCAGAGGCTGGCCTCCTGCAGTGCCTCCAGAATGAAACCCTGCACTCACCTGAGAGCGCCAAGGCTTCGGCAGACCTTATGCTTGGCTCTGTGGGGATTCCGGGAGCCTGGGACTCAGGTGGGGCACAAGCATAAAAGGTTCCTGTCACCTGGCAACCTGCATTTGCAAATAAAAATCAGATGATGTCTAGACAGAGCGTCCGACGCACTGCGGGGCTTCCTGGGGTGTGTGTGTGGAGTCTGGGAAGGAAGGGGCTGGCGCCCAATCACCTTCCTTCCCACCCACTCCCAGCACCAGTGACTAGCAGGGCACACTCTTGTGAGGCAAAGATGAGCTGGAGACCAAATGGAAAACCAAAGCTGATGGAGAAACGAGCCAGTGCGCAGCTTTGGAAGGAAACTTGGAGCACTCTGTCTGTAACAGACCAACAGGGAGACTGAGGCTCAGAGACAGATGACATGATTTGTCCTTGTTCACAAAGCGGGTTCACAACAGAGCTGAGAGTTCAGGTCTACTTGAGTCTATGCCAAAGAGCCCAATTAAAAACTAACAAATTGTTTAGTCCATTTTTATTTTGCTTGTCCCTTGTGGGTTGGGAGAAGACTGAGCCACGTTCCTGAAGACAATGTTGTATGAAACATGAATGGAAAAAGAATGTGGCACAGAACACCTGATCTTGCTGCTGCTTCATTTACTGTTACCGATGCTTCAAGACAGGTCTCTACCTACTCCATCACTTTACACAATTCTAAGCATTGCCTCTTTCCCATGGTTACTAATTCCACAGAGCCAGAGCACTGAACACAAGTCTGAATTTCAGGAACTAGTTTTATGTTAGCCGATTCTTCCACTACCATATCAGAAACCAGCCCTTGCTGCAAATCCCTCTTGAAAAGCCAATGCAACTGAATTCTGAGCTTTTTTGTGAACATGCCACTCAGTACAAACATTAAAGAGCGGTACACCTCTTCACTGCCCGCAGCCAAGGATAACCTGAACATGACTGGGGGAAAAAGGCCAAATTGCAAAGGAACACATATTCCTAAAACATCCAAAGGGTTCAGTGTGTTGACCTGTCTCAGGACTTCTATTTAAGTAACTAACTCAAAAGTCCTGAAGGCCTGAGTTACCGCATTGTTAGATTCTCCCTGCACCCAGCTAATGAGAGCTTCTGCTGAGGGAGCTCATTTTGATGTCTGGGGAACTCCTAAGGGCAGGGGACCACATCTAATCCAGAATCAGTAAGTCTCTCTGGGACCCAATGGTAGGTAGGCACCTGTAGAGACGTTTTATGTGTTTGCCATGGTATTTTTCTGTTCCTTTTTTAGTATCACCTCTAATACCAACAATAGCAACAATGAACACACCACTATTCAAGAGAACTATACCAGCTCAATAATCTCCCAGCATCCCTACTTTTTATTTATGAGTTTCCACAATCTCCTCTCTATATAAAAAGTGGGGGACTGTTTTCCACTGCCTGGAGTGATCTCTGTAGTGTTTAAATAAGATCCCATGAAGGGCAGTGCCTAGCATGGATCCTGAGAATAAACTTGGCTGTGGGATGCCACCATCCCACAGGAGTGAGAAAACCCTCCTCTCCCCTGAGCTGCACACGCAGCCTCTAAGAAGGGAAAAGAGCTTTGGTGCCGCCCAGGACAGACCAGGATTCACTGTGGCCCATGGCCAAATTAGCAATTAGCTCTTCTGTTTCCTGCCCTGGTATCCTCCTTACCATTTTCACAAGCTGGGCCTTGCCAGTGGTGACCGCGGGGTCCAAACGTCACGGGACATTGGTACGGGATTTCCGGGTGTGGCTGATCTGGGACGTAGTCCCTCCAGCTTCGGTCGAGGGGTGGCATCATGTAGTTGTGAACCTGCTAAAGGAGCGCAGGAGAGGCTGAGATAAGAAGCACTGGCATTGAGACGGGGGGTGCTCTTACAGCCTCCAAACTCCTCAGGGAATCTCTTATCAGACTGACAGCTGAAGCATTTTATCATCCGAAAAGACTGGAGTGAATCGTTCATCACACTAAGTGGAAACACCCACAGAGGATCATAAAGGACAATGGAGATACTTGTACTCTTTTATGTAAAGCTTCGTCATATGGCTAAACCTGGCACCAAAAGTACCACAGGGGAATTTGCCTTCTTTTACCCACCAAAGTGGATGAAACAAAGCTGTCATTCACATCAAGAAAGCCTGAAGAGATCAGCTGCCCTGTGGTTTCACATGATAAGGCACTACTTCCAAAATCTTCCACTTCCACAAAACATCTCTTTCCCAGAAGACCTGAGAAGCATATTCCAACAGGCAGACATGCCCGACCCTCCCCTACTTAAAACCCACACCAATGGCAGCACCGTGTGGAAAGTGAGACATTCCTTCAGTGACCTGGGGTTTTTCTGGGCTGTTGGACCACACAGCCTCGCCCTCAGGGAGCCCAGTGCCCTCCACCATACCTGGGCTGGGAGCGAGGGGTAAGGCGTTGTCATGGTGTAGGGGTGGCTCATGGACATCTGCGGGTCCTCCAGGGCGAGCTGCTTGGCTCCTACGTGTTTGGGGAAAAGGGAAATGGCACAAAGTAAAAACAGGAACTGACCTAACTAAATGTCAAATCTTGTAAAAATACCTGAGCATTTAATTCTTAGAATGCATAACACGGTGTTGACAAATAAGGTATTTTTCAGCAACTCTCTTGGGAAGTTATTTGTTCATGCTATTAAACTGATTTCTTTCTACAAGGTCTGAGTTGTATAGGACAGGTAGAGAAATACATGACAGATGGCATGCGAATGTGCCTTGTGACATAAAGGACCCCGCCAGCCAGATGTTTCCCAAGTGACGTCACCTGAAGGATTTGTTCCAGATGCAGATTCCTGAGCTCTCTTCCAGACACACTGGTCAGAATCTTGAAAAGAGGAGTCCAGGAATCTGACTTTTAACAAACACCTCAGCTGACCACGTTACACTTTAAAAGTTGACAGTTTTATTACCATGCATAGTAATGAGATATTCCTCTCGTTACTCCTCTTCTGCAAAATAGTTACTCATTAAAGACTATTAGATAAGTAAATTTTAACAAGTTATCCAGATTTCTTTTTTTCCTTTTTTTTTTTTTTGAAAGACTAACTGGAAAACACATATTCGATGCACACACCCCCCCATATACGTTGAGGCATACAGTGTGATTAATTCTCCTATGCTAAACCCCACAGGAATTTCAACTTGTGACCCACATAACTCAGGCAAGGAGGCTGGGCTTCACTGTGAGGCAGAAGGCAGGCAGGCAGGCAATACAAAAGGAAAGCTAGAAAGTGATGCTCAGAATGAAGTTAAGGTGCCTCAAGGATCTGGCTGCCTCTGTTTGGTGACCCAAATTCAGGAAAGCCCCTACCTTTCTTGGCTCCCTCAGGAACAATCCTGTACACTTTGTACGGGTCTGAGATGTCCAGCTGGCTCCGCTCAACCAGTTCCTCAAAGTCATTGCTCTTGTTCAGTGCGCATCGTAAACGTGTCTTCCAGGTAGGAGGGTCTGGCTTGTCGATGCCTTCTCGGAACTTTCCTTTAAACAGTGCCCAAGCCTGGTGGGAAAGAATGAAGAGAACGAAAAGTCAAAATACAGGTCTGGTTTATTAGCTTTCTTTTTGGAATCAGAGTCCTGCTCTGCTGCCCAGGCTAGAGTACAGTTGCATGATGATAGCTCACTGCAGCATCGAACTCCTGAGTTCTAGGGTCCTCCTATCTCAGCCTCTAGAGTAGCTGGGTCCTGGGCCTACAGGTGTTCACCACCATGCCTGGCTAATTTTTTTTATTATTATTTTTTGCAGAGACACGGTCTCACTATGTTCATAGGCATCCTTCCACCTCACCTTCCCCAAAGTGCTGGGACATGCTAAACCCAAAGTACAGATAGTTTATAAGGAATCTTGAAATTGTATTTTTAAAAGAAAGAATGGTACATAGGTCCTTTAGATTTACGCCGTTGCTCAAAATGTAAACTGAAAGACGCCAGCTATCCTCTAGGAAAATGATTTTCCATCTTGGACCCTATCACTGCCAAGTTGAAGACATATTTTCTGGGTATTTATAAAAGGTAGAGTGAGATGCGGAGGTTCCTTGAGGGGGCTCTACCCACCCAGTGTCTGAGGTGAGCTTGCCTAGGACTAAGGACAGCTGTGGCGTGAGCTGCCACCCACAGGAGACATCTGGATGGCCGCACAGCTGAGGCACTCTGAGAGCAAGTTCAGACCAAATTCCCGGAGGAAGTCCCCTGCCCGTGCTCTGCCCACAGGTGGGGGCTGGGCCCAGACGCCTAGTTCTCCGGGTAAACTGCCTTAGGGGAGAACAATCGTAACAGGGACACACGTGTGTGCACTCGCGCAAAGGGTAAGGGAGACAGATCCAGACAGAGGCCCTGAGTCCCACAGCGATGGGGGAAAGAGACAGACAGAGACACACACAAAGAGAAAGACACAGAGGTGGGAGCGCCCGAAGAGAGCTGGCAGGAGAGAGAAGAGGGGCTGCCCTCAGGAAAAACGTGCAGAGAGAGAGACTCACAGAGAAAAGCAGCGAAAGAGAAACAGAGCCAGTCGCGGGGAGAGACGCGCGCGGACGCACCGAGAGAGGGAGGGAGACCCACTGACGGAGGCGGCAGACAGGGACCCGGAGGAAGGGCGGGAGGCTTGCGTGGAAACGGGAACACACAGACGAGCAACCAAAACCCCTCAAGCCTTTGACCGCCCTTCCCCGGGCCGGGCCGGGCCTCCGGGGGTTTCCCTGCAGGCTCCACGCGCTCGGGACGGGCTCCCGGCTCCCGGCTCCCGGCTCCAGGCCCCGCAGTCCCGCTAAGGGATGAGGCCTCCTTTCCTCCTTCTCTGGCGCTGGCGACGCCACCTGATGCTTCCGCCGCCCGCCCGTCCGCCCCGCGCGGTCCCCTGGGCTCGCCGCGGAGGTGGCGCCGGGGACCCCGGGCTCTAGCGCTGGGCCCTCCCCGCCGCGCCCCCGCCGGCTCCCGAGGCCGGAGACCTTGAAGAGCGCGGCGTCCTCCTCGCGGTTGTAGTCCTGCTTGCCCGCGTGCTTCCAGGGGATGCGGAAGATGCTCTTCTCCTCGTTCTCCCACACCAGCCCGGGGTACTTGCCGCTGTCGATCTGGTCGATCAGCCACTGGCGGAGCTTCCCGTTGCCGCAGCTCACCGCGCTCATGCCGAACTCTCCGCCTCGGCCGCTGCCCTCCAGGTTCATGCCCCGCGTGCCGTCCGCGCCCGCGCCCGGGGTCCTCCGCCCGCTCTGCTCTGCTCTGCTCTGCTCTGCTCTGCGGGGAGAAGAGCTGCCCTTCAGCCACGAGGCACAGCACTCCGGGCACCCCGCCCCGATCCCCCGTGTCAGTGACCACGGGGCCCTGGAGTCTTCGGGGCTGCGAAGTGCGCGCGTGCCGTGTCAGGGTCGTCCGGGCCCCCGGAAGAAGGCAGCTTCGCGGCCGGCCCGGGCGCATCCCCCGGGCGGGCACAGTCGTCCGCCTTCCGAGCTCGAACCCCGCGAAGGCCCCTACCCGCCTGCTCTCCTGTAACGCACCCGCAGCCCAAAGGCTCCCGACACACGCCGCTCGCTTTGCACACTCTCCCCATCCAGCCGCCACCCCTCCTGGCCCTCCCTCCGCACTCACTTGTAGCTCTCGCTTCTCCTCGCTCACTCCCAAACCGTTTCCCGCCCCTTCCCCGCGACTCTGTCAGTTTCCACGCCCCTGGCGGCCTCCACGCGCGGAGGACCTCGCCTGCGGCCGGGCGTTCCAGGGGCGCAGCACCGGGTTCCTCCACCCTCCGCCTTCTCTGCTCGCATCCAGACCCTTCGCCCCGAATAGGACCCCCGTCCCTGCCCAGCTAGCGAGCATTAAGTGGGCTCTGCAAACAACAAGGGGCGCAGACGCGGGGGCTGCAGCCCAGTAGCGGGGGATGCCGCGCGCAGAGCGTCCGCCCGACCCCGGAGCAGGCGCGGGACAGCGGAGGCGGGGAGGGCGCGGGAGAGGGCGACGCCAGCTGCGGAGCCTGGGAGGCAGGGACCGCGCCAGGCCGGCTAGGCCACCGCACGCAAGGCTCGGGGCGACCCAAATGTGGAGCTCCTCCTCCTCCTGCGCTAGCGGGTGAGCGCCGCGCTGGAGGCCGCCGTGAGTTTAGGCCCCTTAGGAACGAACGAAGAGCAGGGGAAGGAGCCTCGGATTGGGGTCCACAGGGCCGGGGCTGTTTCTCGCGGGCAATTGTGCCGTCTTGTGTGGGTGCCTTGGACGGCCCCGCCTCAGCCACTCCTGGGGCCCCGACAGTCCCTTTAGCTCATCCCGTCCAGCTTGTGGCGACCCGCGTCGCAGGAGCGCGGAGGGCAGGCGGGGAGGCTCGGGCAGCGCTCTGGGAGGCGGGCCTTGGAGCCCAAACCAGCGCCCCCGGCTCAGCGCAGATGGGGTGGGAGTCGGAGCTCCAGGACGGGGCGCGCTCCCTTCCCGCTCCGAAGCCGGGGTACCCTGCGCTGCCCTGGAGATCGAACCTCTGGTTCGCGCTCCGGGCCCTCTCTGGTATCAGCCTCATACCCCTCCTCCTGCCCGACTCCAGGCCTTACCTCGCCCTGGACTCGGAGCTGAGGGCGCCGGTGGGTCCCAAGATCAAGCGGTGAAACTGAGAGTGCGAGGTGGGAAGGAGGAACTTTATAGAACTCTCTGGGGCGGGGCCTGGGGCGGGGCGGGGCGGGGCGCCGAGGCCCGTGGGGGCCGGGGGTTGGATTGGGGAGAGGGACTTTGCAAGCCGAGAGCCGGGGCCGGCCGGGCGGGCGAGCCCCGGGGCTCGCGTGAAGGCTGGGGGCTGCCGCGGCCGGGGTGGGCTTCCCGCGCCCTTGGCGACCCTCCGCGCGCCGCGCCCGGAGAGCGCACCTCCAGCCGGGCGCGCGCCGCTTCAGGGACTGTCGCTGGGGCCGTTTCCCGCGAAGGGCGAGGTGCGAAATGCGAATCTCGCTTTGCGCCGGGACCTCAGGAGGCCAGTCAATCACTAACCCAGCTAAACTGCAGCGACGTGGCCAGGGCGGGAAATGGGGGGCGTGTAGTAGCGGGAATCTGGTGCGAAGGGGACTTCGCTTTGCAGAGCGTGTAACGGAAGACGGAGGAATGGTCCAAATAGAACTGCAGGTGGAGGTTGCGGGAGCACCCTTGGCAAGGCCATCACCGAGAACCCTGCCTCTCCGCGGTGTTTAGAGAACATCGCACTCACTAAAAAGAAAATAGGAAATGGCCCAGCTCCCTTGAGCTATTAAGCTTGATTCAAATACTCTCTCTGCGTGTCTGACATGCTTACATCCTTTTGCATCTATGAGGCTGGTGCATTGAAGTGACTCAGACAATGCCCGGGCCCCAAAGTTTTAATTATCTTAGCAAGAAAGAGATGGGGGCGGGGAGAGGATCCCCAAGGATCCAAGTGCTTAATCACTTCCAGACTTCAGTTCACCTTAAAATGATGTCGTTTTAACCTCAACCTGGAGGAAAGCAGGTTTTTTACCAGTGGGGTATAAAAGCCCCAAATTGGCCAGGCGCTGTGGCTCAAGCCTGTAATCCCGGCACTTTGGGAGGCCGAGGCGGTGGGTCGCCTGAGGTCAGGAGTTTGAGACCAGCATGGCCAACAGGGTGAAACCCCATCTCTACTAAAAATACAAAAATTAGCCGGGCGTGGTGGCAGGCGCCTGTGGCCCCAGCTACTTGAGAGGACGAGCCACGAGAATCGCTTGAACCCGGGAGGCTGAAGTTGCAGTGAGCCGAGATGGGCGACAGAGCAAGACTCCATCTCAAAATAAATAAAGAAAAGCCCAAAATAGGAATAATACTTAAGTGGACCAGGGATTTTACATACTTTTCCAAGATGTCTTTAATCGCAGAATTAACCCCCTGAGCTTTCACCCGTTGAGCTTTCGATCGTCTGGGATGCTGAGTATGTGCATTTACTTCACATTTTCAGGTAAACCATCAGATCACTGGTTTCTATATGATTTTAGACCACCACCACCGTAGGTCAACCTGCAACTTTTGAAAAGCTTTTGATTTCACTTATTTCTCAGTTTTTGTTTTAATCTTATATATTGGGTCAATGTCTCCTAACCAAAGAAGAAACTATGTTTAGGCTAGAGCAAAACAGGTGGTGAGGTATGGATAGGTATGCTTTTCCTAAAACCAACAGACATTCTCAGAAATTAACAGGATGCCATTTTTTATTTCACCCAAGTAAGTTTTCCATTACCAAAGTCTATGTAATAAACAACAGGGTTTTGTTCACAAAAAGTTCTGGTCACAGCTTGTTTTTCTTCCTTTCTTTTCACAGATTTATTCACTTGACAAATATATTTTGAGCACCTACTACTTGTCAGGAACCATCCTAGGCACTTGGAACACATCAGTGAACAAAGCAAAGATCGTTGCCTTCTTGTTGCATTATATTTTAATCAATGGTTACCTTTCCCTCAAACGTTCACAAACATACCAGAGAGGAGTTTGCTAAGGACAAAAATGACAAATGAAAACCTTTTGCACTTTCGTACACGTGTCCTCTGCACCGGGTTTAGTCATTTTCAACATACCCTCCCCTCACTCATCCACATCCTCTGCTTTTAGTTCAGAACAACAGTCGTTGTGTGAAACTCTGAGCCTTCACACCACTACCTTGTTTTTAAATGTAATTGCTAATCTTCAACGCCATCTTCTGGTTTACTCATTTGCCATATTGATCCACTAGAAGTTATTTTTCTTAATGATGATGTGAATACAAATAATAAAACATTTTAATCACTAAAACTCTGGATGGCCTCATTACCCCTCAGGGAGGCAGTGAACAGGTAGCAACAGGCGATGGTGACCAAGGACTTTTATATCTTAGTCACAATTGCAACAAAAAACGGCAAAGGTTCTCAAATTGAAAAGCTTCCCCACCAAACTCCCACCCCCTCCACACACTGAGACGTGAGAAAATCAGTGTTCCTTAGTAAAAGGCTGGATATTTATCAGCAAATGACATAACTTGTTGAAAAGCAGAAACTAATAGGAAACCATTTCATTGAATGTGTACCCAAAACAAAGGCTGACCGTAATATTCCACGAGGAAGTTACTTATTTTAGTGAATATCCGCATGTTGAGGTTGTAGTCGGCACACCATCTGAATGGAGCATTTCCATTTTCAATTTCACATTTATCATAAAGAGTCTGCAAGAAAAGCTGAATTTACCTCAATTCAGTATTTTAAAAGCCAATCTTTAAAATTATACATTTGCGTGCAAGTAAAATATTTTAGAAAAACCCATCCTACACACGCAAACACACACAATAGATTCTTAAAATCTTGGATAACACTATTTTCTCACTAATTCACTCTTTAAAGGGGGGGCTACAATTGGCTAAAAACAATGCAACTGTATCCATAAAGAAATATAAAGGGCAATCATTTTTAATTACCAGAAAAAATCAGGAAAATGCTGAAAGTGTTATTTTCATGTAATTTATATAGAATATATGTCTCTTCTAATCCTCTTTGGTTATATGTGTTTGCAAATCTAATTATTGGCCATGACATACTGCATGGCCAAAAGGTAGTATCATTGGGGATTAAATAAGTGCTTGAGTTTTCAAGGCTGTGAGGCCTTGGGAGAGCCATTTAACCAAAGTCCTACTTCTGGGTATACAAGGAGGGTGGGGGTGTCCCTGCCTCCCAGCAGTGTTTGTTGTGATGGTGAAATGATGCTTTGCACAATGCCTGGCACATCATCATGTTCAACAAATCAGGGCTATTATCATTTACTACGCACTTCAATACTTAGGGGCATCTCACAGACTTTCGCTCATTTGGCCCCCAAACCAAACCTGGCAGGCAGGGAAGGCGGGATTCAGCCCAAGTGTAGGGAGAAGGAAAGAGATTGTGAGAGGTCCAGATGGCTGGCCGAAGGACACAGCTCTGAGGAACTATTTTTTCTCCTTGTACACAGGGATTGGCTGCGTTTGGCATGACTATTTGAGAATCAGCCTCTGAGTGCAGGCTGTCATAGGAGGGGGCGTTTCCTCTCCGGTCAAGTCAGTGTGGCTAAGAACGTCTTCCCTGGCCTCATCCTCCGCCCCTATGAAGTGGAGGCTGGTGGCAAGTGACCACCGAACCCTCGTTTAACCCTAAGTAGGTGTTTTCTTCTTTCTGTTGTAACTTAAGATCATTAATGGCTGCCTCGTGGCCTTTTTGGTTATGGTAAATTCAGAGTAAGGAAAGCTGCATTTTTTTTTTTAAGCCATGGATCTAACCATTGACCTTCACTTTATTCATCTTCACAAGGCTAAATTCACTTTGAGGAAATGAGAGAAACCCGGTGCTGCCTCTTAGCCACTCTTCTCGAATGTTTAATCCTCTGGAAAAAAAAAAAAGAAAATCTAACCTTCTAAGCTACTTATACCAGAGAGAGGTTGGGATGGAACACTCTGGAAATGAGATAATATTATAAATGCTCTCACTGCACACTCAGTTTAAAATAATTGAATGTTATTTGAAAAGTGATAAATTCTTTGGTAATACAATACAGAGCATAAACCTGGATTTTTTCAAGTAGAGCTATACACATTTTCCTAATTTAATTAGCAGAATGCCCTGAGGGCCTTCAATGAGAAAATTTGCAGAGCTTCAACAGTAAGCATTCCCACGACACAGGGTGTTCAGGACCAGCTTGTGATCTCTTTGAGGGCAGAGTTAGTAAGCAGGGCTTCTTCCTAGATGCAGAGTAGAACCCGCTTTCAGGCTTGTAGGAAATGAGACTTGTGATTGTAATCGATGACGTAATGAGAAGCCAAGGATACGAGGTGATGTCGTCTCCTTTCCCTGTTTATAAACAGCTCTTCCCTTTTCGCCTGCTCTTCTTGCCAGCATTCTAAGAAGAGTCCTGGCAACACTTCCCACCTCTCTGACATGTCATGCTCTCTACAGAAACAGTGACGTGGCTTTACGCAGGGCCAGTTGACACTGCCAACTCCTTAACCAAGCCAATGAAAATGCAAATGGTTTGCAATACCTTTGGGCAATTTTCTGAGAACTGAAGCAAGAGGTGAAAGGCAAATGGCTTTGTCTAATTCCACCCATTTTTAACAGCGCCTAATATTGGGTTATTCTAAAGTTCATCAACGGCTCTTTCAGCGAAATTTTGTGAAACAGCATACCGTCACTTGTCACACAGAAGACTCTGGGCATGCTGGATAGAGGAGTGTATCTTTCTAGAAAGGTTAGGTTATGCTGTGGTAACGAGACCCCCTGAGATTCTGGGGGGTTACTTCTTGCTCAAATGAGATATCCATGGCAAAGCCACGGGGATCCGGAACATTCCTGGCCACCTGATGGAGAGAAGGATATGGGAAAAGCATGTGCTGGCTCTGTTAGTTCCTACCTGGCAGTGAGTCACATGGCTTTGGCTCATATTCCCCTGTAATAAGGTAAGAACTGCAGTAAAGGAGGAATTATCCGGCCATAGTGTGGGTACCCCCCAAGAGAGAACAATGTCCAGGAGGCCGGGGAGGCCTCGGGGGTGAGGCAGAGAGCTCTCAGATGGGCAGGTGCATGGGTGGCAAAGGAGGGAAGGACAAGCAGGTACGGGGCTGAATGGATGTGCTCGGCAGGGGGTGGGGTGGTCGGGGAGTCAGGGGTTGCTGGAGGATTTCCAGGATTGGGAATGACACAGGAGTCCCCCGTATCCACCGTTTCTCTTTCCACAGTTTCAGTTACCTGAGGGCAACCTCAGTCTGAAAATAAGAAATGGAAAAATTCCAGAAATCGACACTTCGTGTTTGAAGTTGCATGCCATTCTTTGCAGGGTGGTGACATCGCGCAGGGTCCCACTTCATCCCTTCTGGGATGTGAACCACTGCTTTGTCCAGTGGACCCCACTGTATATGCTGCTGGCCCGTCAGCCATGTGGCAGCCATCAGGCCATTAGAAGGCAAGTGCCATGCAGTGAGATGTTAGAGAGAGCAACAACATCCACAGCTTTCATTACAGCGTATGGTCATCATTGCTTGATATTATTATTAGTGTTGTTAATCTCTCACTGTGCCTAATTTATAAGTTACACTTTATCCTAGCTATGTACGTACAGAAAAGAACATAGTCTATAAAGGGCTCAGTTCTATCTTCTATTTCAGGCATCTGCTAGGGGTTTTGGAACATATCTATCCCCTGAGAATAAGTGGGGACTACTATTACCAAGAACCTCAATAAAGAAGTGAGGAAGAGGAACAAGTTTACCAGGCGAAGTTAGAGATGCTGTCACACCATCCATGCCGAGTTATTTATCCAGCAGGCATTGGGAAACAGAGTTGTCTTTCAATCACCTTTGAACCATGACAGCTAGAAGTAGTGAGTGGCTCATAGTAATAAGCTGTAAACATGACTATGTCTTGCCTCTTAGGTCATGCTTTTGTTGACAGTGATCCTAGTCCTCCTTCAGCCGTTAACAGGGACGGTGGCAGACTCTGAGATGGAGGTTAGCATGTATGATTAGGGAGCATGCTTGGTTGGAAGTCAAGGGAAAGGGAGCAGAACTGGGCCGAGAGGTGCCTGTGATGCAATGCCAAGCCAAATGGACTCCAGTCAACGCTGCAGAAAGCTCTGGGGCCAGGACGAGCCTGTTCCAGCGTGGAGTGAAGGGATAGGGCCCCCGCAGCCCTGACTGAGCCGGCATTGGGTGCCAGCTGCCTCCAGAGGAGACATGACCTGGGAAGATCATTTTCTCCAGCTGGAGGAATCGCCACAGAAGGCTGCCTGCTGAGAACCACCTCCCAGGAGTAGTCTCAGTACCCGAGGGAATGAACCTCTCACTCCCAAGTGGGAATCCAAGCAGTGCACAGCAACATCCACCCAGGTCTATACCTCGTTCTGCTGTGATCCATTTCCTCTCATAGCTCCTGAGGGCAGCTCCTCCTGGTTCCAGTGGGCCTCCCTCCCTGGAGGAGGGTTGCCAGTTTTAGCAAATAAAAATGCAAAACTCCCAGTTAAATTGGTGTTTCTGATAAACACTGAATAACTTGTTTTAGTGTAGGTGTATTCCATGCAATATTTGGGATGTACTTACACTAAAGAAACTACTTGTTGTTTATGTGAAATTCAAATAGCAACTTTATCCTGGAGAAAACTTAGAAGAGGAAAGTTAGTGGAACAAATTCCAGCCTCAGCCACTGCAGCTGGAACCCCAGTGAAGACTCATGAGTGCCTCCCACTCTGTCCTTTCTAGATGCTCCCACCTTTCCTCCACAGCTCAGTGGCCAGACCCAAGCCTTCATCCTTGAGGGCTTTGAACTGGTCACCGTGCCATTCCTGGTCCAGTTGAACTGGTCACCGTGCCCTTCCTGGTCCAGGGGTGCTGCACCTCCACATACCATTTTCCATCAATACACACAGGGAGAGCCAAGAGGTGCCTGGATGGGTTACCGGGGTCCTGCCCCATTGTATAGCAGCAGCTCCACACCTCCTGATGACCAAGGTCAACATGGGCCTTCTTGCTGCTAAGCTCCACCCAAGGAGCCTCCCAGAGGCCTCCCATAGCTTAGAGTCTAGTGGCACCCTTTCTGTGACTCCTGGAAACTTGCAGAGCCCAGATTTGCAGAAACAAGAAGCACAAATTCCCCAAGGGGTCTCTGAGAGTTTTGGTAAGTGGGCCGCTCCTCACCCCCAGCTTGGCTCCTACTGAGGACAGGTACTATGTGAAGGTTTCTGACGCAGTGTGCGAGCTCCATCCTCCCAGCCCTTCTCCCACAGCACGCCCTGGCTGCAGCACTTCTGCCTGGCTTCCTGTAGTCAATGCTGTCTCACGTTCCTGGGAGCCATCCTAGCTGTGTGTTTCAGCATCTCCTGGGGCCTTGCTGGGTGCCCAGTGCTGTGTCCAGGAGCACGGCCACAGACTGAACCACTCTCTCTTACAGGAATCTATGCTCCCCACCCCTCCTTGGACCAGCACTCTCAGACCCCAGGACCGTGAGTCCTGGATCCTGCTGGCATCTCTTTCCTTCAGACACAGCCCCATTCCTCCTTAGCATGCCCACCTGGTCCCCAGCTAGGCAGATTCCCCAGCCAGGTGGATCCCGGGTGGGCAGGGGGCATGTTTTCTTGCAGGAGAGAAGCCTCTGTATTGTTTCCAAATCAGGGTAGCACAGCCCTTAGGAGGAGGGAGATCCCAGAGCTCCCACAGTGCTCCCAGCAGCCCAGGGCATACATCCTTCTTTCCCAAGTGCTACCTGGGCAGAGCCTCCCAGCATGTGCTGCAGGGATCTTGTGCAGGGCACTCTCCTGGGGCACAGTGTCTTCTCTGTGCAATTCAACCATTCGTTTCTTTTAACCATGATGCATTAAGCCAGTGCCTCCCAGGCTTGGTGGATGGGGTCAGGAGTGGGGAAGTGGACAGCCTCAATGTGAGGTCATTGCACCTCTCAGGGAGAGAAGGGTTGGGAAGGAAAGACCCCACACATAGCTCAGCAAACCAGCATGATGCGGTAAGGCTAGTGGGAGTGTGTGAGGAAGACGTAACATGCAGTGACATTTGAGCAGAACTTTAATGGAAGAGCTGGGCTTCTCTAGGCAGGGCAGGATGCAGGAGGATTCCTGGCAGGAGGACCCTGGGCAACGACAAATGGGCCAGGAACCTGAGGTCTGGTTCCCAGGCCACTCTGGGTTCTGGGTGTGGAGTCATCCTTTGGCTGCTTGGGAGGACTCGGGAGGGCATTTTGGAGTGGGAGCTGCTGAGTGTGCCTTTGCTCCTTGCTTTCCAGAGGTCAGAGCAGTGGCGGGAGAACGAGGGTTCAGGTGCTTCCCGAGCGAGAACAGATTTTAGCCAGAGGGTCATTAGGTTTATTTCAACATCAACATTAGGTGACTCATCAAAAGTCCTCTTTCAGCTTCCTTCCACATACGTTTAGCTTTAAAAAATTGGAACATTATCTTTTCTAATGTGCTGAGGCTCCCATTCAGGAATGCAGTTGATTTTTCCCGTTTCAGAAGCGTGAGCGGCTACCCAGGCCAAGTGGGAGGGCAGTTCCACTGGGACAAGGCCTTAGAGGTCTGCCCCGCACGTGTCCTGCAGAACCACAGCTTCTGTTGGGGTGGGTACCTTCGCAAGTGTGACATGGAATCCCTTCTTTGAACCTTTGAACTTGAGTGAAGGGCTGTGGCCTCCCAGAACTTTCTGGGCTTGCCTGGGGGCTCCCCAAGGTACTGTGGCATTGCAGTACCACAAACCCACGCACTCAAGTCCAGACGTTTCTTAGGACACAGAGAGCGATGCGAGGCCTGGCCCATCTGATGTGATAGCCTGGCCCACTCCCCTGACAAGCTCTCCTTGCCCTTCCCACTCACTGCACGGGAGGTGCGGTACCTCCATGCAGCACCTGCCCACCAGCGGCAGCCTGCTGGCTATGAAGCCTCTCTCAGACACCAGAGAGGCCGTGCGATGCATTCAACCATAGTTTCCTCAGTGATTTCCCGCTATAGCCTGGTGGGGAGGAGAAGCAGGCTATAAGATTCAGCTTCAGAGATGAGCCCATTGAGATGGAAGACGTCATTTGGAGTTGCTGGATGTCAATAGAAGTGAGAGCACGGGCAGACCCAGCTCTGGCTCAGGTGGGCTGGGGAAGCTAAGCTACACAGATGTAACCAGGCTTGTATTTGCACAATGCAGCCTCAGCTGCCTCCTGGATTTGCCCCCTCCAGTCTTCTCCCCTCTTACTCCTGACGCTTCATGCTGGCCCAGGCCTCTGCCCCACTCGCCTCTTAGCCCACCTCCCTCCCCATGGAGAACACGGAGGCGTGAGATGCACCTGTCAGCTGCCCCGTCCACCCTCTCCTGCTGCCTTAGAGGAGGTTCCTGCCTCCCTGCAGCTTATCAGGGTGGTCCAATGAGCAAAAGAGGGAATAACTGGGGGCACCAGGCAATGCTTATTCTGTGGTCCTTAAGCAGCCATTGCAGAGGCCCTGGTGCTCGTTCGTGCACTAGGTGTGGCTCGGTCATTTCATCTCAAACCTTCAGAGTTCTGGGAAGTGTTGAAGCAGAGGAGTGAGACAAGGGAGGCACCCACGGCCCTGCGGGAGTGGACATGCATCCTGCCAGGGGCATTCAACCCACAGGGACAGTTTGGGCATTGCACAGCACGTGCCAGCATTCTGGAACGGTGTATGCTATTGTCAGTGTTTTGCATAAGGCATATTGGACAGCACCCAATAATGGCAGCAGAGGGTTTCAAGAGGACAATTCTACCAGAACCATCCTGAGACTTCCATGGAGATGTGAGCCTCCTTCCTGCTGAGCTTGTGAGCACCCTGGCTGTCCTCTCGCCATCCCTTCTTGGTCCCTTTGTGCTGTGGGGCCCTCCATTGGGGCGGGCTAAATCCTGGCTGTCTTTGCACACCCCGAAGCCTGCCGGAGGTCCTCAGTGGTCACTGAACTAAACAGCGTCCCTCATCCAGTTCAAACTGAAATTTCAGTTGTGAAACTCCCTTCAGAAATTCCCTTTCTATTCTGAATGTTGTGCTTTTTCTTTCAATTCTTTGCAAAATCACCAAAGCCAGGAGGCAGTACATTGAGAATAAATCCATGGGCTAGGCTGTTTTCTCTGCTCACTGAATTTAGTCTCTGTTTTAATTTGATATTATCTGCTAAGTGTAAATGGAGCTAAATTATATCAAAGATAAGATCTCAGGAGTTATGCTGTGAATATTTTAATTACACTTCTTTGGCAGATGTATTTTGCTTTACCTTGAACACTCATGGGTGGCTGCAGTCTCTGATGAGACGGTCACAGTTTCACAAATTAATTCTTCCAGGTTCCATCTGGATATGTTCATCAAGGGTGAGCTGCACAGAACTTTCGGGAAGCTTAAAATGTTAAATGTTGCTAATTTGTGATTTATGTTAACCTTTTTGTTTTATAAGTTATTTACCTTCCTTTTGGGGATGAAGTTTGTACTCTTTCCTGACTTCTTTTTATACTGTCTGTAATAAAACGCCCCTAACACATTCCTGTCCTCTACCAGTCTGGTTTATGCATTATAAACCACCCTCCTTTTCTATTTCATGGAAACTTCCGAATTCCATTTGAAAATCAAGTTCAAGTTCCAGTTGCAAAGTTAAGTTCCAGCATGTGTTCATTTTGATATCCCGGTTAAAACGGGGTCATCTGGCATCAGAAGGACACTTGAGAGTTACAGAGAATGCATCCTTGTGGCAGTCGGAGCAAGATTTCTGTTGGCTTTTTCATTTGTGTAGTGGAGGAAGATGTCCCAGCATGCACTGTGCAACCCCAGGAGGGACTTTACTTTTCCAGGGACCACGAACTGTATGGTGTGACCAGGCCTCTCAGAGAAACATAAGCCATGCTGCGGGGTGCGGGGCCACTGCCCGTCCTGCTGACGTGACGCACCCTCCTCCCCTCCACCTGCCATGCTGCGGGGTGCGGGGCCACTGCCCGTCCTGCTGACGTGACGCACCCTCCTCTCCTCCACCTGCCATGCTGCGGGGTGCGGGGCCACTGCCCATCCTGCTGATGCGACGCACCCTCCTCCCCTCCACCTGCCATGCTGCGGGGTGCGGGGCCACTGCCCGTCCTGCTGACGTGACGCACCCTCCTCCCCTCCACCCGTCCTGACTGGTAACCCATGCTGCACTCCCCACGTGCCAGTGAACACTCCTCTGCCTTTTTCTGAGTCCCTGCTCCGGAGTGGTGCCCTGGCCTATGAAGTGAGGAGACGTTCTGCTGCACATGCTCCCTCCCTTCTGGCGAGGGGCCTCGCAAAAGCAGGACTTGACATTGGTGGCGTTCCTCTTTCAAGCTAGAATCGCATCCTGAGTCTGAACAAAAGCACGGGTTTCTTCTCAGGTTCTGTGATTTCTTCCAACCCAATAGCTTTTGTGAGGCAGAGAACCAAGGTACTGAGGAAGACACAAGGATGGCTAGGCCACGGAGCCACTGTGAGGGGACACGCACAGTCCCTTGGCCTGGCACTGGGGGCACGTCAACTCACTCGGGGACAGTGTCATCCTCCAGGGCAGTAGAAGGTGGAATGAAAGACAATGATGACAAAATGGAAAGGGGGAGGAGGCAGCTGGCATCATGAAGAAGGTGGCGTTTCACCTGAACTTTGAAGTAATGAGATTTCAATCCACAGAAGCAGGAATTCTAGGCGGAGAGCCCAGCCTGGCAGCAACTCCTCCTGTGTGACGGTGGAACAGCCAGTAGTCTGGGCTGGGGGTGGGACCCAGGGCGTAGGGGCCGGAAAGGTTTGAAGCCCATCCAGGAAGACCGTGGGGAGGGAGCCTTAACGCCAGCGAAGGAGTCTGTACTCACGGGCAGGTCACTGGCCCTTCAACATCACTGGATGTCAGAATCACTTGCAGGCCCCAACCAGCTATCTGGCTTCAGCCAATGGACCCAGGAATCTGCATTTCCGTCAGACAGTTGTGAGATTTTGATTTATGGGGTCTGAGAACCGCAGTCTTTGAACAACACAGTTGGAGAAAAGCGGGGGCTGAGAGAGGCACATTAGACATTTTGTGCCAGGGGTTCCAGGCTGGACTGGAGGTGCAAGAGAGCCCCATGAACGGACTGGATGCTGCTGGGCCAGGCTAGCCCCGGGGATCAGGGAGGGTGCTGCTCAGGAGGGCTGTCTTTCAACACCCCGGGAGGCAGGACCCCAGAGATGCTGAGTACCAGGGGCCTCGGCGCCATCATCGGGGACAGGAAACCATGACCAGAGGAGTGGCATTTGGGATGGAAGGTAGCAAGTCTGGCTGAGAACTGGCTTTGCAGCACCAGAGAGATGTTCTGGAGGACTGTCCCGTAAAAAGCAGCTGGAAGTTCGCTCCCAAAGCGGGCTAGATAGGTGGACCCGGCCTGGGTGTGCGAATATGGCACTCCTGGGCAGACACACAGGGAAGAGAGGGCTCGTGACCTGTGCAGAATGCCGGAGACTTTGAGGTTAACAGCAGGCTTCTCTATTTCCGGCCCCAGGCGTCTCAGGTTAGGGCCAAGGGGAGGTCAGGAGGAACTAGGTTTCCTCTGACCATAGGGCTGATCACTTCCCTGCAAGCAGGTTTTCTTCAGCACAGCTTTGGCGTGGCCCTGGGTGGGAACAGTGAGGTAACTTCCTGTCCAGGCTGCCGGCTCTGGAAGGAAGTACAGCAGGTGTCCACGCCTGCTGGGCAGACCCATGTGGGCAGCGGCCCTGGGAGGATCACGGTGACCAGGGCAGGGGGTGTGCGGGTGGAGGGGCGGGGTTGCCGGGCCCTTCCTATGAGCACAGCCACCGCAGGGAGGATTCTTCTCCAAAACTGGTTTTGAAACATTAAGCCACATGCTGGGAGGAGGGAGCCTCGAGGGGGTGGCTCAGCCTGGCACCTGTTTACACACTGAGGCCCCCAAGGAGGTCAGAGGACTCCACATAGGAGTCACATCAGACTGGCATTCAGTGACAAGCTGCAGAGGGGTCAGCCTCGTGTCTGGTCTGCGGCTGACTTGGTGGGATTCTCTGCACCAGCCTCTAATTGTTCACAGAACCCAGTGGGGAGGTGAAGCAGGCACTGTGATTCCATTTAGAGAGGAACACACAGAGGGGGACGGGCTGGCAGAATTGCTCGAAGCCAACAGGAGCAGCTGGGGAGTGAGGACAGCCTCTGCCACACGTCTCATTGAGGAATGAGCCCAATATGATCAATATTGAAGACATTTTCAGCCTCAGTAATAATCCCTGTTGGATGACTGCCTGCTCCCTGCCTTCATTAAGGTCTTTACTCAAAGGCTGCATCTCAGGGAGGCCCTCGGTGTCCCGGGCACTCCCAACCTCAGGCGCCTTCGCTTCTCCCACAGCGCCTCTCTTCCTGTGCTGGCCAACCCCTGCCTCTCTTTTGCCGTGTTTGTCTCTGTGAGTGGCACGTGGGCTGGGGCCTCGTCTCTCTTGCTCTCTGAGACTGCTGGTGCTAGAACTGTGTTCCCACCTATTAGATTTCCAAATAAAATCTTTTCGAATAAATGAATAAAGGAGTGCATGATTACTAAAAAGAAAAAGCAAATTCACACCCATTTAAATGAGAACACACAAGACAATAACCACGCAGCTGAAATGTGCGTGCTTCCTTCTGGAGAGCGATGGGACCATTCTTTTGCAAAGATGTCCATCTCAGCATTGGTTACCGTAAAACTTAGAAATATTTTAAGTATCTAGACATGGGGGAGCAATTAAATACGCAGTGGCACATCTACACAGTTAGGAAAACTATATGAAAATGTTGGTTAATTTGGGGAAAATGCTTATGATATGAGGTTAAGGGAAGAAAGCATACGCAAAATTGCATGCATGACAGGATCTTAACTCTGAGAAAACTCCACAAGCCTCGGGGAAATCCCCAACATGTTACCAACATAGGTGGTGGGGTCACACGTTCTCGGTATAAATTGTTCTGGTCTCAGTTTTTTCCCCGAATTTTATACTTTTGGGGGGATAAACATGTATTATTAGCAAAACCATATAGATATTTTCTTAAGAACAGAAACACACATCAGGATTGACGAATTCTGTTGATTTATGTCAAACCCTAGGACAGTATCTCTTGACCTTAACTTTTTTTCAATCCCTCCCTCTATGCGAGTCTTCCATTCTCCTCCTTTGCATTGTAAAATGTATTCCTTAAACGCATCTTGATGCTGTTTACTTATTTTCACATTGATGCCTTTTTTTGTTGTTTGTTTGTTTTTTTGAGACACAGTCTCACCCTGTTGCCCAGGCTGGAGTGCAATAGCACAGTCTCGGCTCACTGCAACCTCTGCCTCCCGAGTTCAAGCAATTCTCCTGCCTCAGCCACCCAAGTAGCTCGGATTACAGGCACGCACCACTATGCCCGGCTAATTTTTTGTATCTTTAGGAGAGATGAGGTTTCACCATTTTGGCCAGGCTGGTCTTGAACTCCTGACCTCGTGATCTGCCCACCTCGGCCTCCCAAGATGCCTTTTTCTTAATTGCTTGAAATGTGGCTTTGGTTGAAGCTTTTAGCAGGAAAATACAGAACCCCAATGTCAAAAATTTGAAGATGATATTCTGGGCTAGATGTTTTTGGGAAATACAAAGACAAACGACAGCATGGTTCCTCCCCTCAATAAATTTTCGGTTGAGTAGCTCTAGTTTGATCTTTACCTTGGAGGAACTACTTTTACCAAAACCACCAGTGACATTTTCCTGGCAAAAATCCAATGGCCTCATCCCTTTTCTCAGCCTCTGGGCCTCTCGGCCTTCTGCAAGGTGACGGTCCCCTCCTTCAAGTCGCCTCTCCAGTGTGGGCTTTGGGGGTATTCTGCACACATAGACTGCTCATGACCTGCTGGGTATCTAACTGAACTCCTCTCCTCCTTCTCAGAATCTCTAGGTCCCACCATGACATTAATCAACCCCAATTATCTGACCAAAACCCTGAAAGATCTTTATCATGACACCAGTTGTCCTCCTAACCTTAGGCCCAGTGGCCTAGTTGCCCTCTTCAGCCCAAAAAAGATAAACAACACAAAACAAACCTCACTGCTGCCTCTCACGTTCAGCCTATTCCCATTTCCTAATGATTCAAGTCTCTGTCTTTAGCAGAAACAGGCAAGCCCCCATCCCAGCTCTAATTAAACCACAGCTTCCTCTTCCTGGACGGGGCCTCTCTGACCCACTCACCTGTAGTGGGCTACGCAAAGTTGTAGCTCAGAATACACGTAGTATCTATGGGCACTTAAAATACGTATTTCCTAATCAAATGGACATTTTTTTGTAATGTAATTAGCATCTAAAAAGAGCATAATATAATTATATCAGCTACTATGGTCAGAAAATCTTCCCTTTTATCTATTTTAATTGAAAAGTAAACATTGTATGTATTTATGGTGTACAATATGTTTATATATACACACACATTGTGGAATGGCTACATCAAACATGTATATATAACCTCGCCTTTTTTGTGCACTGAGAATACTTAAAATCTACTCTTCTAGCTACTTTCAAGTACACGATTCACTGTTATTAAATATAGTCAGCATGCTGCACAATGGCCCTCTTGAACTAATTCCTCCCATCTAACTAAGATTTTGTATCCTTACACCAACATCCCCCTAAGCCCTCACCCCTGCCCCGGTACCCACCATTGTACTACCTACTTCTATGAGTTGGACGTTTTCAGATTCCACATGTGAATGAGATGATGTGGTATTTGTCTCTCTGTGCCTGGCTTATTTCACTTAGAATCATGTCCTCCAGGTTCATCCACGTTGTCACAAATGACAGGACTTCTTTCTTCTTTAAGGCTGAATCTTATCCCATGGTGTATATCTACCACAATTTCTTTATCCGTGTGTCCACTGATGGGACACTAAGATTGATTTTGGATCTGGGCTATTGTGACTAATCCTGCAGTGAGCATGGCAGGGCAGACATCTCTTCAATATATTGATTTCAATATGTTTTGGATATATACCCAGTAGTGAGGTTGCTGGATTATGTAGTAGCTCCATTTTTAATCTCCTGAGGAACTTCCACACTGTTTTCCATAATGGCTATACGAATTCACCTTCTGACCCACAGTGTACCAGGGTTCTCTTTTCTTTGATGGACATGCTTTTTGATCTTTGATTTATGCATTTCTCCTGTAATCTCTTATTTTCTCTTCTATTTCTTAATTATGTTTAATAGAACTTAAAATAGTGCTGTGCACAAAGTAAGCTACCCATCCGGCAAAAGAGAGTTTTGACAGTTTTTCAAATAAGGCTGATTTGTAAAAACCTGCTATTAAATAAAGATAAGAAATGTTGGTCTGCACTACTCTAACTATCCATCGACACTGGCCAGACCCAGCGGCCTTTTCCCTCTCCACCTCACTTGGCCCCTTCAGCAACCTCACTGCTATTGCACATTTTACATGGTTCTCAAGCTTTCCACATGCTGCTTGAGTGCTGCCAGGGTTTAAAAGTGTCTTTTTTTTTTTTTTTTTTTTAGATGGAACCTTGCTCTGTCACCAGGCTGGAGGCTGGAGTGCAGTGGCGCGATCTCGGTTCACTGCAACCTCCACCTCCCGGGTTCAAGCAAGTCTCCTGCCTCAGCCTCCTGAGTAGCTGGGACTACAGGCACACGCCACCATACCCAGCTAATTTTTGTATTTTTAGTAGAGACGGGGTTTCACCATGTTGGCCAGGATGGTCTTGATCTCTTGACCTCATGATCCGCCCGCCTCGGCCTCCCAAAGTGCTGGGATTACACGTGTGAGCCTCCACGCCCGGCTAAAAGTGTGTTTTTATCCCAAGCCCTTTCACTTTATAGATCAGTAGTCTTCTTAATGGTTTGTCCAAGAGCTGCCCTATCTCCACGCTCCTGACACTTTGGCAGTACTGGTCAGTTACTTTGCGGATGGCCTCTCTGTTGGGTGTGTCTGATGTTTCCTCCGATTGCACTGAGGTTAGTGCATGTTTGGCAGGAATCCCACCGACGGGCATGTGTCCTCCTCACTGCCACGCGTCTGGGGGATGTGATGTCCGTGGTCCTAGGAGTGGTGCTGTTTCCCTGGATCACTTGGTTAAGGTGGCGTTTGCAGGATTTCTCCATCAGCTGCGACAACGCAAATGTCCTGCTTCTCCTCAAAGCCTTGCCCAGTGGTTTCAGTGTCCACCTGTAGCTCCTGCTGACAGCAATTGCTGCTGTAAAGTTTGCCTAGTGATGATTTTGTATTTTTCTCATTCCTTCCACAATCGTTAACCTGGGTTCTTCTATAAGGAAGAAAAGTCTCTTCTCTGTTGTTTATTATTTATTCAATTATTTATTTACATCAATCTGGACTTAGGGATATTTATTTTTATTCTGTGGATTAGAATCCATTATTCTCGTTTTTTATTTTGTTGCTCAAATTGCTCCACTTCTGGCCATTGGAAGCTCCTTCAGGTTAGTCATGTGGCTTCTTTTCATACCCCTTTCTTTTTCAAGCACCTCTTCATTTTCTGGCCCCATAAGATGTCTGAGGCTCTTCTGGTATTTTCCCTGCTCCAGCCCGGGAATGGATCACTTCTCCATGAAACCTATACTCACACATTGTAATCCATTTCACAGTCAGTTGCATTTGAATCCACTGGAGATGCTGGCCTCTGGCGAGCAGGGAGCTGGCCTCTCTGGTCCTGGCTGTGCCCACACTACCTGGAGCAGCCCCTGACACGCTAAGGAGCTCGCCAGTGTGAGGGCAACGAGCAGAGCTCGGCTTACTTCTGTCCCCCTTGGCGGCCCCTCATCCCTCAGCAGAAGGAGTACTGGTGAGTGGCCAAAGAAGGAATTGGTTGCTTTGAAGCAATTCCAGCTTCTGCCAGCCTGGGGAGCCTAAAACCAGGAATCAAACCTCAGTCCTAATTTTTCTAAAAATAGCTCTTAAGGAAATAAGGTTCAGGAAAGCATAAGTTGCTCTGCAGAGCTGAATTCAGGCTGCTGCAGTGGCCAGGAAGCAGGGACACGCCGTGGGACATGTCAGCCAGTGCGTCACCGGCAAGCTTGGTATGTAACGTGCAATCCTTACATGGATTCTGCAAAACCCACTGGCGTGCCTATGCCAGATTTATAAACAGTCAGAAGCCAGGCGGTGAACCACTCCGGACCCCACGGAGCAGGGGCCACCGAATAGCAACGTGAGAAGCATTCTCGCTGCTGCTGGGCAGTGCCACTCAACTCTCCCAGGATAAAGCACTTGAAGAATCTCTTGTGATTCTCATCACGGGCAAAACATTCTAATTGAACTTTTCAAAACTACAGTTTGAATGACACAAGATGGGCCAGAACCCCTTGATTTGCCCTTTTGCATTGGTAAAGCAAGGCCATTTGTGGCACGGATTCTCAGATTCATGAAATGTGGCATCATAAACTGTAAAGAACAGTCCTTTACACTTTCCAGCACAGGTCAACCTCTTAACAGAGCTGTAAAACGCAGCCAGTCCTGGCTCCTGACTGTCTTTGGCATGTGAGAACAAGGAAGCCAATTGAGTTTTCCTCACCTTTGGGAGGCAGTCATAAAAAAGCAAAGTTTAAAGCCAGCTGCAGAGTTCCAACTCTGATACTGACTGCCCTTCCCTCAGGCACCAGCAGACCTTCCAGCCACCACCCTCGCCGGGCACACATCCACCACCTTCACTCCACTGTCCTTTATGAAGCACCTGCGATGTGCCGTGTTCCCTGCGAGGGCCTGGAGGGGCACAGCAGTGAGTGGTGGGAAAGGCCGATGAACGCGCTCCTCTCGCAGGGTTTGCGTTTTCTGTATCAGTCTGGGCTTTATTTTGCTCTGTGGGTTAGAATGGAATACTACATCTTTTTTTCTCAGCTTGCTCCAGCTCTTGCCTTGAGTACTCCCTCAGGTGGCACTGGTGCCCCTCCATGGGCCCTGTCCTTTCTCCAGCACATCCTTCTTTTCTGGACGGGGAGACAAAGGACTGAGCTGCAATGACAGTACCGGGGAACCAGCATGTCTGAGCTTCAGGAGCTTTCACCAGGCATGACTTAACCTGAGGTCCATGGAGGGGAGGAAGACAGACAGGTCAGTGGGGTCGGGGTGGAAAGTGCAGAGGGGAGAGGGCACGGCGCCTTTGAGGAAGTGAAAGGAGGATGCAGGCTGCATGCTGGTGGGGCATGTGGCCAGAGGAGGGCTGAGCAGCGGGCAGGCGCCGCGGCCGGGGGTTCCTGTGAGGCCAGTGAAGGGGGCTCAGACACCATGCGGAAAGGAAGCCACGAAGAGTGTTCAACAGGGCTCCTTCCAGTATTAAATGAACTAATACCTACTACAGTGTTTGCCACATAGGAGGTGCTCAAAAAAGGGTGGCTGCTACTGTTACTATTATTATTACTACTGCTGCTGCAGCTGCTGAGGCTCTAATGCTGCCGTGGCTGTTGCACTGCGACTGCTACCTAAGCTGCTGCTGCTACTACTGCACTGCAACTGCTGCTGCTGCTCCTCCTCCTGCCACAGCTACTGCAACTGCTGCTGCTACTCCTGCCACAGCTACTGCAACTGCTGCTGCTGCTCCTCCTGCCACAGCTACTGCAACTGCTGCTACTCCTCCTGCCACAGCTACTGCAACTGCTGCTGCTGCTCCTCCTGCCACAGCTACTGCAACTGCTGCTGCTGCTCCTGCCACAGCTACTGCAACTGCTGCTGCTGCTCCTCCTCCTGCCACAGCTACTGCAACTGCTGCTGCTGCTCCTGCCACAGCTACTGCAACTGCTGCTGCTGCTCCTCCTGCCACAGCTACTGCAACTGCTGCTGCTGCTCCTCCTCCTGCCACAGCTACTGCAACTGCTGCTGCTGCTCCTCCTGCCACAGCTACTGCAACTGCTGCTGCTGCTCCTCCTCCTGCCACAGCTACTGCAACTGCTGCTGCTGCTACTACTGCACTGCAACTGCTGCTGCTGCTACTACTGCACTGCAACTGCTGCTGCTGCTCCTCCTCCTGCCACAGCTACTGCAACTGCTGCTGCTGCTCCTACTGCACTGCAACTGCTGCTGCTGCTCCTCCTCCTGCCACAGCTACTGCAACTGCTGCTGCTGCTCCTCCTGCCACAGCTACTGCAACTGCTGCTGCTGCTCCTCCTGCCACAGCTACTGCAACTGCTGCTGCTGCTCCTCCTCCTGCCACAGCTACTGCAACTGCTGCTGCTGCTCCTCCTGCCACAGCTACTGCAACTGCTGCTGCTGCTCCTCCTGCCACAGCTACTGCAACTGCTGCTGCTCCTCCTGCCACAGCTACTGCAACTGCTGCTGCTGCTCCTCCTCCTGCCACAGCTACTGCAACTGCTGCTGCTGCTGCTCCTCCTGCCACAGCTACTGCAACTGCTGCTGCTGCTCCTCCTCCTGCCACAGCTACTGCAACTGCTGCTGCTACTCCTGCCACAGCTACTGCAACTGCTGCTGCTGCTCCTCCTCCTGCCACAGCTACTGCAACTGCTGCTGCTGCTCCTCCTCCTGCCACAGCTACTGCAACTGCTGCTGCTACTCCTGCCACAGCTACTGCAACTGCTGCTGCTGCTCCTCCTGCCACAGCTACTGCAACTGCTGCTGCTACTACTTCTACACTACTACTACACCTGCTGCTACTTCTCCAACCACTACTAGTGCAACCACTGCCGCTAATATTCCTACTGCTACTACTGCAACCACTGCCGCTAATATTCCTACTGCTACTACTGCAACCACTGCTGCTACTCCAACCACTACTACTGCAACCACTGCTACTGCCACTACTATTCCTGCCACTGCTACTGCACTGCTGCTACTGCTGTTACTGCCACTGCTACTGTGACGTCTGCTAATATGAGTACTACTACTACTACTATAGCACTACTACTATTCCTGCCACTGCTATTGCTACTGCTAGTGTAACTACTGTTATTACCACTTCTCTGTATCTTTGTCATTAATTCCCATTTGGGAAGCTATAATCAAAGTTCTTTTTTCAGTGAGCTCTTTGCATATCTGAGGACCCACAAACTGGATCCTGGCCCCCCTTCATAACCCTTCTGTTAATCTACAGCAAAGCTGTTTAAACCCGATGGGTGCAGTGTGCCAGGGGGTCTGCAGCACCTCTCTGAGGCCCTTCTGGCCTGTAGGGAACTCCAGCGTGGAGAGGACGGGCTCGGATGCACAGCTAACCATGAGTCTGTGACTCCGCATGTACTTATTCCCTGCCACTGTGTCAGCCTTGGGTTCATGAGAAGGTGATTTCGACCCGAATGGCCTTGCTCCATCTAAAGGCATATGCAGAGTGCCCACCCTGTGCCAAGCACTGCTCTGGGGTACAGCAGGGTAAGATGGCTCCAGGGTCCCCTCAGAGCCTACACTGGGGCAGGCAGAGCACGAGAAGGGTCTCCAAAATAATATGTCAGAACATCCGTCTTTACGTGTTTGCATCTAGAATATTAGAAATGAGCTGAAGCCATGCTAAGCCTAGAGTGCCAGCTAGTAGTGCTCCTATTAGCAGAAGTCACAGCAGTGTGTGCAGGGAACCTCCCCGGCCACTGCCACAGCCCACTGTAGAGAGCCCCTTTACATGGATTTGCAGGTTCTGGTTTTAAGCAGAAAACCCCCAAAAGAACTTTCAGCAACAAAACTGAAAGAAATATAATACAATAAAGAGCCAGCCAAAAAATGGTGAGCCGGGCCCCGGCCCAGCACGGGTCTGGTCAGCTGCCTGTCCAAGCCAAACCCACGAAGTGCTGACCAGATCTGACCAGAAATCACCTCTGCAAGAGAAATCCTCAGAATGGCTATTTGAATATGGATTTCCATCTCCAGTCCTCAACGCTGAACCCCTTGCTGGCATGTGTTTCACCCTAAGGTCTTAGCCAGTGCTATCAACCCTATCTCAGAGGATGGGAGGTGGGCACCTATGCTCCCTGCCCACATGGAGGTGCAGTGTGTAATTGTTTGGAGGACAGGGACTCAGAGTCACCCAAACCCCACACTCCCAGCATGAATCACTCATTCAATAACATTTATGCCGGCAGCATTTTGGAATCTGATAGCCCCCGCACCTGCAGTCTGCTCCCTTCACATCCCAGAGCCCGCGAATTCAGAACCCTCTCCACCAGCCCCTCTGGGGAGAGCTTCCATGGGCCCTCACAGGGCAGCAAGCCACAGAAACCCTGGGATCTGCCAGGCAGGACCACACAGACAGCTTCAGGACCAGGTCTCTGTTTGCGACCTGACGAGGCCATTTCTAACTCTGTCACCCTAAGCAAGTTTCCCAGCAGTCTGAGGACGGAACTCACAGCTTCAGCCTGACGCTGAAGGACATGAGGCTTGAAAAATCCTTGGCGAGTGGGCAGGCAGGGAAGGAGGCAGCAGCTGCTGCCTTCTTCTTTCTAGTGGCCATCCTGCCCTCTGGAGTAAAAATGAGACATATCTCCTTTCCTTTCAGAAGTTGTGAAAAGCACCTCTTCTTCCTAAGGACAATAGGACGAGGGTTAAAAAACTCATCAAAATGCTTCATGCAATGGTTAAATCAAGCTAATTAACATATGCATTGCCACACATACTTATATTTTAGTGGTGAGAATACTTAAAGTCCACTATTTTAGTAATTTGCAAGCATACAATACATTGTTATTAATTATATTCATCAATTGTACAATGGATGCTTTGTACTTATTCTACAATGTTTACATATTTTCAAAATATATTGTATTCCATAAACATATACAATTTTTGTCCATTAAAATTTGTTGAAATTAAGAAGAAATGAAATGCTTTGCATTCACTGGTAGAGAAGGTGGTCAACAAGCGTGGAATGGATTCGCAGTCCAGTCACTCGGCTGTGCAGGAAGCCAGGGTCTGGCAAAGGCTGAATGGCCTGAGGAATTTCACTATTTTTAGGGCTGATGTCACTTTTTCCTGGCTGCACACTAGGTCATAGTATGTCTCCAAAATTGGGATAAACAGTTCCTGAGTGCCAGAGTCCCCATTTAAAAAATAATAGTAATGGCTGGGTGCAGTGCCTCATGCCTGTAATCCCAGCACTTTGGGAGGTTGAGGCGGGTGGATCACGAGGTCAGGAGATCGAGACCATCCTGGCCAACATGGTGAAACCCCGTCTCTACTAAAAATGCAAATATTAGGTGGGCGTGGTAGCGCCCGACTGTAATCCCAGCTACTCGCGAGGCAGAGGCAGGAGAATCGCTTGGGCCAGGGAGTCGGAGTTTGCAGTGAGCAGAGATTACGCCACTGCACTGCAGCCTGGCAACAGAGCGAGACTTCACCTAAAAAAAAAAAAAAAAATTATAATAATAGCAATTGAAATCCTTGATTTTACAAAATAAAATGTCTCCAAAGACCCAAGGATGAGAACACGATCACAGAAACAAAGAGAAGGGACGTCCTGGGGGCCATGAGCCCAGCTCTGCCCAGGGAGCTTGTGGGTTCAGGGAGCAGAGCTGGGGCGTCAAGTTCTCACAGGTAACAGCTTCTCACAGAGCTGGGAGCTTCCTGCTCCTGGAGAGTCCACAGGCCTCCATCAGCTGCAAACATTTCTGGGGGACTGAATGTCACCTCCAGGGAAGAACAGACACACTCCTGAGGGGACTGTAACAGCAACCACTAACCACTCTCCTCCCTGGGACTCTCAGAGCTTCATCCTCTCACCGACTCTGGAGAGAGGAGATGTGCACAGAATTCAGAACCCCTCCCATCGCCACCACCTCCCACAGCCAAAAAGCAAACTACTTATTCCTGGAATGGTTTAGAGAAACATGTGCTGGGGGCAGGGGGCTTCTCTTACATCTCCTTCTTTCTGGGGCGGGGGGCGGGGGGGAAGAGAGAGAGAGAGAGATTAAGTCTATTATCACACTCCTGTGCTTCACATTCAGGTAGAATTCCACGCCCTCGTTGAGCACAGCTGAATGGTGCTCAGTGGTGTTGGGATGACTGGGCTGGAATGCCCGCGTGTGGAGGCACATCTTTTTAAAGGCAATACTTCCTTTGTGCTGCTTCTCTCTTTGGAGTTCAGATTTGGAGAGAATGTGGTTTCGATCCAGGCTCTATTACTTACCTGCTATGTGGCTCGGAGCAAATTATTTAACCTCTTTTAGCATCAGCTTCCTCCTCTGTAACACAGGACACAATATTGATCCGGCAGTGATGAATAAAGAATGTGTCCAAGTGCCTGCAATAACGCTGAAGAATGTGTGTGTGAGTATGTGAGTCCTGTATGAGTGTGCATACACACTTTGTATGTGTATGTGCATGAATCGTATGTGTATGTCTGTATGCATGCATTGCGTATATGTACACATGTGCACATATGTGTATGCGTGCATCATGTCTGTCTGCAGGTGTATGCACACATGTATGTGGGTATGCATGTATTGTGTGTGCACATGCTATATGTGCATGCATGTTATTGTGTGTGTACACACATAGTATGTGTATGTGAGCATTCTGTACATGTGGATGTGTGGATGTATCTGTGCCTATGTGCACATGCTATATGTGTATCTGCATGTATTGTGTATGCATGTGCATATGCACAGATGTATGTGTAGATGCATGTGTTGTGTGTACATGTGTACATGTGCATGCATGCATTATGTGTGTCCTTTGCCCTCAGTTTACTCTCACCATATATTTCTGGTGCTGTTATTCTTTGTGTCAAAACAAAGAGGAGGGTTGATGAGGGACCCGAGGCTGCAGCAGAGCCCCCGGAGCGCGTCCCACGACCTCCCCATGTCCTCCTCACAGGGCCAAGGCAGACTTGCCCACTGAAGCAAAACAGGGGTCAGGAGAGGAGACTGCCTGGGCAGCTGAAATGCCCCATTGTTTATTTGTCAAATCCCCAAAGGTACCCTCTGCCAACTACAGTTTACCGACTCACATCACAGCAGTCTCCTTTTACGTTATTAAGCTCCAAACAGTGCTTTGTTTCTAATTCATCAACACACAGAGCTCCAAAGAACTGAGAGATGGAATTTCATGTCTTGGCATCTCAGCCACCCCAGAGAAAAAGAAGTAAGTGGTCAGCAAGTCCCTGGTCTCAGATAAAACAAAATATTTTAATTCAGGCTGATTTCTTCTTGCTCCTGAAGGGATTTTATACTGTGCCAAATGCTGGATCATAAGAACTTCTTTAGTTTTGTTTCTTTAGATCTGTTTCCTTTTAACCTCTACCCCACTGTGAACTTCATTCCTTCATATTAAGAATAACAGTAGATTCAAAATTCTGGAGCAGCACTGGCAAAATATAACCAGAATGTGGAACACTGGTCCTCACACCACAAAAACAAATGAAATGCAACTTGTTGCTGAATAAACTGGATTTACTTTATTAGATGACTTCACTATAAGCTTCCCACCTGTTTCTGCGGCTTCATGGGATCTTAGCCTGCATCAGCCAAACCACTTGCTATTTTTCTGTTGCTAAAACCAGGTTGTGTGGTATCTCAACCAGGAGACAAGAGTTGTACTCTTTTTCTCCTCATCTTCCTCTCGTGGACAGTGCATACTACCAATAATATTTTAGGAGATTCCAGAATGTACCCAAATGGTAAGAAAAGTCATCAATTCCACAAAAGAGTTTGTATTTCAAATATATGTAAAAATTAAACAAAAACTCCAGTACAGTGGCATGCAGCACCCTCAAAGGGAAGGAGATTTCCATCGAGCACCACTTGGTTCTAGACAGGTACCTGGATGGTAAGTGAAAATTCAGTGAAGTCTAACACAAGATCCTCCACCTTGGCTCTCGTGATACTTGGGCCGGGTAATTCCCAGCTGCGGAAGCTGCCCCGTGTTTTGCAGGGGGCTTAGCAGCTTCCCCTATCTTCTTGTTGTCAGGAGCAGCCCCCACCCCAGGTGTGACAGCCAAAAATGTCTCCAGACAAATGTCCCCAGGGGGCAGTCGGCCCCAGTGGAGAACCACTGTGAGAAGCAACTCACTAGTGATCAGTCCTGCACTCCGATAAGAAAGAAACCAGGCTGTTCAATTAAAAGGAAAGATCTGCCCAGAAGTGCCCCAGGGGGCCGAATCTCAAAAACTTTATGCTGGGTGAAGAAAGCCAGACATGAAGGATGGCATGATTCTTTTTATATGAAATGTCCTAAGAAGGCAAACTGATAGAGACAAAAAGGAGATTGGTGGTTGTCAATATAGGGAGTGGGAACGGGAATTCACTGTATTCACTGCATATAGGCAGCGGGATCTTATTGGGGCAATGAAAATATTCTGAAACCAGATGATGGAGATGGCTGCACACCACAGTACATTTACTAAAAATCCTTGTACACTGTAGGCAGGTGAATTTTTTTTTTTTTTTTTTTTTTTTTTTTGAGGTGGAGTTTCGCTCTTGTCACCCAGGCTGGAGTGCAATGGCTTGATCTCGGCTCACTGCAAACTCTGCCTCCCGGGTTCGAGCAATTCTCCTGCCTCAGCCTCCCGAGTGGCTGGGACTACAGATGCGTGCCACCATGCCCAGCTAATTTTGTATTTTTAGTAGAGATGGGGTTTCTCCATGTTGGTCAGGCTGGTCTGGAACTCCTGACCTCAGGTGAATTTTATGGTATGTGAATCTTACCTCAATAAAGCTGTTTTCAAAAAGCATGAAAAAAATTAGGAGAGGATGGTGTTTTGTAGGAGAAGAAAATCAAAATAGGAGTTAAAACCAACCCCAGTGACTTCCTTTAACTATGGGAAATAATCTCCTAAAAACAGAGAGATCAGATTCCCCACATTCTAGCTAGCCAAATGACCGTTACAGCAAGCCCACAATATTTTTGCTGGTCAGACAGCTGCAGTGTCTGTTAGCACCTGATGCAACCCAATGGGCTGTCTAATGAGCTCTGGTGTGTATCTTTCTGTGGAAAATAATGTGTATGCATGGTCACCCAAGTTCAACACGGCCAGGGGCGGGGCCGGGGGTCAGCACGGGTGTGTCTTGTAAGGCAGTCTGTGTTGCCTGTTAGGATATAAAACAATTGGTATCAGCGATGAAACATGCCCAGTGTGACCTGCTATTTAAAGAGGAAAAAGGCTTGAAACCACTCAGACGCCCAGAATTCCCCATTGCGCACTCAAAACTCTACCATAGTAAAAAAGAAAAAAAAAAGTTTCTCTGTCCTTTGGTTTGCATTACAGAACAGCTGCTGTTGCTATTCAAAGAAATTCTGAGGACTCTTAGTGTAAATGGGGTAACCCATGTCTTCTTGGAGAATTCAGCTGCTGTTAATTTACCGTAAAAAATATCCACTCTTTTAGAGACCTAGAGATTTTCAGGGGGTTCATGACCTGTCTGGAGAGCCACGAGGTGGGTGTCTGGCCACTACTGGAGAACCTTTTCCTCCCACATTATAAACATGAATGTGGCTGAACACACAGCCCTGAGGGAGGCAACACGTGCCGTTTCAGGAATCTTCAGCTCTGTGGAGCCAAGCACCGCGAGACATGGGCTAGAAACTGGAGTTTTGGGATAAATTATCCTGGGACCCCAATCTGGCAAAGTTTTGGATAAAGAAAGGTGATAATAGAAAATTCTATCATTTTCTAGACATGTTGCTGTGGCAACAATGAAGGGCGGAAATGGTTTTCACGATTCTAATTTCTCCCAAAGGCCACACATCAAAAAGACACTTCTATCTTTTAATGACTCTCCATCTGATATGTTACAGAAGAGAAAACTCTGAGAAATCCTGCCCCTACTCTAAGGACTGGGAAACGGTGGACTGGAGAGGTTGCACTGAGCCTGGGCAGGAGGGCAGGGAAGCAGGGGACACGCCCAGCAGTGTCTGGCAACACTGCAGGGAAAGCCACCAAAGTCACAAATCACGCCGAGTGCGAGGTCAGGATCCACCTGATCAAATCCCACTTGTTTCCTGGGAAACAGCGTGTAGAACATTCTCTTTGGTTTTTGATGACCAGCAGGCTCTGAAGCGTCACAGGATAGCAGCGTCTACTCTGTGAAATACACATCGGGGATTTTACAGTGAGGTCTCCTTGAGTGAGATTTGAGCAACAAGCACACTAAGAACAAGGGTCTCATAAAATATGCAAATAAGCAAAAGGTGATGTCACTACAGAAGCCACAGTTTGTTTGTTTTTACCTTAAATCTCGCCTGCTTCCTTTTGGCAAATAGATAAATAAATATAAGCTTCAGAGGTCGTTTTGAGAAGTTTTCTTTCCACACATGAACATTTGTCTATTGCTACTATCAGATCAAAAAGTATACATCTGGGACAAAAGAAAATCTTCGCCACCCAAGTGATGCCAGTCAGGCTAATTTCCCAAATCTGAAGTTGTTTTTTACTTCCGAAGAATGTCATGGTTTTCTGCTTCCTAACCTTTGAGTCTGAAGCTGGTAGACGTCGAAGAGGGCGGTGGTGGTGGTGTGCTGACTCAGTTCAGTCTGGCTCAGAAAGTCAGAAGGACGCCCAGCCCACCATTCCACTGAATCACTGTCTCTTTAAACGGGTGGTTGTCACAGCCACTTTTTAATCGCCCCATTGCTTCTTTTCCGATTGAAATTTTTCTTTTTGAAGATCATTCTTTTCCAAGGACTTGCAAGCTTTTCTTTTTTTTTGTAAAAGTTTTGGGGCAAAACAATTCTTACCTCTGGGGCAAGAGGACATTGGCTGTACCGCCTTAGAAGTATATTCATTTGTGTTTGATGATTTGTATTAGACTGAATAGCAGTCACTGGTTCAGAACTGCATTTCTTAGAATACATAATTCAGTGCTTGGTCTGTCCAACTATGGATGAAGCAGCGCCCTCTGTCCACCTCAAGTGCTCCCCAGAGCACGCCCTTCTGTTGGAGCATCTGCGCCTGCTCCCAGGCAGTCACCCAGGTCAAATTTCCTCCTCTCTGCTTGCTCAGTGCTTGGGCCACTAGCCTCATCTGCCCTCCCAGGAAGCTTCTGGGGGCCTCTTGCTTCTTTTTGGTAGCTTTGTCTTTCTTGAATCTTCCAAGAATTTGGGAGACTTTGGAATTGTCTTTGCCTCTTCCAGCAATGTCTCTCCTGGACAAATCCATGTCTACTCACTGCCATCTCATCAAGATGGCACCCAGCTGTGTGTCCAGACTTCCTCAGTGGGATCCCACACACTGCCAGTTCATGCCTACTACGAGCCTCAAAGATGACTTCAAAGTCCTGTAGCCTCAAGGCATATCCTCACGGAAAACCATTTTCCTGCATGACTGTATTGTGTGGTGACAACACTGTCTTGTGGATTAGGTAACTGTGGTCCCCTCCATTCGTCGTCTTTTTTTATTAACTTATAAACAAATCCATTTCAAATCAATTATGTCATCTGTTTAGGCTATCTTGACCTTTGCTTCTAAGTTATTCTGAAACGGCTTTGTTTTGCTTACTTGGAGAGCTCCTTGACTCTGGGTTCCAATGCGGTCTAGGGCAAAGAGCCTTGGACCCAGAGTCAGACCGCAGTGCTAGATGAGGCTCTGCTGCTCAGAGCTAAATGTGTGCTAGTTATTTTATAGGTTTGTTGGGAAAAAGAGTTAACTTTTGTGAAAGTGCTCTGTAAGCGGAAAACATTTTGAAAGCATTCTAGAACTGGCCAAATAAAAGTAGTTTTCTGGATTCTGACACAGATGAAGGAACAATACTTTTTTTTTTTTTTGTAATCTCAGAAAGAAACTATTGGGCAGAAAATCTACAGAATCTTTTTTTTTTTCCCTAAGAAACTACATAAAAGATGTTGCAAACTAAAACAGATTTGTAAACCTGAATGCCATGTGTGGCCCTGAAGCGTTCACAAAGGCATTGTGAAGTCTAGGCTGGGAGTCCGCAGCGGGGACGTGGTGGTCAGTCCAGTGGCTTGGGATTGATGGCTCAAGTTGTTCAGTGTTAACCTGGGCATTTTATAGAGCAGTGCGGGAGTCCAGTATCAGAAGCTGTGCATCTTTCAAAGAAAAGTTGCTTTAAACAACTGTTTCAATTGCTACAGTGAACTTTGTTCAGAGCTAGTTTCACAGCAAACAGTCAACATCAAACTCTTCCAAGAAATGAGCATACATTGTGAGAAAGGTAGTGGAAGAAAAAATCCAGGAAATAGAACAAGGCTATCAGATAGTAAGTGCACGGATTTGAGTGAAAGGTGACAAGAATCAGGTCAATGATATGCTCAGAAAGAGATAATAGTTTAAAAACTCAAACCAGAAGGTGGATGAAGCTAGAGTGTGGAGCTGCAGGAGCAGTTCACACAGGTGGAGACAAAGGAGCTTGACACCAGGCTTCCCTCGCCTCCAAGTGCAGCCCCCACCCTCTCAGGTGGGTACGTGGCATCAGCTGGGTGGGGGTACGGCACACGGCTGGGGGCACAGTGGGGCCAACAGTAATTTTGATGATCTGATTTAAATGCAGAAAAAGGGAATGAACGTGACAGAATGATTTTTTTTAAGCTTAAGGAAGCAAAAAAGAAAGCTTAAGAGGCTAAGAGTCAATTCCTAAAACTTTCTTTTTAACAGAAAGTCCCAGAAACAAATGATGTCGACACATGGAGAAGCTTATTAAGCTCCAGGTGGGCTAAAGCTGGCCCTGCCTATTCCACAGCATGCGAACGGCAAGGAAGGGCTGAGCATATTTCTAAAGGTGGGGTGAGTGAGGACTTGGGGAGCAGGAGTTTTGTTCCCAGGCAGACCGCTCAGCCAGGCACTCGGCCAGCACGCTAGTTAACGGCGAGGTGCACACGCAGCTCCAAGACTGCGCTCTTTCTGTGAAGGATACACAGACTTTGTATCCGCAGCTCTGAGGGATGAGCTGGGGCCCCTGCAGCTGTCCTTGCTGGCTTGCGGGGTGCAGCAACTTCCTGAAACAAGCAAGCCCACAGGGAGGCTCTGATAACAGGCAAAGGGAGGGAGGAGCAGAGACATGCCCAATGATTTGACAAGGGTCCAAGGGTCCGCGTGGAAGGTGACCCAGCACGTACTGCGCACCAGTCCCTTCTAAGTGGCAGAAAAGCCCCAGGCCCTGCCCTCAAGAAGCTTAAGGTCTCTTGGCAGGAAGGCTAGAGCCCCACCTTAGAGAAACTGTACATGGTGATTCTCAGTACAGTAAGAGGCATTTGCATGACTGGGCCTCATTAAACATTCACAAATATTTAAATTAGATCACATAATCAAATAGATGTGTTCTGTGATTTATTTATTTATTTTTTTTTTTTTGCAGTAGAGGTAGTCTTAACAAGTTGTATCTACATAAATTATTATACGTTATTATAAATCTGACTCTGAAATGCACTTGGGGAAATGGTAATTTAAAGACACCCTAAAGAGGTTTCTTTGACAAAGAGAAACGGGGAAGCTTCCGCCTCTATAGGCCTCGCGTGAGACGCAGACTTTCCTATGCTGAGTCTCTTAGCTGGAGGGATACCCACAGAACACACTCAGGAAAAACAAAGCAGCTTTCTCATCCAGGGTCCTCAACAATCACCAAAGTCACCTTCAGTTATCTTTGAAGAAAGGACTAGAAAGAATGAAAGAAGCTGTGAAAAGCCAGATAATTTTCAAGACCTTTTCACTTCTGTTTCTGTAGAAAAAATGAAATGGAACCAGTTGGCAAGTGACAGGTGTCAGGGAAATCTGATTAATGACACCCTTCTATATGACAATCATTAATAATCATGGGATAAAATAAGAGAAAAAAAATGCATGCAGTAAAACTTTTCTTTTATTGAATTTTATATTTATCATACCAGTAAAAAAAACCCAAGAAAATAAAATAAATATTACAGTAAGAAAGGGATATGCACATGGCTATTCTTGGCACAGGAGGAGGGCATGCTGCGTGACAAATATTTCAATCAGATCATATCGCTAAACAGAGGTGCACTGTGGTTGTTTTTTGTTTGTTTTTGTAGAGGTAGTTCGAGAGCATGGTGGGTGCCCCTGAGCTCTAGCCTCTTCTGGCGGTACGTGCTACTCTGGTCACACCCAGGCGAGGTTAGGGCACAGGCCCGGGCATCTCTGCACTCTTCCCCAACCCTGGCTCCTCAGAAGGGCAGTCCCTGCTGGCAGCGCCCATGGGGCTGGTGGAGAGGTGAGACTGAGCTGTAGTTGGAGGACCCAGCGGCCTCCTCCTCTTGTCACAGGTGTAAACACTCCATTGTGCCGTTTGCACCCCTAATGCTGCTTCTGCTTCTGGAGAACCCAAGCCACCACAGCCAGCCACAAGGAGACGATGGCGATGACCCCCACATTATCGCCTCATTTGTTCAATTCTTCTGTGGAGAGGTCCCTGAGGCGTCCAGTCCAGGGAGTGGTTCCTGCCTGCTCCTGACTGCTCTTCCCTCGCAGCCGCCAGCCCAGCCTCACCAGGCCTAAACCAAGCCCCAGGGCCTTCCACGGCCGCCCACAGCTCACAGCACAAGAGCTTCCTGGGCAGGCAACTGGAAACCAGCCCTTCCTGCCTTCTAGTCTCTGGTCTCCCCAGGACAGGTCCTCAGCGTTTGCAAGTGTGATGCCAAGGCCATGCCAGTTCTGGGCCTTTACCTGCAGGCCATTCATGCCCCAGTGTCCTAACCCCTCCTCCCAGACCCCCCTCCTCGCCCAGGGTACCCCCCCCCCACCAAGCAGCCCCTGTGGGCCTCTCCACCCGGCGCACTCTCCACAGAGTGGGTCCTGTGCGCCTCCCTGCCTGCGCTCCAGGGTTCGAGGCTCCACTCTGTTCATGGGATATTCCGGAGTGACTGCCTTCTCTCCCCACCTCCTCCGAACAGAGGCTGCCCAGATTAAATATTCCTTTCCCTCATGGCAATCTGTGTGGTGCCAACCTTGCTCTCACTGTGGACTGTGGGCACAGCGGCCAATGGGGCCGCAGATGAGGCCACCCCTCTTCATGGGGGTCTCTTACGAGGACACAGTTCATAGCAGATGCTCCCACGCCCGTAACACAGATGACCTTCCCTGGGAGGGGTTGGTTCTCCAGACAGGCTGCCAGGAAAAGCAGAGGTCAGTGGGGCACATGGGCAGGAATGCTTCGAAAGCAGGAGTCACAGGCAAAGCTCCAAATAACACATTTCTGGAGCACATTGTGTAGGAGAGCAGAGACTCCCCACTCAGACCCCCTTTTAGTGTCAGCTTGTTGACACTCAGATGCTTCTCAGAAGCTGGTAGCACTTCCTCCATCCAATCACTGAGGTGCCAGCCCCACCCATGGCTGAGGGCCAGGGCTGCCTGTGTGAAAGGCAACCACCCCACTCCATGCCCTACCACCCAGGCCACCCCACACAGACTCTTCCTCGCTGCAGTTCTTAAAGCCTGCCTTGCCCAGGGCCTACTGGCTTCCTCCAGGGTCCAGGTCCTAATGGGCTCAGGCGCTACCATTGCCCAGCCCTGCCCCTCAGCCTCAGGGGTTGGAGGGAGCTCCTGCCAGTCTGGTTGCTCTGACACCCACTGCTGCTTCTCTTGCCTGGTCTTGATGAGCCTCTCTTTGTCTGAGTTCTTCAGGCTGGGCCGCTTCCTGCCAGGACCTGGTGCCAGGCTGTGGGAGAGGTCTCGTCTTGGCCACTCTGAACACATAGGGTGCTTTCTTGGACAAGCACAGCAAATCTCTGTGCTTCTGAAGATACCTTGTGGGACACGCAGAGCTCATCTTTCACAGAGATGGAGCATCGAGAACAGAAAGCCCCCACCACTGCACACACAGGTAACTCTATATTCCTGCGGGGGGCCATCCTGGGGCCCAGGACACCCAGTGCCCAGCCAGTTACTGCAGGCTAAGGCAGAAAGGTCCGGGCAGAGGTGTGCATGGTCGTCCTGCTGCAACCCTTTGGTTGCAAGAAGCAAGAAGTGAATCACGCTCTGCCACTCCCTGCCTTCCACCTTTACCTTCTCACACTCTACAAGGCCTCTAATCGAATGCACACCCATCCTCAGGAAAGAACTTCAACACGGTGGCATGTGATTGCTAGCACTGCATGGGTTTCACCCTCCTCTCGTGATTGCACCTCAAAGGCACCGGGGTGACTGTAGGCGCACCTTGCCTGTGACTGGGGTCAGGCTGCTTCGCATTCCAGTCCTGACCTGGCTGCCTCCTGGCTGTCAGACTAGAGCTCAGTGTCTTCATCTGAAAGCGAGGATCACAGTAAAACCTATCTCACAAGATGGTCGTGAGGACGTGATTTCAAAAGAAAAGGTCCTCTGCCAGTTCTCGCCATGCATCAGTACTCAATGGCTGTTGGCCATGCTCGGGTTGACCACCCTGCCATCTAATGGGAGGTCTTTGGGGATACAAGGGGCCTTTCCAGACACATCAAATGCCACCCAGAGAGGCTGGCTCTGACCACATCAAATGCCACCAGACAGGGTGCTGTCTGCACCCCTCATCCCTTCTAGGGAGTTTTTTCATGGCAGTGGAGGGGAGAAGTTCCCCACATGAGTGTGTTGCCTCCTCGGGGACTTCCCCAAGGTATTCCAGAGAATCAGGATCCAACTGAACCTCAGCCAGACCCCGGCCACTTCAAGGCTCTCATCTGCTGATACCACCTCCGCCCCAACCTGTGCTCCTGGTGGTCCTGGGAGCTGGAGGGTCACGGTGACGGGAGGGCCTGGCAAGGCATGGAGCGGGCCTCTTGCTGTGGAAGTGACTTTCCAGGCATGAAACGGCGGCAGCCCACCCTTCTGCACCCCTCTTGGCCACACCTGAACCTGCAAACAGCCGCTGTAACAGCCAAGATTCGGTTCCTCTCCTCTCACACCTTCCTGGCTTTCCCTGTGTCACTACATCAGCCCAGCTTCACACAAAACCCAGGAGAATCCCAGCAGCTGACCCTGGCACATGGCAGGCCTCTCCCAGGACACTAGCTCTGAGGAAGCTCTGTGGGGCTGGGCCTGTTGCCATGAAGGGCACACCCTTTGTAAAGGAGAAGGTGACATTTCTTGGGTGCACGTGTTGGAGTCTTCTGATTCTTATTTTCCAAAAAGGCTGCCCATCAGTGTCTGGGGAAACCCAGCGCTGACTGACAAGCAGCAAACCTGCTCACCAGCAAGGTGCACTTCCTGTCTGTGCTGATGGGGCCGCTTCTGGGGGTGGGTGCCCGACGCCCAGGGCAGAACAATGGACGACGTGCCTCTGCGGGGAGAGAGGGGCCAACCTTTCTACCACTACTGTACATCGTGGGGGCTGCTGCATGGGGATGTGGCTCCTCGGGCCAAGCTGGGAAGGTGGCTCTTGCTGGGATTAGCACTTTTCCAAGCCCTGTCCTCCATAACATTATTCCTTGAAGGAATTATTAACCCAAAAAGCATCCCCCTAACCTCACCCCCGTCATCTAGGTTTTTTTTGTCTGTTTTCCAGACGGAGTTTCACTCTTATTGCTGAGGCTGGAGTGCAATGGTGTGACCTCCGCTCACTGCAACCTCCACTTCCTGGGTTGAAGCGATTCTCCTGCCTCAGCTTCCCAAGTAGCTGGGATTACAGGCATGTGCCACCACGCCCAGCTAATTTTTTGTATTTTTAGTAGAGACAGGGTTTCACCATGATGGCCAGGCTGGTCTCGAACTCCTGACCTCAAGTGATCCACCTACCTTGGCCTCCCAAATTGCTGGGATTACAGGCATGAGCCACCCCACCCGGCCTATATAGCTTTTAAAATCAGGCCTGTGTACACAGGACATGCACAGAAATGACCCCATCCAAAATGTCTTTTCTGCTAAACCTACCTCTAAACCAATAGCTGCCACTACACGCAATTAGAATATTGAACTCCCCGTACTTTCAGGCACCTGCTGAAATAGATCTCTTCCAACACCAAGCTCTAAAAACTGAACTACAAGCTTCAGGAAGGTTCGCGGTGAACTTCTAACTCTTTATGACCAAGTTTGCATACAGATTTGGAGCCAAAATAAACCCAAACTTGCAGATGTTCAAACATGCACTGGCAAATCTTTCCCCCGATGGAAAGAAACACATGCAGACCCAGCACTCGCACCCTTCAGTCAGATGGTAATTTAAGCTGGTTAAGTCCAAGCTGCAAGACAACACTAATTGTGATACTGCAAGTCTCAAAGCAAGCTGTGCCTGAGGGCGGAAGGAGACCCCGCTGCTGTGTGTAAGAAGGGAATTAAGCCTCCAAGTGACAAGTCAAATGCAGTGTTGTTTTTTTTTTCTCCCTTTCTCTGGGCAATGAAAAGGAAAGGGAAGAGGAACTGCCCGCTGCAGTCTTGGTGATTTCTTGTTAAGTACATATATAAATACAAGTGTGTTGAAAGCATATTCTTAATAAAATTATTAATAACTCAGGATGGGAGGAGACATCTGATGTGGGATCACAGGGGTGTGATTCTTAGTGTGTTCCTTATTTTTATGACTAGAGGCTGGTGTGCAGAGCAGCACTGTGACTAGCTCTGGCTGTACGATGAGGGCTTGGCCATTTCTTGGAGTGCTTTCATGTACCTGCTGCCTGAGCTACATGAATGGCCAGGAACCTGAGCTCAGCACTCTCCGAGATGTTGCACATGTGACTCTCCTGGAGGCTAAGGTGTTCTTTGAAATAAAATTAAAACAATAAAATACACATTGCCCACACATGCACACCCTAGTCAGCAGAATTTATGGCTGTCTTGTGTCCAAATAACATAAGGCAGCTCCAGAAGTTGGAAGCAGAATTCTCTGCTGAGACTGAAACTAGAAAGAGCTGGCACCCAATAAACAAAAACAGCCACTAGCAGGAACCCAGGGAAAAGCACAAATGGCGCTGAGGAGATCTGGAAACACTCAAGTTTAAGGAAGGTGATCTGAGAAAAGAATCACCTTGGGCAGGCCAGGCGCAGTGGCTCACACCTGTAATCCCAGCATTCTGGAAGGCTGAGGTGGGTGGATCATTTGCGGTTAGGCGTTCGAGACCAGCCTCGCCAACATGGTGAAACCCCGTCTCTATTAAAAATATAAAAATTAGCCAGGCATGGTAGCACATGCCTGTAGTCCTAGTTACTTGGGAAGCTGAGGCAGGAGAGTCACTTGAACCCGGGAGGCAGAGGTCGCAGTGAACTGAGGCTGCACCACTGCACTCTGGCCTGGGCAACAGTGAGACTCTGTCACACACACAAAATAATAATCACCATGGGCAGAGAGAACAGGTGTGCAGCAGGGGTCTGCCTGGGACCCAGGAAAGGCAGCCTCTCAGGAGCAGCAGCCCTGCTCTCACATGTGCCTCATCTGCTGCACCAGCAGCACCCCAGCCCAGAGACATGGCAGGTACGGACAGAGCCTTGGCTACCCAGCTTCAGGTCCTGACCACTCATGCTCACTGCACAACGCCCCAGGACTAAGGTAATCTCACTGCACAACGCCCCAGGACTAAGGTAATCTCACGGCACAACGCCCCAGGACTAAGGTAATCTCACTGCACAACGCCCCAGGACTAAGGTAATCTCACAGCACAACGCCCCAGGACTAAGGTAATCTCACCGCACAACGCCCCAGGACTGAGGTAATCTCACTGCACAACGCCCCAGGACTGAGGTAATCTCACTGCACAACACCCCAGGACTAAGGTAATCTCCCCAAATCTTGCTAATGACAGAAACAGAGCTAGCCTGACCAGGAGATGACATTAGTCTTTGGAGAGCCAATATTTTATCCTTCACAGTAAAATAGGAAACTGGAAATTTGAATTCAACCTTCATTTTCATGAGTCTGGTCCCTGGGAATGTGTCCTGGATGATGGACAAACACGAGTACCTAACTGCAGAGCCAGGTTACACCCAAGCATAGCCCTGCTTGGAGGCCCCTGATCTGGGACCCACCCAGCCCCTTCTGTAGCATCTTCCTTAAACCTTTTTGCAGAGGCACACACACCACACACTACAGGAAGATACTGGGACAAAAGAGCCACTGCACTGCTAGCAAGATCCCAGGGAGCGGGCAGGGCACCGGGCCCTCACTCCCCAGTACGCAGTCAGTGACCAAGAATAGTTGCATGTCCTTCCCCACCCTCCATCAAGTCCATTTGCCTGCTGGGCCCCTCTTCATCTCCACCACCACGACCCGTGGCAGGCTGCTGTTTTTTCTCACCGGCATAGTCCTAGCAGCAGCCTCCTGACTGGCCCCAACACGCAGCCCCACCCCACTTGGGCACCTGAGTGAGCCTTCTGCCTGCACACCCATCATGCGTCCCGCTGGCTCAGCACCCTTCAGCAAGTCCCCCACTCCCCCACCATCTGCAGAATTGCAGCCGTACCACTTACAAGGCTACAAGCTCAGGAGTCAGACCTCTGAGAACATGGTAAGGTGCTGCCCCTCTCAGCCTGCTTAGCTCCAAGGGCTGGCCTAAGAAGTAAACCTGGCTGGTCAGGCTTTGGCTGTGCTCGCAGCCTTGCTGGCACAATCCCAGCACTGCCCAGCCCGGGGGAGGCTGCTCTAGTTCTGCAGTGGCTGTCGTTCTTTACTCCAAGGTCTTTCACGCCTGCTGGCTAGCCCACGTGCTGGGTCCCCACCCGAACTCTCCTTCCTTCCCACCGTGCCAGCTCATTCCACGGCTTATACTGCAGGTCTTAACTTAGGTACCGCGTCTTCTAAGACACTTCCCTTAAATGCTCCCACCCCCTCAAACTGGAATGTGTCTTTTCACCCCTTTCCCCCATACATGGCACCAGGGGCAGCTGTAATAGTCCTTACCATGCTGTCCTGTAAGTCAGCAGTCCCCAACCTTTTTGGTACCAGGCACCAGTTTCGTGGAAGACAATTTTTCCATGGATCAGAGTGGGGCAGGGATGGTTTTGAGACGAAACTGTTCCACCTCAGCTCACTGGGCACTAATTAGATTATCATAAGAGCGTGCAACCTAGATCCCTCGCATACAGTTCACGATAGGGTCTGTGCTCCTATGAGCATCTGATGCCACTGCTGATCTGACAGGAGGTGGGACTCAGAAGGTAATGCCCACTCGCCCACAGCTCACCTCCAGCTCCTAACAGGTGCTGAACCTGTGACCCAGGGGCTGGGGACCCCTGCTGTGAGTGGCAACTTTCCTAACTGCCAACCCCACCAGGCCACAGTCTTTCTGAGAATCAGGAGTGTGTCTGAGGCCTGGCTGGATCCCATAGCACCTGTTACGATCAATATAAATTTGTCAAGTCAATGAATGAATGAATGAATGGAGAGGCAGCTGACCCAGTTAAGTCTCCTCTGCTTATAGGTTGTGATTCTGAGTTTCAGGCTAGAAAAGATCTGTGTTCAAAGAAATTGAAGAAAAAACAGCGTAACGGAAAGTGCCGTGGACCTCAACCCACCTCACTGTGCACGCCCAGGCCTTCACGGGGGCTCAGAGGTTGCCAATTCCCATCTCCAGGGTGACCCACAAGGCCTGGCTTGGTTGTGAACAGACCGGGATCTCTGGCTTGTAACATCTAAGATGGTCAATACCATCTCAGCATGGCCCTGAGCTTCCAGACAGAGGTCAGGAATTGACTGCCCCCACTCGATGGTCCAAAACAAACTCCCAGAGACTGGAGGGGGGCAGGCAAGGAGAGGTTCCTGGTTTCAACACTTGTGCCAACACTGCTGCCTAGGCCTGGCCCTGCCTCAGTGGAACCCTCCAGAGCCCTGGGCCGGAGCCCATGAGTGACTCTGCTGAGCTCCTCCCAGCTGCTTGCTCCAGCCACAGCTGGCAGCCCCTTGTGCCCTCACTCCTTCCCTCCCTGCCCACTGATTTGGGACCAAAAGATCCAGCACGTTCCAGTCCCAGCAATGTAGACATCTTCAGGTGCATTCCGAGGTGCATTTCACAGCCCCTCTGAGCCTCGAGTGAGTGAAATACCTTCTCTGTCAGTTTAAAAAGCTTAGAGGCAACAATTCGGGACCTGCAGAGCAGCACGCAATTATGAGATGATGGGTGTTGGTGTCATATGTAATCCCGCAGTAAGACACGGTAGTGGGAAGTGACATTGGCTGACAGCTGGGTGACCCTGTAGACTGGGGCTGTTGCATGAAAACCTGTTTTCCTGCTGTGGCTACTGCCTCACACCCCAGGAGACACACACAAGTCTTCCTGGGGCCTGGCTGCTGCCTCCTGAGTGGGCCCCACAGGAGGCACATCCAGGGCTCGCTGGTCTGGCCCATGAAAACACGCAGAGGCACCGAGGACGGAGCCACCTGTGCCATACCAGGCATGCATGTTGCGTCAGGATAAGCATCGTCACACCCGAGGTGTTTCTGTGAGTGTCCCCTCACGCTCATCGGACTGCTGCAGAGGCTAGAAGCTCAGGAGTCAGACCTCTGGGAACCTGGCAAGGTGCCTTACCTCTCTCTGCTCCTCCTGTGGCCCCCACAGCCGCTCCCCTGAGCCGCTGCCGGGAGCTCCAAGGCATCAGAATCCACATAAAGTCTGCCACCTACAGTCAATCAGCCCATGAGTCCACTTGCCTTTAGACCAACCCAAACTCACCCTAGCAGAGTTAAATTTCCCTTTTCCTCCACCAGATCAGAGAAGGAAAATTTTACAAATTGACTTAAATTTCTCTTCAAGTCAGGTGATGCTCCTTCAGATTAAAAGCTGAAGACGGAATCAGAGTAACCGTATTCAATGCTGTGCAGCAGATATACACGGCGTGGCTGGCTGCATGTTCCTGTGCAAACACAACTCATTCCAGGCTAGCCAAATACGCAGCTCCTACTCTGTGCAGGCAATAACTCTCATGTCCAGATTTCTCTCACCTCACACTGATGGCCTATTTTTCTTTCTTGGAGACACGAAATCTCCTTTTGTAGCATTTGTTATAACGCCTTCTGGAGGAAAACAATAGCCTCCAAAATAAAACCAGGAGTAGGCTTCAATCTTGCCTTGGAATCCCTCACAGGCAGAAGGGCGCGTGCTGACTGCCCCTTGGCTAGGGAAGAATGCATCGCACATGACCTTAAACTTGGCTAAGTTGCCCTTTATTAACGAAAACAGAGCTTTCGGTCAATTCCACCACGGAGAACACAAACCAGAGATAAAACCCACACCAAGGGCTATTTCCCAAGCTGGGGAATTTGAGAACACACGGGCAGAGTTCACGCCACACAACTACACTGGGATCGTCCTTGGGGGGGCGTTCACAGGAGGCAATCACGAGCGCCAAGCCATCCACAAGGCAGTGCAGCAAGGCTCCTGGGACCCTCACAGGCATCCAAGAGAAGCACAGAAACCGTGACAGTAGTGGGGATAAGGGAAAAATATTTTCTCTTGCTAAAGAATATCCTTAGTTCTCAACATAAACATGACTACATATATTCAGCTTCAAATGAAAAACAAGTTTACAAATCACTACTGGATACTTAAAAATAAACTCTATGTTGCTTTTCTTTTTGGCAGCACCAGCCTAAACTCTGTGGGTTTGCAATATTTCAGAAACTTCAGGTACATTACAGTCTTCTGAGAAAGGCCCAGTACTTCAGAATTCCCGGGGCGGCTGTGAAGAAAGAACATTACTGGCAACAAATATTAAAACAACACTTCAAGAACTCCAAGAATACACTACGAGGTTCGTAAAGGTGCACATATTTAAGCATTCAAGCTAATATCCTAGGTCACTTTTCTGTTAACGTATTTATATTTATTTTTGGCTTAGGAAAAACATGTACTTTATTGGCAAATTGTTTTAGCTATAGATGGATGGATGATTCTACAGCCACATTCCCCTTTCCGGGTGTACATCCGGGGCCTGTGCACGTGTGTGGAATCAGGCAACTTTGTTTTTCCTGGTCCCCAAAAAGCTCACCTTTGACACACCCTCTATATGCACAGGAAAACTGCTCTTCTTATTCAGGGTCTCTTTTTGTGGTGGAATTCAGAGAAACTGGGTTGCAACATCTTTTTAGGGAGAGGTCGAGTATGTTTTTTCATTCAAGTGACTCTGCATGATTAAGGAATCTGAGTCGGTATAAAGGACTAGACCACTGAATTGCGTACAGCGTCCCAGGATGCCTGCAGCCCCAAAGTACAAACTGTAGATGCTCTCGTGGCCTGAATGTGGAATTTTACCCACCAGAAAGCATTACTGGAGCCCAAACTGGCAACTTTAAATAGCTCAATGATACTGGTACCTTCCCCTTTGGTTTCAAAAACAATCATGACCGAACATTTTCAACTGTGAGGCAAAGCTGACTTGCATACCAAAAAACACCTTTCCAAAAACATTCAATGAGGTAGCTCAGATCAATTATCAAACCCAAGTGAATACCAAGAAGCTTAATAAATGCTCAGGCATTTTAAAATGCAAATTGCTACAGTGCCTAATAAATGCTCTTTCTTCCCAATTCTTGCAGGTGCATGCAAACCTTGAGGAGGAGCCCCTGCAAAGTGAGGACAGCGAGAGGCTGGGAGTGAATGAAGCTGGCAACGAGCAGAGAGGGGGGAGCGCCCTGGGGCACCCAACTTAGGCTAAAGTGCGCCTGCCCACCACAGAGCTCAAGTGCAATCAGCTCCAGAGAACAAACATCAAGTAGAACTCAGGGCTCAATGGGCTGAAAAGTGGCCTTGACTCGAGGCGCTAGGGAACCCTCAGCCTGGTGCATTCACATTGAGATCGAGGCAATCTAAGATACTTCCCTTAAATGCTGAGTTGGTATAAAGTACTGGCCCACTGGACCAGCTCAGGGCAGTCTCTCACGTTTTCCAGGGCCCCAGAGCCACCCTCCCTCTAGAGGAGTCTGGCCCCTGCTGACCCCACCACACCACCCTGGGTGAGTTCTGGGAGAAGCCACGCTCCTAGCCACTCGTCCCCTGAGTTCTCACGGTCTGCTCACAGGCACAGACTGCTCTTTGCTGGGTAGCTTTTCGGAGTCCATGTGGAGTCCTGGACAAAGGGAAAGGCGGCCACACCAACCTGGGCAGCAATATGGATTCTGTGACTTCCAGCAGTAAGAAAGTGTTCACACACACACAAACATTCATGTGCACACACACACTTTCACAACGTACACACATGTACACACTTAGGTGCACATACCCTCACTCACACAGGCACATACATGCATCCATACACGTGCACTCACCCACACCCACGTGCACTCACCCACACCCACGTGCACTCACCCACACCCACGTGCACTCACACACACCCACGTGCACAGAGCAGTGCACAGCCACTGGGAAACATCCCCGGGGGCAGCAAGCTCAGGTGCAGCCAGGGTAGGGTGGGCAGAGTGCAGAGGCCTGGGGCAGGGCTGGGCAGTGTTGCTTGGGGGAAAGAGCCCTCGCCCCACCTCGCCCTGGCTATCTCCCTTTCCTGTCCTCAGCGGCCAACACCAACCGCAGCCCCGCCCAGCCGGGCACACTGAAGACAAGCGGTGGGAAGGAAGGCAGCAGGTCCCTTGCGTTAGGTCTCCGTCGTATAATTATCGTAGGCCAGCGGAGCCAGTGCCGGAAAACTGCTCCACCGCCTGGCGCCGGGCTGGGGCTCCATGCGCCCTTGCTCCTTATATTTACCCAGAATGTTTTTGGCTTCTTCTGCATCCTGCAAAGGGCTCTCTCCATATTCTTCCTTCAGCCACTGCCGATACTGGAGAGGATGGAAACAAATCCGAAACGTCACACACGTGCACATCTGCATCCACGTGGGCTTGCACCTGTGACTTCACCGCAGAGATGGTGCCACACATAACCAGGGAAACAAACAGCAGTGGGAAATCAGAGCTCTGTGGTTGGCCAGCCACGGTCAAGCAAGAGAAGGAACTGCTCCTTCAAGGTGCTGGCCTAGGGCATGAAAATAGGCCAGACCAAGGAAATGGTACGTCACCCAAAGGGAGAGAAACGAGCTAGTCGGGGGTACCAGGCACGAGGAAAACGACAAAGGGTAGGCGCCTGTGGCTTCAGTAGGTGCACGAGGGATCGTGACGACTTCTGAAGGGGTGCAGCTGGGCACCCTGGGAGCCGATGTCCTCTGTGGGCCTTTCAACTCCAAACGCCATGATGCTGGCTGTGTACGGAAAGACTGTGGGCACCATTCGGGGGCACCTGCCTGCATCTCTAATGTCCCCTAAGAACTGCTTACCTGATGGACCTCATGCTTCTCAAACTCCTGGAGCTGTCTCTGGAAGCCCACGTTGGGGTTGGCACAGGATCTCCCAGCACGCACGGTGTGCAGGGCATCCTCCCAGCCAAAGTCGGTCACGGTCATGATGTACGCGATCACCAGCGTCACGCTCCTGGAGACCCCGGCCAGGCTGCGGGGCCAAGAGAAGCACACATGTGAGGGCAGTTTCAGATCCCCAGGTCCATCGCCCAATCCATGTGGAACAGGGGATTCTAAGGACCTTGTTTAGAAAGTCTTCCTGCCTTGGATTATATGTGGACAGCAAGCTCACCACCAGGAAGCCACTCAGCACTCAGTGTACCAGCTTCCTCTGCTTCCCGGCACTAGAATCGCACGCTTTCTTCTGCTGTTTGAGCTTCATTTATTGGTTTTCTGTGGGCTGTGGCTCCAGATGCTCCCTTGCTCCCAAGCCCCTCCTCAGCTCTTTCCCATTTCCCCGGACAAACGACATAACTGAGGTACTCCAAGGAAACTTGAGGCTTCCAGGGCCTACGCGACAAACCCATTTATAACCTACATTTGTTTAGAATGCTTCATGTTCCTTAAAAGTCTAGTTTTCTTAGCTATATGAGGGCTAGATCTATAATTTTTAAAGCCCATGACGTAGAGAAGCCCTTCCCCAATCTTACTTTTGTACTCTTCCTGACATAAATATGCAGAGTACGGAGCAGGCACACTGTGTCCGCAGGGTGGGAGCAGGGCACCCTGCAGGCAGTAACGGTTAGGGTCAGTTACCTGGAGCAGGCTGAGTGAGACCCGTTTTACGTGTACATGCAAATGAGGGCAGTCACAGAAAGGCTGTGCTTCATCAGACTTAGAGAGTTCTAGCAACAGGTTAAGATGGGGAAGTTCAGCAAATGTCTCACTTTTAGAAAAGCCTATCTTTAGATGCACATAACTGTATGAAGTATTAATTCCTAGAATATCAGGCCTACACATATTCAAATATAAATAATAATTTTAAAACCCCACTCTCAAGTAGTGGCTCTTCACTAGGGCTTTAGATTAGAACTACTAGGAGAGATTTTAAAAGACAGATCCTCTGGGGCTGCAACCCTGGAGATTCACATTCACTGGGAGCCAGGAGAAGCCCAGGAGTAGGAGTTCCAGAATTCCGCTTTAATTGGCTCCAGCTGAACCCCCAAGGTACGTTAAAGCCAAACAGAAATCAACGTTAAAATCCTACCATTTGCATTTATTACACTTTCTACTCTTTAAAAAAGTGAGATGAAAAATCATCTGATTTCAAGAACTGTATGAAACTGCAGACACCATTCTAAAAACAACTCAACTATCTAGCATCCTCCCTGTCGTCCCTATCGGCCCTCAGAACACATTATAGTTTTCATAGGTGGCTTCTCTGGATGTCATGCACTGGGGTCCCTGGGTCCCCTCTGTCCTGGCAGGGCTGCTACCAACCTCAGCAGCAATATTCCCCAGGAGTTATCACTTCACAGTCCTAAAGAGCTTACAGTGCAAGAGTAACTGTTTTGGGGAACGTCAAAAGATTGTTAGGCTTTCAGTTAATTAATAACTTCATTCAAGACAGAGAGGGGACATGTCCGGCCTAGCACTTAGACAACAGAGCCTTGGCTCCAGAATTTTGGCTACTGGTTCCCTGAACAAATCAGCCATGCTATTAGCATGATTACGAGTGGTCATAAAAATGCCATCCCACTTTCACTAAGAACTCTCTATGTGCCAGGCACACTGCCAAGCGCTTCAGATGCATCATCCTCGGGTTAAGTGTGATACAGTAGCTTTCTTTTCACTGTGTGTGTGTGCGTGTGTGTGTGTCTAGCTACACAAAATATAGCAGGATGCAAACAGACAGCTGTCACTAAACTGGGTCATTTTGGTGTTACAGTAGCACGATACTGAAAATCCACATTTGCAATCAAGTCTCCTGAAGAAAAAACAACAGTGTCTTCAAAAAGCCACTGAGGTTTCAAGGATGAGCCTACAGAATCTGGGTCATCTGTAAGAGGCTGTTCTGATGAAATGCTGGAGGCAAGCCAGCGAATGGAAGTTTCTGTTGTCCAGTAACCTTCATGGTCCCTACAGAAATCCTAGCAGTGGAAATGGAAAAAAAACAAAAGCAAAACGAGTTAGGGTTCTCCTTCAACAGAAGGAAAGAGCGACTAACACACAGCACTGGACAAACGGAGCACGCGTTTGAAAACACACAGCGCTGGACAAACGGAGCACGCATTTGAGATTCAGGTTTACAGAAAACTATTAGGAGGTGAAACCATTACTCACACACGGAAAAACACTTGATAGGAAGCCAAGCTGACCAGAACATGCTAAAGCACTATTAAGCAAGAGACACACGTACCAGTGTACAAGGCAGCTCTCACCACGGAGCCGGCACTCGTGAATGAATTTAATACTTTCTTTGAAATGTCTTGTCCTGGGAAAAGAAAAAAAGAGAAATGACATCTCTCTACTTTACTCAATATATGATGAAAAGAAAATTCTACCTGACGCTTCTTTCTTAAAATGTGAGTTGATTTTTTTGTATAATTGACACATAATTCTACATATTTATGGGCTACAGTGTGACACTTCAAAGCATGTATACATTGTATAATAATCAAATCAGGGTAATTACCTGATAAATGCTTAATCACTTTAAACATTTATCACTTTGTAGTGATAACATTCAAAAGCTTCTCTTGTAGCTATCTTGAAACATATACTACATTATTATTTGCTATAATCAAATAATCCACCAGGTAATGGAAACCAGAACATGGCTGGGTGTGGTGGCTCATGCCTGTAATCCCAGCAATTTGGGAGGCCGACGCAGGCGGATCACTTGAGGTCAGGAGCTTGAGACCAGCCTGGCCGACATGGTGAAACCCTGTCTCTACTAAAAATACAAAAATTAGCTGGGTGTGGTGGCGCACACCTGTAATCCCAGCTACCAGGGAGGCTGAGGCAGGAGAATTTCTTGAACCCAGGAGGCAGAGATTACAGTGAGCCGAGATCACATGACTGCACTCCAGCCTGGGCAACAGAGGAAAAAAAAAAAAAAAAAGAAAGAAACCAGAATTTATTCTTCCTGTGGCTTACTGAAAGCTCTCCCAGTCCCATACCATCAAAACTGGTCATACTGTCTGTGGCTGGAGCTGTCTCAGCCTTAGAATCCATTATTTACAATGCTGAGGTCTAGGGAAGGCTGTGGGTTGTCTGGAATTTTTGGAATTTCTCTGTAAGAAATCCCTGAAACACACAGTTACCACAGACTGGGGTTGAGGGAAGTTCCGGACAGCCGCCCCTCCATGTTCAATCTGAGCCCCTCAATGCCCCAGCAGCACACAGGAACCCTCACACCAGCTGTGGATGGCACAGGCCACCGTGACACAGGTGAGGAAGGTGTCCATGTCGTGTGGGCTTTCCAAGTCCTAAAAGCTAATTTACTCCTGGCAATCTGGAAAATCTAAAAGCATTCTCTCAAACTGGTCTCCCCGGACTTTGGCAGTCCTGTCTGCAGCTCAGTGGAGAGCTGTGGGGAAATGGAAATTCTGGCTCCAATCCCTCTTTGCCATTTACTGGACCATGTGGCCCAGGACAAGCCATTTATCTTCTCAGTTATAAAGTGGGGCTGGTATCTCACAGGGCAGATGAGGTAATACATGCCAATATGCTCTGCAAACTCTTAAATTCCTAAATGGACTGAATGCGGTGGCACACACCTATCATCCTAGCACTTGAAGAGGCTGAGGTGGGCAGATCACTTGAGCTCAGGAATTTGAGACCAGCCTGGGCAAAATGTCGAAACTCATCTCTACAGAAAATACCAAAAAAAAATTAGCTGGGTGTGGTGGTGCACGCCTGTAGTCCCGGCTACTTGGGAGGCCGAGGTGGGAGGATCTCGAGTCCAGGAGGTTAAGGCTGCAGTGAGCCGAGATCATGCCACCGCACTCCAGCCTGAGCGACAGAGCGAGACCGTCTCAATAAATAAATAAATAAATAAATAATAGAACTAAGTTCTAAATGACGACGCGTGCCTTAATCCTTTCTTCTTCTAACTCTCAGTTTTTCAGACTGCCCTTTTCTCTTGTCACTCATTCAGCCCCTAATCGTTCAGGGAGTGCCTGGTTGCACGGCCTTGTGCCAAGTCCCTGAGGCACGAAGCCAGGCAGGACTCGAGCCCCACTTTGGTGCGCTCCCAACCAGCACGTGTGTCCCCTGCCACTCAGACCTCATTCTGGACTGGTTTGTGGGTTAAGTGCAGACACCTCAGGGGATGGATAGCAAGTGCACCTCTCCAATGTCTTCTACCTTTGAAAGGCTTATAAAGCAGCAAAAGTTGCCCATGGACTAAACTGACTTCTCTTTAAACACTGACTCAGTACTGACAATTTGCCAGGGACTCTGATAAACTATAAGACATTCAGAATGCCAGGGCACATAAATGTAATAAGAATGAGAAATTCAGGCACGGCCTAACAAACTCACCCAGGTACTGACTGCAGAAGAAACTCAGTGGCCTCTCGGTAGGTGCTCAGTGAGATAAGGACAGCCAGGGAGCAGCAGCAACTGTCCATGTGCATGCATGCACACGCAAACATGCACACACATGTTCTGCAACAACTGCAAGGGTCACCACAAGTGCAAATCCCTAGGGGACCAAATCAAGGGCTCTGGACTCTGACCTGACATCTCTAACTAGCACATCTGCTTTTGTCAACTTTCCCAGGGATAACTGCTCCCAGATGTAAATAAAAACAGACCAGAGTGGGCAATGCAGGCAGGGGCAGCGTCTTGGCACCCTTGGGGGGCCACAGCAGCGTGAGCAGCCTGGGGGACCAAGGAGAGTGCCGTCCAGCTGCACCCCTGCAGCCAGCCAGTCAGCTGCCCCAGCCTGCGCACTGGCCTGTCTACTGCGGCCTGCAAGGAGGGCAGGCACCCGGTGTAAACCACCAGGCAAGTTGCAGACCAGCAGTCTGGAGCCACTTCTGGGCCAGATGAGTTGGCTCAAGGTTTTAAACATTGTTGAACTAGTTGCTGATATCAGGTAGCATGAATTTGGCCATGAGTAGCAGAATACCGTGTTTGACTGACACATGGCATTCTAAGGGAGAGAGACACTTGGCAGCAGGTGGTGCAGCTCTGAGCATGGCACTCGCTCCCAGCTCCATGGCCGGAGGCCAGGGGCAGAGACAGATCACTTTCCTCTCTTCGGGAAGGGAAAGGTTTTCCAGAAGTCCCTACCCATGGCCTTTCCATTGCTTCAACATGGACAGAGCTGCAGGAAGAGAGGATGTCCTTCCCAAACAAAATCAGTGCAGCTGACATGTCTTGTCCAGTTCCATTACCTCCAGGCCAGCAGACTTCTCTGCCAACCGCAGACGGCTAGTTGTGCTGAAGGTGTGGGGAGCTCCCAGCTGGCTACCCAGCTCTTTGCTGGGGGCCAGGCTCCTGTCCAACAAGGCGCCCTTCGTGCCCCACTCTGCTGTATACTTGGCTTCACGGCCTAGCTGGAACGGGTGTCTGCTCTGGAGTCTCCTTCAGCACTGATACCTTAGATTTCGGGATTACAGCAAGAATCCTTTCTTGCCTGCTGTGTACCAAGCCACCTTATTACATCTGGGTGCAGGTATTCTGCTACTCATGGCCAAATTCATGCTACCTGATATCAGCAACTAGTTCAACAATGTTTAAAACCTTGAGCCAACTCATCTGGCCCAGAAGTGGCTCCAGACTGCTGGTCTGCAACTTGCCTGGTGGTTTACACCGGGTGCCTGCCCTCCTTGCAGGCCACAGTAGACAGGCCAGTGCCTGTCAGCAGGCCAGTGCCAGCTGACAGGGGTGCAGCCGGACGGCACCCTCCTTGGTCCCCCAGGCTGCTCACGCTGCTGTGGCCCCCCAAGGGTGCCAAGACACTGTCCCTGCCTGCAGTGCCCGCGCTGGTCTGTTCTGTGTGGGTCTCTTTCTGGTCAGAAAGAGCCGTGTCTGTACGCAGAACAGCCAAAAAAGCAAAAGCAAAATCTAGAAATGAATGACGACCGCCTGAGTAAATGAAAAACCACAGAGCACGTCAGAACACACTGCAAAGACCACACAGCAACATGAAAGTTAGCAGGTGCCCCTCTGAGTGGGGACAGGATTGGGGTCCCATTCAGTTCTATGAACCTCACCAAGGTCTTGTAAAGATGACAACTGAATCCCTTCACTGAAACCTTGGAGTGGGGACCACTTCTTATATCTGGCTTTGACATCTGCACGTCCCCAACCACAGACAAAATGAAACTGGGCTTCTTACATATTGTGGGGTTGAATCTGGGTTCAAGAGTCAGCCTTGCCACATCTCAAAATACAAGAGGGGAGTGTGCTCAGCCTGGCACCATCCAAACCCACCCGTGCCCCGGGAGCTGAGTGGGCGTGTGAAGGAGCTGAGGAGGTTATGGAGAGGTGACCCCACTCTGCACCACCACCCCCCGGTAGCTCTTTCCATCTGTAGTAAGAGTTAAGTCCAGTAGAGCCCACAGGACATAGCTCCTATCCACCACTATGTTGGGGGCCCGGGCTGCGGAGCCCTCGTGCAGGCATCATGATAGGGCCATTCGCGGTGCCACCCCAGGAGCCGGAAGGATGCCAATGACGCAGCGGCTCAGAGCCCCACAGCGCAACTTGACTCACGGACACAATTCGGCACAAGGCCAAGCCAGAGAGATATTCCTAGAAATGCCTTTCCCAAGAAAAGCCCAGAGGCAGGCGAGCACACTGCCACTTTGGTGCAGGACTGTGTGTGGGGGTGTTATTTCCAGGGAAGCTGATGACAGAAGCCCCAACTCTGGTCATTAAACTCCCTCCTCCACAGTGGGAAATACCCACACTCCTGGTCCTTCTATTGCTCAACTGCAGTTAGAAGCAGAAGCGCGAGTCTGAAGCACTATCCTACCGCAAGCTGTTTCGATGAACACAAGTTCCCTGTTCCTGCTCTCCGTTTCATCAGCAGTTCACCTTTACGTCCATGCACAGCCGTGTGGAATAGGCTCGGTCCACAGAGAGCCAGCGAATGCTGCACAAGGAAGCACGGACCGGACCACGCTTGTGTTAGAAACTCACCAAACAGTGCCTGGGGCTATCATGCCCACTCCTGCCCGCAGTCCTTGCAGCAGGGGCACCTCCAGGGAGAGGGGACTTGCAAACAGCCCAGCCACCCGCAGCTGTCTCCCTCCCTCGTCATAGACCAGCACCCTCTGCCTGGGTCCCTTCCTTTCTGCATCAAAGGCCAAGAGCCAGTGCCCAGATGGGCTCTACTGACCTTCAGAGAGTCTAAGAAAAGATGGTGGGTGAGCCTGTCAATCACACTACACGGTGTTCACTTTTGAGGCTGAACAACTACTTCTCACTCCAGGACTGCACGATTTGGAGGCCTCAATCCCCACTGTAGGATCTAAGACTTTGCCTGTTGGAGTGGGAGCCCAGAGATCTGGCTGAGCACCTTGAATGGCAGCTGGTCCCACCCTAAAAGCCCACGGTGCCAGACCACGCTGTAACAGCAGCAAAGGCCACAGGAACTCAGGGCTCCTCCTTCCTTCAAATGATAAAAAAGTGTATGTGCAAATGAAAGCAAAGGACAAATCCACAAAAGGCAAACATCCTTATATATAAAAAATCTATATTTTTATACATTGCGTATGTAAATATGTATGTTTTTGCTTAGAAAAAAATGTTTTTGTTTGTTTGTTTTCTAATAGCAAATGAGTAGAGTATTCTGTCTGGGTCCAGGCCCTGGTGGTTTCATAACAGAGAGCTGCTTCCTCTTCGGGCAGAATCTGTCCACGGCCCCCCACCCACAGGCCCTGCCCCAGCACGCTTTCCAGCTGGAAGGCTGATGGTGAAGCCCCCACTCCACCCAGAGGTACATGGGAAGAACGTTCCTCACCAGACAGACATGGTGGAGCTGCTCTACCAGTGCACAGCATTACACACAAAACCAGCCCACGTTTGTATCAGTGATTCCCCAACTCTGATATTTCACGCACTGTCAACATTCAAAATAAAATTGGGGGATGCATATATTGTACTTTTCATTTTGCCAGATAAGGTCTTTTTAAAAGCAAACTAAAACAAAGGGCCTCTCTACCACTTAACTACAACATCATTTCCCAGAAGAATATTTCAACAACAAAAAAGACATAATCTAAGACTAAACGATAGTTCTTTAAGTTGAATAAATGAAGTCTTATGGAAAACTGAATGCCACTTTCAGCTCTCATTTTCTCCTTGAGCAGGAGAACATCACTATGGGCTGGCAGAGCCCTCAGGAACTGTCTGGAAGCAGGACCACAGTAGTCCAAGGGCCCATCTAGCTCTAATCTTGCAAAAGTGCTCCTTTATAATAAAATAAAAGAAAAACGTAAATGAGAGAAAAAGAGAGTTGAAAGTACAGAAGGTGTCAGTTAAAGAAAACATAGACAAAAAGACAGGCAGATAGAATAAGGCAAGGACGTTTTACCGATGTTTTCAGTATAGGCTCTCTGCATTGCTAAAGCTTCTTCTCCCCACAAAAACCTCAAGAAATTTACAGACCTGCTAGATTCTAAAACCACTGAATGTCACGAAGGCGCTACTGCAATGATGCAACCTACTGACTCCATAGCCTGGCAGAGATCAAATGCCTTTGGAATTCACAGAAAAAGAAAAAAAATCTATAATTACTTGCTTCATGATGTCAAAGTACAAAATGCCAATGTAATATATATTAAAACAAGATGAGTAAATATAAGTTAATATGCATCCAACCATTCACTTTCAAAATATATTAATACTCTTTACTTGAATAGACAGAAAATATAATCATATTTCCAGAAATGCTTAGTGTTCATAAAAAACACTTTCACTTATATCATCTAACCTAATACTACAAAAAACCCTGTGAGATAGGCATTTTACAGATGAGAGAAGAGAGGTTAAAATGACTTTTCTAAGAAATCCCAGAGAGAAAGCAAAAGCAAATAAGTATTTCCAAAGCCCTTAATTCACTAACCCATACCACGCTGGCCACTTGGGGAACACGCAGTGTGTGCATTTGATACAAACTCTAGGATGCCTCTAATTATGACAAAATCATGCAAAACATACCACAATAGGTCTGTGGGGTTACTACAACTCTGAGAACTTGAACTTTTACATTCCCTGACTTGGCAAGGCTAGCTGGTTGGGGAACTGAGCTGAAATTCTAACATGTTAATGTTATCTCAAACCAGGTTTCTGCATTTTAAGTTCCTGGAAGATCAGAGAGGGAGATTTGAGAGGATATAGGCCAAGACAGAAAACTGACCTTTCTGGGCAGTTTGCAGCAACTGAATGTCAAGTGACAACAGCTAGTCTCAAAGGTCACACATCTCTTACTAAGCATAACTAGCCAGAATTCCTGTTAGCGCAGGGATTTGTGGGGAAAAATTTAAGATATAAGAGTGTTAAATTACATCAGAGCTGGCATTCATTTTTAAAATCTGTACTTAAGTTTAAAACAATGAGCAACATAGTTTTCCAGAATTTATTTTATCATTGAATAGAGAAACTCTGAAGCACCAAGAATTTTTTAAGTAGCTAAAGAGCTACTATTTCAAATTGTTTAGGTCCTGCAGAACACATTTTCCAAGTGACAGGTAAGACTTCTTTTGCTTTTGTTAACTAGAGAAATACGAATATTTGTCGTCTGACCATCCTCATTGGTTGATGATACAGAAAGCAAAAGCTGATTGTCAGCACCTGATACTTGGTAATAAACACCTTAATAAATACCCTGAGAGAGGTAGGTGTTCTGCCTGCCAACTTGAGGGGAATCATTTGATTACATGGTGAAAATACGCTCACACTATGCTTTCCAGTAGAACACTTGTAACAGGTAAAAAGAAACTCAAGCTATTTCATCACCTGCGTCTTAACAAACTGAGTCACTCCAAAGTTCCGAACTCAGCTCCACCATTTCCACATAACTTTAGTACAGCAAGCAATATTTAAAGTCATGGACACATGTGTGTCGAAGCCTTACTTATTCACAAGATTTGCTGTTACTAATGGATTAAAAATAAACGTTTCCCCAAAAAAATCACACAAGAGCATGACTCCCAACAGCAGAGTATCCACCTTTCTCCGCCTTTTCATGAGCTACGGTTCTGACTTCCTTTTCCAGCTGAAACAGAAGTCTTACTGTCATAGCTTCAACTGGAGAGTGCAGCATGGCACATCCTCCACACATAAGCCCCAGACACGGCACTACCACACCTACCTAACCCCTAAGCCCACCTACGTTTATAGTTTGCCTTTGTAACTCTTTCTTTGTCATCCAGATACATCAAAGGCCAAGAGCCAGTCATCCAGCCAAAGAAAGAGTTACAAAAGCAAACCATAAACTTAACAGGACCTCTTTACATATTTGGGATAGGAGATAACTAATTAAAAGGGTAGGAGGAGGTGGGGGGGTGAAAAATTGCTTAAAGAGTAAAACATTCACTATTCGGGTGATGGATGCACTAAAAGTCCAGACTTTGCCATTAAGCCTTATATCTATGTAACAAAATCGCACCTGCACCCCCTAAATCTATACGTATTTTAAAAAGAAAAAGTATGGGCTAGTCCTTCAGCACCAAAGATGACTGGAATTAGGCAGGTTTTGACAGATGATCTGAACTGACCCACGAGACCTGGAACTCAGAGAAGAAGCTAGCATATCTCTGTCTCCCCTGTCCCTCCACGTCAGCACGTCTCTCAAGTAACTGAAGCAGGCTTCCTGGGCACCAAAACTTGTTATTGCAACTACCTTTTCTGTAACTCTCAAGATACATTAATATACGCTGAGTAAAAACAGACTCATTTTCACAAGTGCTCAGAGTTCACAGAGAACACCTTCACAGACATGACCTTGCCTCCAATAACCCAGAGGGCAGGCATTTTCAGATAGGAGAATGGAGGTGTAGATGGGTTAAAATGACCTGCCCAAGGTAGGTGTAACTGGCTTTACAGTTGAGATTTTCTAACATCTACGCCTACTGCTTACTTGTCTATAGTGCAAGGGGCCACTCCACGCTTAAATCAGGTCACTGTCACAGACAAAGATGGCACTCAGCTCCTAGCAAAGCTGAGAAGCATCGGGGACAGCTCAAGGACAGGCAGCCACCTGCACTGACAGCAGATGTCCAGAGCCCAGAGTGGGTCACATCTGAGTTTTTCTTCTAAAGAATCAAACTGCCAATCAGGTACTGACAAGTTCAACAGCATGTCAGAATCTCGGTTTGAGATAAGAGCAAAGCAACCATTCTAAAAATAGCCACCAAAACATGGGCAGCAGGTTGCTATGGTCTTCAGAGAAAGGCAGTGGTTCACTTCCTTCCGTGGCACCATGCCTTCCAACCACTTCTGTTTCTTGACACGACTAGTAACCAAGGAAGTTCTCTAATGCTGCTTCTCCTCCTTCCAGGCCTAGAGCTACTCTGTTTTCCGAGGAAAATCCCTCCTCCACCATCCTCGATCTTAAAGGTTCACCTTTCTGTGAAATATCAAGAGTGCACGTGGAAACACAGCCCCTGGGGAGCACACAGTGGCTCCAGCTTCCCACCTCCCATTCCCCTCCGGATCCACCACCTCACTTTTCCCATGTCAACCCATCTTACTCCAGCTCTATTTTTTTCCCCAAAAAGGTAGATCTCACAAAATTATTGCATAACCTGTGATTTCTCTGCTCTGCCCCAGTGAAGACTCAAGGTCCGCTGATGGCCAGCGTTCAATAACTCCCAGAGTGGTGGCACACCTAGGATCCTGAACATCGGGGCACACGGTCTGCACTCCTGATTCGTAAGCTGTGCATGCACCAGTGCTTGGGGCACAAAAGGTGAATCCAGACAAGCCTGAGGACTCCCAAATTCACAAACTTCACCACAGCCTACAACTTCCCTGTGAAATGCAGTAACACATAGTTGTAGGAGGGCTGCTGTGTCTTTGACCTGTGGCATAGCACTGGGCCAACCTGAGAATCAGAGGCCGGACTCAGCGGCATGGGCTGCTAAGTACTTTACTTCCAGCCCCAGCCTTTCAGCCTGCACAAGTCAAATTTGTGCTTCAGGAAAACTGTAATCTACTCCACATCACGGTATTTCCAGGTCCCTTCTATACAGCCAAGAGGGACTGCTAAAGCTGTAGCTGCCATGGGTCTCCAGAGCCCTATCCCTTATCTTGCCAAAACCTAATCCTATCTGTCTCCACAGGATTTCTTCAATACGGAAAAGGGAGCAATTATGAATCTCTCTATAGATGCAGAGTTAAAATGACATCAAAGGTTTATTCGGCTATGAAGAAATAGAGGACTGGACTTTCCTAACCCAGAACGACCTATTCATTCAACTCAGCCAGGCTTTAGCAGCATGCTGTCCCATAAGGCAGCCGCCAGCCTCCTGGGGTTCTCAAGCCCTGGAAACACAGCTGGTCTGAACTGAGATGTGCTAAGTATGAAACAGCACGCCAGAGTCCCCAGACTTCGTATGAAAGAAGGACATAAACTTGCTCATTAATTTTTTATATTGAGTACATATCAAAATAATATTTTAGATAGACTGGATTAAGTAAAATATATTATTGGAATTAATGTTGCCTGTTTCTGTTTGCTGTTTAAAATGTGGCTCCTAGAAAATTTAAAATTGCCCATTTGTGGCTCACTATCTATTTCTATTGGACAGCGCTGCTTTAGACAGAACCCAACAAATCCTTTACGGTTTTATTTCTAGAGGAAAGATGAGCATACTAAAGGTTTAAGGTATCCTTTTTAAACATCAGACCCTTCTTGTGGACATCCCATGAGTCTCTCTGCATAATGGAAGGACCAGTCAACCACAAGGAGCCTCCTGCCACAGCTCATCCCAGCCTGCCCAGCGTTGGCTTCTGTAGGGTCACAGCCTCTTCCCTGGCAGGGTCAGCAAGGGTCCCATGAGCTCTGACGACTTCACAATCTTCTACTTCTCTGACTTTACCATCCTCTATTCATTTTTTTAAATGTCTCCAAATAATACAGAAAAAAGAAACTTACAGGTTTTGAGATGGTGAATCCGCTGCTGGGATGCACAGGTATTTAACTCCCTGCAGAACAATAAAAAGTAAATACATAAAAATAAAAACATGAAACTCAGTGGAGAAAAGTATTTAAGGAACTATTTACTCAGGGCAAAAAATAAAAGGAGAAGTTTTTCACTCGTCTTTTGTTGCCAAGGAACTGCAGAAAAACTAATTAAAGTTTCTGGTTATTTTCCGTGACCGTGCGTACAAATAATTCTGCTTTGGTTTGCAAACAGCTTGTAGGTTTAGGCAAAATTCAAAGGGCACATCAAAAAAGTGAAATAGTTGAGTACTTTTCAGTAAGTTTCAACTGCTTTCAAAACCAGCATCTCAGATGTTAGTTTATATATTCCAAATTTTTTACATATTTCATTTAGGACTCTGAATGTTCAAAAAGGAAGCACTGTTCGTAAAAACCTTAACATAATGAGTGAAAACTATAATGTCATATTACAGCTTTCTACGTCAATTTTAGTATCATGACAGCTACAATTTCACTGATGCACCAATACGAGCTTTACCCTAGGGATAATTTGTTTTATTTTGCTTGCTTTTCAGGACAATAAAGGTTTATATATCAAACAAAAATACTTTTTTTTTAAAGAATGGCCAAATTTGAAAAAAATAAACTTCATATACTCCTCTATAAAACTCAGAAAAAGGTTTATGTAAATCCATGCTACAACAGGCATGCTAAATTTGAGATTAAAAAAAAAAACTGGCTGTTTCTCTTTCGGAGGGACTGGAAAGAATGTTTCAAAAGCTCTGTCAAGTAGAAACACAAAACATAAAAATCTGATATTCTCTTTGTAAGAGATTATAGCCTGATGAAGAATTAGATGAATCATTTTTAAATTATTCCTCTCTTAATTGCCTAATCTCACAGAATCTTGCTAGCATGTCACAGACAATATTAGGGGTGCACATCAGACACTGGAAAAGTAACCAACCTTGGAGAATAAAAGCACAGATAGGTAGAAGAGTCACACAGACAACCTCAGGTTTCTCAGAAGATGGAGTTACAACGCAACACATCTTCAGTAATTATTCACAAATAATTTCTGCATTTTTAATTAAACTTTTACCATTAAATCCTATTGTTAGGAATTTCTGTGCTGTGTTTGCTAATAGGGACAACTAAATGTGTAGCTGCCCCTAATCCTTCCACACCTCCTACACATTTTAATAGTTCCTGACATTGTGAGTCCTACTTTTCCAATTCAGGCGCCAGATACACCTCATGTCCCAACCTCCCTTGCGATTAGGGACTCCCCACCTGGCCCTCAGGAGTTGGATCGGCAGCTACTGAGTGGGATCCGGGAAGCACACATGGGCTTCGTGGGCGCAGGGTGGAGGCAGAGCACATGCGCTTTGCCAGGGCAGGTGGGGCAGGGGTGGGCTGGCTCAGGGCAAAGTGGGCGCTGAGCTTGGGGCCAGTTTTCTGGGGATCACTCCTGAACTTCAGCCTAAAACCTGTTCTCCATCTATTCTGAGGGAACCATGAGCTTTGAATCTCTGTTAGTAAGAGCTGTTTCCTGCTGAAACTGAGTCAGAGCAGGATCTGTTCACCGCGACTAACACCTAAGTGAGAGAATTCCCTCTTGCCTCGTCCACAATGATGAGGGGTCAGAAAAACATCTTTCCCCTCACAGTTTCTGTATGCTTTGAATCAAAAACGTTTTCTCCCTCACAGTTTCTGTACATTTTGTTTCCAGCTTTGAATCAATCTTTACACCTTCCAATAAAGGCCCTTTTGGGTCTTGAAGGAGATGAGTTTTACTGCTGTTTATCCACATGGGAACATCTCACTTAAGACCAAATGGGCTTCAACCATGCCAAGGGTTAATTTAGAATCTGCTGGTGGAAGAGGAAAGTGAGGCAGCAGCTTCTCCCTCCTTTGCCTTCACTTTGTCATTCCCCAGTTGCCCCCTCCTGTCTCTGTCCTCATTTCTCCTGGGCTTGTGGGCTGTGCTCTGCTGGGAACACTGAAAGTATCTTCAAACCTAGAGTGGTATTACAGCTGGGACTTCAAGGGAAAACAAACGGAAAAGGAAGTATTATTGTTAAAAATAATTTCAGTCCTTTCCTTTGTGGAGGCCAAACAAGCTTGTTGGTATAGATGCACATACATTGATCACCTCCTGCAGCCACCATTGAAATGACTCATTCACTTCTTTCCTTTTACTCTTAAGTGAGAGTTGGCAGTCGATCAGTCCAGAAGCTTGTGAAATCCTTTCCTCCCACACTCTTCCTCCACGCTCCTTGGAGACCAGCACCTCCAGACAGACCAGAAGGAGCCTCAAGTTGCCACCTTCCCTTCTAGTGCCATCTTCAGTGTCAGCGACTTCCATCTGGCAAGGAAGCTTAAGACGAGATGGAAATGCCCGCCTGCCCCAGATGTTGACTGACAGCCACTTTATTCTAGCAGAATCTAAAATCAGCCTAGTCTATATATCGAGAGGAAAGAAAAAAAAAAAGAAGGACAGGAAGAGAATGGACAGACGGTCTGCTGAATAGCTCTTTGCTGGCTATAAATATCAGCCGTGGGACTGGACAGTATTGTGCTTCCTAAGGGCAGTCTCCATGTGTGGTTGTGTTCCCCTTTGTGGCACCCGATGCACAAAAGGACCAACTCAGGCTGGTCCCATGAGGCAGGAGCACCTTGTCAGGTGGGCACGAGAATCTACCCACAGGAAGATGGCAAAGGCTATCTCTCCATCTGGGAACTACCAGGATGAGGAGGCAGCTCTTGGCCATGCTGGCCCCTGCCCACAGTCGCTGGGGTGGGTGTGTGGAGCTGCAGCTTCCCATCTGTGAATCCTCTAAAAAGGAACAAAATGGCTCCCAACCACAATCTGGGGACCACCTGCTGTTAAGGCGGGACAGCTAAAAATAGAAAACCTGAGTCAAGATTATATTCTGTCGAAGACAGAATGACAACAGCAATGATAACAAGCTTCCCTGCAAGGGTGCCCGGCACACAGCAGGCACTCACTGAAATGTCTGTGGAGTGATGAGACAGAGGATGAGAACAATGAACACAAAGATCACACTGCGAGATGAATGCAAAGAAAGAAAAATACTGTAAAGCACCACCGTCTGTCCCAGTGACCGTGAAATGAGAGGTGGGCTTCAGCCCACACCATGCAAACGGCAAGCCACCCACACATGCTCGAGGGACACCAGCGTCCCTCCTGGCCACTGCAACAGGACGCAGCTGAGAGCCAGTCGGCGTGATCCACAGTAAGAATATGCAAACTTAGTCAAGGAAGGAGTCAAAACTGTCAAAAAGGTTCAGCTGCTCGCCACCTAAGAACATCTATTTATCTTGGTTTAGTTATTAACAAAGCATGAAAAGTCTCTCCCAAGCCACAGACTACAGAATTTGAGTTACCTTAAAACAGCTTCAGATACCTGCACATGTGTACAATTCATGACAGTTAATTACTAATTCAGAAAGCAGCATGAGCCCGCCAGTGCCACAAGAAAGCTGGGCCCACTTAAAAGTATCCTAGTACTAATGAATAAGTTCTGCAAATATTTTAATGTGATGTGGAATAGATGGTTTCACCAAATAGATCCTCAAGACAGGACCACTCTCCGGTTTTGAAGTTTATAGAAACAGAAATAAAGAATAGGATATGTTTAGATAAATTATGGAAAGTATAACAAACTTGGAGGTTAAAAAAAAGCAATAAAAATTCTAGAACAATCTGAAAAATTTGTAAGTAATAAAAATAGCAGCAATGTTTCCATTAGTACAGTTTTTGCTGTAAGGTATTCACTCCCTCTTACTACCTCTAATATTTGAAAAAGTAAAGAAAAAATGGGTTGTCTTCCTGTTGCAATAAAATTCTCACTAAATAAATAAGAATTCAGCACTTTCCATGACGTTCCAAAACAGTGGACTGGTGGAAAGCCAATTAACATTACAGTTTTATGAGGCTATTAAACGTCAAGTTATGGTGCTTCAATCTCGAGTACACTGAAATACAAAAAAAGCTCAGTTAAGAAAAACGGGCTCTGTGTTTGCTTCAAGACCGTCATGATTTCTATGAAGACAAAGAGCGAGCAGCGATGATGGCATTTTAAGTGGCGTAACATGACGAAGTGAGTACCAGAGAGAGGAAAAGGGACAAGAAGTAAGGAACAGTCTCTACCTGTGTTGAGGGGACCAGGTGTAGACTGTATATTACTAACGCCAAGCAGCATGTATAAAACAATTAGTATAAAACAACTGGTGTAAAACCACGTGATGTAAAAATTTGGAAGATGCAGGAAAGAGGCAGGAGAGATGGGGGATCTGCTAAGGAAAGCTTTCTAGTGAAGGTTTTGTGTTTAGGTTTTGAAAGAAACAACAGACGTTACTTGGAGGAGAAGAAAGTTCAGAAAGTATTCCAGCGGCTCTTCAGAGCTTAGAGCTGCCTAAGTCCATCTTCTCAAAAGTTCTAAATACTTTTCAGTTTTCTGTTTCAACAAGTATAGTAACCACCAAAAGTAAGGTTTTTACCTTTCTTTGAGCCTGAAACTAAAGATTACACTTAAAACGATACGGAGGTAGGTCCCTGAAAAGCAGGGCCAAAGTTCTGATTTCACGACTGGTAAAGAAAGAGATCAAACTCTCGCTTGTTTCAAGTATGATTTCTAACATTCACTGTTCTTTTCTTTCTGAGGCGTTGTAAGAAGGAGAGAGTCTTCTCAAGAGCCCAGCTGACATTCTACTTTCCACAAGGAAGATAAGCCCTTCAGAAGCCATGTCTCTGTCCTCTCAAAGCCAACAGAAACCAGTTACAGGACAGAACTGGATCCCTGCAGGAGCCTATTCAAAACACAAGGAGGAGGAGAGCAAGTTCCTAAGGGCCAGGATCAGGAAACCATGCAATGGAAACGTCATTTTGGCTGCTAATAAACATGTCACCACTAGAAGCCCCGGTTTCTCATCTCAGCCTGTGTGGCAGCAGTGACAGTATGGTGAGCCCAGGGGGTCCTCCTCCAGCAATGGTGCCTGCTATTTGGTACGGGTGAGCCCAGGGGGGTCCTCCTCTAGCAATGGTGTCTGCTATTTGGTATGGGTGAGCCCAGGGGGGTCCTCCTCTAGCAATGGTGTCTGTTATTTGACCGTGAGTCCCATGAGGGAGGTGCCGGGTGCCCTGCTGCACCGGCCTGTGCGGCCCCTGTACACACACTCTGTATTCACACTGACCCTCTACCACAATTAACAACTGAGCGAAACCAGCCAGTGACCTCTCAAGAGCGACTTTCACCACATTCCCAGAAGCCTGACCCTGAAAAAAAAAAAAAGAATTAAAAGCCAAATTTAAATTTGAACCACTCCTCCCCTGATCAGAAGCAAGGTCACAGCTTATAACACTATGATGAGAAACACACACAGCAGAAGACTCTCTCATTGGAGACAGCCTCTCTCTACACTATTTTGTGGTAAAATACACGTAAGGTTTATCACCGTAGGCTGGGCGTGGTGGCTCATGCCTGTAATCCCAGCACTTTGGGAGGCCAAGGCAGGTGAGCCACGAGGTCAGGAGTTCGAGACCAGCCTGGCCAACATGGTAAAACCCCGTCTCTAGTAAAAAATACAAAAATTAGCCAGGCGTGGTGGCATGCACTTGTAATCCCAGCTACTCAGGAGGCTGACGCAGGAGAATAGCTTGAACCCAGGAGGTGGAGGTTGCAGTGAGCCGAGATCACACCACCGCACTCTAGCCTGGGACATAGCGAGACTCTGTCTCAAAAAAAAAAAAAAAAAAGATTCGCCATCATAACCATTCAAGGCGTACAGTTCAGTGGCCTTAAGTACATTCACACTGTTGTGCAGCCATCACCGCCACCCATCTCCAGGACTTTTTCATTTTCCTAAAGTAAACTCTGCACCTATTAAGTAATAAACTCCTCATTGCTTGCAGCCCCTGACAGCCACCTCTCACCTTTCTGTCTCTATGAATCTGACTACTGCACTTTCATACAAACCTGACAGCAAGCAAACTGTGAACGCCGTCTGGCCACACTCTTGAAGATCGTAGACCCAGGAGATGGCAATCACGGACTTGAAATTGCTTTTCGATGCACACTGCAGGTTTGATGAGCTGTCTCCTCTTTGCGAAGTGCCTTTATTCCACAGCAAGCATATGAGAATGCTCATTTACGTGTGTGGCAGCCCAGCTCGGTGCCTGGCACATGCATTTTGATTATTTCTCCTCCAGATATGACTTTCACATAGCCCATAACATGTGTAGAAATTATGTAAGGTTAAAGGGAAAAAGCAGAATTCAAAATCCCATCCCAAGGAAGATTACTCCTGGAAAAACTTCTGTATGCCTATGGACTAAGTACTGGAAGTCAATACAAAAAAATAGTCAAGGTCCAGCAGACAAGACCTCTCCTCTCTTTTTTGTTTGCATCACAGCAAAAGTCCCAAATAAATTACTATAGAAAGCTGCCATGGCAGATAAATAAAATTACTGTAGAAAGCTGCCATGGCAGATAAACATGCTCCTTTAGTTAGGCTGCATTATTCATGTTTTAAGTCCAGGTTCTAAACGGAAGATGTATTTTCTTAAAGCGCCCATTTGCCACTGATTCTTCCTGCATCAGCTAAATTTAGGAAACCGTACTACAAATAATAACTTCCAAGAACTCTGTGGTACTGATGGGGTGGGGAGGGAGCAGGAGGTCAGAGTGGAGAGACAAGATTTAGCCTCTGGTTTGATACTGTGAGACAACATGCAAATGAGAAACCTCCAACACCTGTGACTTCTTTCAGGTTAGTCAAAAACCGACATACATTTGACTTGTCAGATCAACAGATGAGAACTCAAAAGCTTATTTTTGTTCAAGATATTTCAGTGCAAGGCTAAAGTGGGCATGTTCAGAATGTTGGATTTCCTCCAGCCAGTACGGGCTGGGTTATGGGAAGGCAGCGAGGGAGATTCACTCTAGCTCCATCTCACCACTGAAAGCCCTATCAGGTGCTTTCGGTTCAGCTGGAGGACTTGCTGATGTACACGATTGTGACTCATGAAAACTTGGCCAGTTTCAGCAGTCACTTGAGACCAAGGCATTCCGTGGTATTACTTAATGAAGGTGAATCCTGAACAACCCATCTCAAAAAATTGCCATGAGTGAAAGCTGCTGCTTAGAAATCAGCAGTAGATATTCTGGGAGTATTCTCTGTATGTATCATTAGGGAAAAATTTATCTTTTACAAACATTATCTGATCACACATCTCAGCTGCTGAAAAATATTCAGTGGCTCCTGTCTGTCTGCAAAGTAGAGAAGACCGATTTTCACAGTGCTTCAACATCTGTCCACCACCCCCTTCCTGACCTCACATTCATGATATCTCCCTCCTACCATCCCTCGCTCCTCAAACTCCAGCAACCCTGGGCCGCTGTTAGTCTCCCCACATGTTCTGTGCTTTCCCGCCCCGGCCATCCTGCCAAGTCCCTGTGGTTTTCTCTCTCTGGAATAGGCTTTCTGTGTGGCTCTTCTCGGTAACACCTCCCTGACATACCCACCAGGCTCTCTGTGGAGCCTTCCCTCACCTCCTCGGCCTCCCCCTTAGCAGACTTCAGCCCCACACTGGGCCCCCACACCACCAGCAGCACACAGGCACATGGCCCTGGCACAGAGGACTGGCACTGTGTGTGAAGGGCCAGTCTCTCTCCTAGACCCCAGATTCCTCGAACGCCCACGGCTGTGGTCATCATCTATCAGTCTCCTGGCACCTCTCTCCTGTAAACGGTTCCAAATGAAGAAAGGAATGCATGAGGAGGGACATGCCGTTTCAGAATTTTAAACATGTGGCCACCAACCCAATGCGCCCTGACAGCACTGCTCCCAGGCTGGCCACAGCACCTGCAGGCAGCCCTGAAGTCACCGTCCAGTGCGGGCCAGCCAGTGCCTCCACCTTCACTCTCCTCCAGCTGTAAATGAGGCTCTGCTGGACGTGGTAAGTGCACGCTCCCACACGGAAAACCATGACAGGCAAAGACAATGCAAAAATGCTGGGCATTTCTGGGGCTGCATTAAACTGGGGGCTACCCAGCCCCAAGCTTCAGACCTGGCTGGGCTCCCGGAAGCTCTTAGTTTCCTCTCAGTAATGCTCCTGCTGCCCAACAGCGAAGCCCAGGGTGGGTGAACTAGGGCCCATGTTCACGGGGCACAGCTGTGCCCACTGATTCACGTACTGTCTGTGGCCCCTCACCTCATGCCGGAGGCTACAGTAGCTGCAGCAGAAGTCCCCAAAGCCCCAAATACTACCTGGGCCTTGACAGCCAAAGCGTGCCAAGCCCCGGTCTAGACAGTCCCATTGTACAAAGTCATTCTGATGGTGACAGCTTGTTTTGCATGTCCCATTTGTCTTCTCCATTTAAATGACATCTGATACAGCACACCACCTTCTTAGAATTGCAGCATTCTTAATCTACAGCTGTGCTCAATTCTCCTTTGCTCTGATGCAGAGAGGGACAGAAGGATTTCCCTTGAACACAGGACTTTAAACAAGGAAAGTCAATGTGACATGTGAAAAATACTAAGTGCAGTGCCAGAACACAGTAGATGCTCAATAAATGGTAGTTGACAGGATTTGCCAGTGACTCTCCCTCAAGGGCAATCCCATCTGCATAATTACCAGCAGATACAGCACTGCACACACCAGGATGCAGAAGCCCAGGGCAGATGACTCTCCAGGCACCAGAAGATACAGCACTGCACACACCAGGATGCAGAAGCCCAGGACAGATGACTCCAGGCACCAGCAGATACAGCATTGCACACACCAGGATGCGGAAGCCCAAGGCAGATGACTCTCCAGGCACCAGCAGGGAGAGGGCCACACTGCTCTTCAAGCTGTGTGCTGTGCTGTACCCACCTCCCTGAGCCAACCTCCCCCTCCCGGCAGGATTCGGCAGCCTGCCTTAAATACAGCTCCCTCCTTAGGGAGGCACACAGTGCTGCTGGGAACATTGTGCCTGTTTTGCAGTTGGCTAAGCCAGTGAGCTCTCGGAGCCCCTTGCTGGTGATGGAATGGGTCCATCAGCTGCAGATGGGTTACAGGCTTTGTAGACTGCCGCTTGTCTTCAGGCTTGGACACAATCTGCAGCATCTAGGAAGCCCTTTCTAAACAGCACGGACGATCCCTCCAGCTGAATACCACATCCTCCCTCTGGGATCATACTCTAGAAGCTGTTTTGAGAAAGAGGCAAACACTGACCCAGAGCAGGGTGCAGCCCTCCAGGGCTGGCCAGTTCTGCATGGGCAGGGCTGAGGCTCAAGACATGCAAAGGCTGGACGTGGTGAGGGCCACGGGAGCTCAGGGCAGAAAGAACGTCCATGGGTTGGGAGAGTGGAGAGAAGTGAGAACAGCGGCTCTTCTGTTTCTCCTCAACACCAGGAGGGACACCCCTCTGTTATGCAGCAAGTTAATATTAGAGACGTGCTGCATTCCTGTGCTCTGCAGCACCCACTGCCTGATGTTCGCAGCAGCAGGTGTGGGTGGGAGAGCGTGTTTGCGGCACTCACTGCCTGATGTTCGCGGCAGCAGGTGTGGGTGGGAGAGCATGTTTGCGGCACTCACTGCCTGATGTTCGCGGCAGCAGGTGTGGGTGGGAGAGCATGTTTGCGGCACTCACTGCCTGATGTTCGCGGCAGCAGGTGTGGGTGGGAGAGCGTGTTCCTTGCTCTGATTAAGGATGAGCGGGTCACTGCTCCCAGGCCTCCCCAGGAGGGGCGGCATTCCTCCAAACCCTCCACCCTCTCCATGCCTGCCACTGCTAGCAGTCTGATGGGAAATTTTTATTTGACAGCTACATGCTCTTGCACCACGGCACAGACCTAGGAGGCCCTAGGTCACCTCGGTCAGAGTCCACATGTGGAAGCACAGGGGAAGAGAGTGCCCCGGCCACCAAGGAGGCCAGAGGACACTCACTGGGGTAGCCATGCGGCTGCAAGCCCACTGCTGAAGTAGGAGCAGCTGCAGAGGTTTCCATCAGAAAAGGCAGGAAACCTCAGCTTAAAGGAACAGTTTTTAAAAACCAGGAAGCCAAAAACCAAAAACACTTGGAAATGTTATCCTCCTTTGCTAGCTATGAGATCTTTTCTTCTTCAGGGCATAGGGTGGAGCCATTCCACAGTGCAATTTAATTGCATTCTAGATCTACTCTCATTGACAATCATTTAAAGGAGACTTCGAACTGCTTTCCACTTGGGTGCTGTGGAGCTGATCTCCTGGAACAAGGTATTTCATAAAATAGATATATTTGATCTGTACCTATTCTACCTCGGCTAGGCTCTGCCTCCTCCCAGGTCAGTACAGCTGAAATGATCCTTGAACTCCTCTGCTTAGGAATAATTTCCAAGAGTAGAAGTCTCAAGCCAAGGTCTGAGCTCTGCTCTGTTCACCCCAGAGTTACAAACTGACAGGGAAATCTGTGCCTATGCAGCCATCCTAAGATGGCAAAGGGACGCCCTAAGAGCCACTTCCCCGCGTCCTCTCCTTGCACTGATAGTGGCTGCACCTCTCACGGAAGGAGCCAAGGGCCTTGTGGATTAACCCCCACTAGCCGGGGAAAAACCTGAGAACGAAAAGTTGGACCTCAAGAGAAAGAAGCTCTCACTCAGAGTTCAGATGCACCTACTTCCTTCCCATGCCCAGAACTTTCACCATGCATTTCATTTGCTTTCCCATGGGAAAAGAAGGCCAGAGCTAGCTGGTGATGCCCCTGCTCAGTGATGAATGCTGAAACTTGACGCTGGCAGGAGCTGCGGTGATAACTGAAAGGAGGGAAATAACTTCTCAATTCAAACCTAGGGTTTGATACTGTCCACCTCAACACACATGTACACATGTCTTTAAAACATCCCAGGGAGTCTGGCCACACAGAGGGGAACACATTTTTAAAAGCATGGACAGAGCTTGTTCACAGCCTGTAATAAGGTGATGAAACTAGCTAGGTGCTATTGCTTCACTCTCAGAGTTTTAAAATAAGATTGGAGCACTTCCCTTGCAGGTGTGGGCAAACACAAGGTCCACCTGCACTGCCTAGCAGGCAATGATTATTCAGAGCACCTGAAAACAGCAGATTTGCTTAAACCAGTCTTTGGTAAACTAGGGCACCTTTTCTTATGGCTAAAAACAACAATGGTGCCCAGAGAGCCCTTTAACCCGGCTTTGGGTCTTAACCAACCTACCCCCTTTAACTTCCCATTCAAACTTCCGATTGCAAACTCGAAGGCCCCCCCGCCCCCTGCCACCAAGCAGCCATAACCCACGGAATCTCCCTGGAGTAGATGTCCTCTTCCATCACCACCACCACCATGATGCTTAAGCTTTCTGCTAGTCAGCCAGCCACACACGGGGCTGTCCCGACCCAGAACAAGAAACACTCTTTCCCTCCGCGGATGCTCTCCACAGATATTCTCCTTGGTTGTTTCTACCAAGCTAAGCCTGTCTTCTCTTTCAAACTCCTTACAGAATTGCATCTCCTCTGAAAGCATTTCAGACTTGCTATTCATTTCACCTAGTCTCCCCTTTCCAGTGTCCACAGCACCTAAAACAGCCAAACACGAGGGTCTTCTCGGGTTGGAGTCTGTGAATGAGAAGTTGCAGAATCTCAGCTTGGGGGAAGCAAAACACAAGCTCTACATTGGGGCCAGAGTGCCCTGAGGCGCCCCTGCAGGGAACCCCAAGGACTGTACTCAGAAGAGCTGAGACTAACTAGAACCCACACAAGGGGTTACAGAAGTAACAAAGATGTGTGTCTCCCAAGATCATGTGTTCACAGGCTGTGAATTCCATCGCATAACACCACATAAAATCAAGATGCTGGAGGATGGCCCCACCATCATTCCCTAGTCATGCTGTCCTAGCATTTTCTCGCATGATTTTATTTAAGAGCAATGGCTTAGCTTCCTATGTAGATACACTGTGATACTGTGATGCTCAAATCTTCATGTCCAGCCTAGACGTCTCTCCTGAGCCCTGGACCTGTATTTCTATCCACTGACGAATATCACATGAACATTCCACCCATGACTGAGCTTGGTCCCTTTCTTCCACCCAGCTCTGTTTCCTGGAGCACTCACATCCCTGGATGGTAGAGCCATGGGCACTCATAGCCTAATCAGCTGTACCCTCAGGCATCCCTGACTCCCCAGCCTGAGAAATGACTTTCTTTCAGTATTTTGAAGACGTCTGATGAGTTTATGGCTGTTGTAACTTCTTAATGGATTGTTCCTTTTTTTTTTAATGTCGTTTCCCTCTTTACCCTAATTATTATTTTTTCCTTTGCTTTCAATTCCATTTTATCTCATAAAAACTATCGCTATGCCATCTTCCTTTTGCTTGATTCTTGCTAGAGAATCTTTCCCTTTCTTTCATTTTCAACCTTGTTATGTCACTTTATGGAAGATTTTCAGATCAAATCTGACTCTTTCGCTTCTAAAAAATATCCAGTCCCCAGCATCCCAGTTCAGACCCTCATCACTTCTAATGAGGATTACTTCAAGAGCTTTCGAGGGTCTCTGGGGTACCCACCTCCCTCACTCCACTCTAAACTTGAGGCAACATCCTGCAAAAGAAATCGGAATGTGTCACTGGCTTTGTTGATCAATCTTTGCCGGGTCTCTGCTTGCTGCAAGATGAAGTTCAGACTCCACAGCTTAACAAACAATGTCTTTGCTAATCTGCTCTGAGCCTGCTTTTCCAGTCTGGCCACACTGGTGAGCTCTCAAGAGTGCCAGGACACACCTTCCCTCGCACGCCCCATCCCTTAGTGCACCCGTACCTCTGCACGCACTGCTTTCTCTACCCAGAATCCCACCTCCAACTCAACTGTCATCTCCATCACTGCCTGGCAAACCTCTATGATCATTTAGGACCACACCAAATTTTCACCTTTGGTGAAGCCTTGCTGTCTGCCCTGCAGTGTTAGCCGCCTCCCCTGGGTGCCCAGGGCCCTTGCCTCTGGTATGCATTTTTAAGGATTTACACACCTGTCTCTCCTTAATGCTGGGACACATCTCCCTTCTCTTTGTATTTTATCCCCAATCCCCGCTACAAGGTAGGTGCTCAATAAATGTCTGCTGAGTCTGGAGGGATAACAACTTCCAACGTAGCCAAAAGGAGAACTGAAGACAGCACCACCCTCACCTGTACTGACCACTGTCTCCACTCTATCATCAGGTGGGGCTCATCTCCCCCTCCCTGACCTGCCCGGAAGCACTAAACCTACAGAAGACACACCCCTCACCCTCCCTCCCCACTGAGTCAAACCGCACTAGTCCTATGAGGCTGCCTCAACACCCCTCTCTTTACAAAGTCTTCCCCAAATCTCCCAGCCCATGGCCATGCAGCCCTTGCGTGGACTGGCAGAGCCCATGCCATCTATGATAGGCACTTTGGCACCCAAAGGCAACCAGGCTGCAGTGGCGTCTATGCACACTATACTCAGTCAGAACATGGAGGAGTCCACATGCTACAGACTTCTCCCAAGACCTTGGTTTGGAGATCCTGGCAGATCTTGCCCCTCACACATTCCCCACCGTGGACAGGGTGAGATGCAAACCAGGAAACCCACTCCAAGAACGCAGAGTCCTCCACACACCTGTGCCAGGTGATTGCTCAAGTACAGCAGTCAGGAGGAAACGCTCAGACACCGGGACTCAACACGAAGGCAACAGCTAGGAAGAGTGTCCTGCAAAAGTCTTCAGTTGTAAGGAGAGGCTGGTCAGTGAGCATGAGCCCTAGAGAGAAGGTCCCCAGCTGAAGGACAGGGTACCTCTAGGAAGCCAGGCCAAAAGAGTTCTTTGATTTAGAAATTTAAAAACCGTGTCCTCCCTAGATTCAGTTAAGTACTGGAAGATCTCCAGCCCTCTGAGTCCAGCCATGCAGGAGTTCTAGGGCTCCAACTGCAAGTGAGTCTGTGGTAGCAGGACCAGCCGGTGGAGGGGCTGCTCTCACACACCCGACTGCCACACAAGAAACCTAGACACAGCCTGCTTCAAGAAAGAGCGATTACTAGACAGTTTTCGATCCCTGCTATAATCATTTCTATTTGAGTCATATCTATTTAAATCTGGGGTTGGCTTCAAACAAATTTGCCTCAACACATGAAAGCTGCTGTAAGCTTTTGGTACAGCAAGTACCACTGATTCTGGGTGGCTTCAAAGAGGTTTTCCTAGAGAGGTGAAAACAACTGAGGTGTGCTGGAAACAACTGTCAATCTGAAAACCATTCCAGGTCAAACAGCAACTGGTTTTCAAAAGACTTGGACCTTTCTAGCAACTTGACACCCACAGTGTTTTTCGGTAAGATAGCTGAATTCACCCACGCTGGAAACAATGGCCAAAGCAAATGGGAAATCTTGCCCAGTGCTTCAAGCTGTATCCCCCGGGGATCTGTGAGTCCTAAAAAAGGGCACAGATTCATTTTGTGTCCAATCATTCAGGTAGAAATAAAGCACACAGGAAATAAAGTCTAGACCAGTAAATACATGTCTTGGGCCATCTTCTCCCTTTGAAGAGTGAAGATTAAGATGACTGAAATGAAGTGGATGACATACTTTGCTTTGTACCAATCGGCCGTGGACAACAGGATGTAGCATGCCTGACATCACGCATCACACACGCATCTATGAACACATCGCAGCCAAACACAGATCACCTTCCAGCCAGGCCTGAACGTTCAAATGAAATCTACCCGTCACTACCAGACACCCAGAGCATGGCCCACAGACCCCCTTCCCTTCTTTCTCCCCCTCTCTTCACTCGAATAGATACTTGGACATGATCTTATTGTGACAAATAAATTCAAGAATTTTTTTTTTTTTTAAATAGAGGAAAAAGTGGGAATCACCCTTCCCTCCCTCCCCTCCCATTCTAGTTCTCTAGGAAATCACCAGTTTGAGGAGTCTGGCCTGGTCCTTTCAAACCCTTATCTGTGCATTATCATGCATATAAATGTAATACAGAAATACACCATTGACTTTAAACTTCACATAAATGTGATTATATGATGGGTATCATCCTATAACTTGCTTCCTTTTTTTAAAAGTGGACTTAACCCTGTGAACACACAGACGTCTTCCTTTTCTTGCTGAATTGCTGCCGAGTATTCCTTAATATGGATGAACCAGCACTGACCACTCCCCTTCTGCTGAATATGTGGGTTGGCTCCAATTTGTTGCCATTACAAACAGGGCTGCCATGAATGGCTGCACACTTGAACATCTGTATACATCTGTGTGTATGAGATGTGTGGCTTTGGGGCTTTATCCTCCTTGTGCCTGGAGAAGGGCAACCTATAGCTTCGGTGACTTGCAGGTTCTGGACAGGAAAGGCCCTGGGGTCGTGAGAGCTGAGGCCTGCTGTGGTCACCCGGGGAAAGGCCCTGGGGTCCTGAGAGCTGAGGCCTGCTGTGGTAACCTGGGGAAAAGGTAGGGCTGGAGGTGACGGCCGGCATGTCAGCCTCAGTGGCTGCTGGAGGAGGGCCACAGGCAATGAGCCTCTCCCTTTACAACCAGAACACAAGTCCCTGTGCCCTGAATGTCCTCTCAGCTTTTCCTAATGAGGATAAGCTCCATGAAGTCTGTGACAGTGTTTCTACAAGCTGTGTCCTAACCCTGGCACGGGGCTTGACCATGGCAAATCCTCCTTTAATTGACTGTCACTGTCTGTGTCTTGGATGCACAGTCCTCTTTGTAGAGCCAAGCTTTTAATGCCAAGCAAAGGTAGCTCTCCAGAGATCAATCAGAAAGTCACAGGAGCTGCACAGGGGGTTACTGGTTGTAATAACTTAGGAAAAGATCATTCTGAACCAGAGGCCACAGCAGCTCTGTAGAACAGGACATCCACAGGCACCGCTGCTTACTAAAGAAGTGAGGAATTACACAGACTGCCCATATAAGCAAGGCTGCATTGCACTAACCGATCCTCTGGCTTCACAAATTGCTCATGATAAAGAAATCACTCTTGACCCCACTCTACTTTCACATCCTAATGAGCCACAAGTGGCCAAAGACGTGATGAGACGTGATTTCTCACTTTGGAACAGGGCTAAATGCGTGATAAGACATGATTTCTCACTTTGGAACGGGGCTAAATGGTGCAAATCTCGCCTTTCATCAGCAGATGTCTGCAGAGGGGCCCCTGCGTGCTGGATCCAAGCCGAGTGCTGCAAGGACAAGAGAAACCCCAGCACGGCAGCTGCCTGTGTGGGCTCGCAGGCCAGCTCAGGAACCCAATGTGGGCCATGAACACTTACGTCATCAAGCACAGGTTAAATGGATGCTTAATATCCTACAGAAGCAGTGACAGTGCACACGTGACTCATGGCCCAACTGAGAGTACAAACTGAAGATATTACAGAAAAGGGGCCGAAGTCCTGAGCTCGGAGGACCCTGACGGTGTCCCTCTCAGAGGAAGGAGAGCTGGGGCTGAGCTCGGAGGGAGGGAGAATTCATGTGAGCCAGAGAGGGTGGGAAGAGAGGAAAGAGAATACACACATGCCTTCTTCAACTTTTAAACACCCTTTATCATCTTGCTTCTGGCTTGCTTTACATTTGGGAAGCCAACAAAACTTTTGTTCAAGAGAAATGGGGTGGATCAGCAAGAGGAACATGTGGCAGGAAACCAGGGTCCCTCCAGGAGCCCTCGGCCTCAGGGCCACGTGGCCGCTGGGCACTGACCCAGGGAAAAAGGATGGGGCCGTCCAAGCAGACCGGGCATCTCACCTTGGTGAGTTTCCTCATCAATAAGCAGGTAAATAAAGACAGAAGTACAGGCACACAGATAACAGCCAGAGGAAGAAGCCAACTACAAACAAAACTAACACAAGTAAAGTCTTGGCACCAACACTTCAAAAAATGTCTTCAACGTTAAAAGAAATATAAACAGAATCACCAAGAATAAATGTCTGGATATGAAAACATCCCATTCTTTTAAAAACACCATAAATGGTTCACACTGAAAACAGAAAATATCCAAGCTGAACTCTAGCTCATAAAATCTACCTGGTATACATACAATACCCTGGTCTTCATAAATGAGTATAAATAATTTTTTCTCTACTTGATCCTACACTGTCATCTTATAATATGTGTCATTTTTAAAAAGGTAAGGTTCTTCACGTTAGAAGCTTAGTGAAGGCATGAGAATATTTCTTAAAACTTTTTTTTGTTGTTGTTAATAGTGAGAAATAGTTTTGTTTCCTGCAGGTGCTCTGGTTAAATACACAAAATGAAAAATGAAACACTGAAATTTTTACATTAGAAAGAGTTCTGTTTCTTTTTTTCAGGGGAAGGGAGAAACCTTTCATTGCTCAATATTATTTTCTCAGCAACTACAAACAATATCGGGTTTCTGATTTGAAAAATCACTGTCTTTGCAATAGGAGTTTTCACCAACCCTCAAACGTGGAGCCATCAGTAGACGCTGAAGACACTGCTCCCACCCATCCCCACAAATAAGGAAACACTTTTGAGCAAACATGAGCAACTCCCTGACAAAGTCCTAAGGATGGAAACAGGCGAAGGAGGATTTTGTTTTTTCCTCTTAAACAGGTCTGGGCTTACTTTCTATTGAAATTAATGTATGTGGCAATGATTTTCTGCCATGTTACTAGTATCATGTGCTCCAAAGTTTTGATACCAAAAGTGTAGTCCTGAAGGGCTATGGCTGGCAGGAAGACCCTTGCCTCTGTAGTGAGAAGGCCTTGGTTCCAGCCCTGGCCCTGCCACTTGCTGACAGATGATGTGAGAACCAGCCGGGTTAAGCCACAGAGGCACCAAATAACACCATCCACCTTGCTGGACTCAGAGTTCTCAGAGGAAGTCATGTCCTGGCATTCTCTACCAGCTGGAATGCCAGGGATCACATTTTCTGAATTCTTAGGCATCGCCAAAGGCCCAGTCAAATGTCTCCAGATTCAATGGCAGAAGAAGGATCTCATTCTTTGGGCTTCCACAGGCTCTGTTCCTATGGGATTTGCCACCTGCTCCAAGCCACAGCTCTTCTCTCACTGTCATTAATATTTATAAAGCAGCTACAACGCATATCTTGTGCGTACACTAAAGGCTCTGCCAGGGAAGATCTTGGGATGAACTCATTTCTGTTACCCACGGTACCTGTCCCAAGACCTGCAACATAGTGGGAGCTCAAGAAATGAATAAATCAGTAACGCTTTGTCTTCAAAGGGAAGAACTATCTGGAAAGGGATGGGATGTGTGAAGAGGGTATTTGCAGCAAATAACAGGAAAAATCTTGCTAATTAAAAGGAAAGAAGAGCAAAGCTCTGTGCTGGTGACGGCATGGCGGGGAAAGGCACTTTCATACATTGCTAGTACAAGCACAAATAGCACAACCTTTTTCAAAGGTGATCTGGTAAGATCTACTGATACCACTAAGGATATCAGAAACATCAGTCGTGCTAGGAGAGAACAGAGGCAGTGGGGCATGCTGGGAAAATTCCCAGTCTGGGAGAGGAGTCCCGGCTTCCCATCAAGCTACCCAGACAGCCATAGGAATCCCAGACAAGTCCTTTCATGTCTCCCAACGTCCAGGTTTTTGTCCACCGAATGATAGAGTCAGGCTTGCTGATCTCTAGACCCTGTTTAGCTGGGATTTCTGTCTCCGACAGAGAGCGGTGGGGCATAGAAATGGGTCAGAGCTCCTCAGAATCTCAGATGTGAATTTAGGGCTGACTAGAGAGCCTGAAGGTCCCCAGGTTTCTATTACGTTTCTAAGATCATCATTCTGGAACGTCTACTCCTTAGCTACTCTTCTGAAGAGGTAGTAATTGGAGACATAGGCCTTTTTCCCTTGGCTGACCACCTCACCCATCATGGTCCAGTGGATAAACACATCTTCTCTCATCCACCCAAGATGCATCAGAGACCACCCAGCCACTCCCTGACCAGAGGCAAGGCACAGCCACTCTGAAGGCCTGGTAACAGTACCTTTTATTTTCTTTTTCCTGCCAGGCTGCTAGGAAGAGTACACGATGCTATGAATGCTATTTTGGGAAACCCCAACCCCCAACAAATTACCCAAATAATGGGGTCCGATCTAATCCAACCAAAAGCAACCAAGTCACAAGTTCCTTAGTTCCTTCCTAAGTAAAAATGGGAGCCTCCTTATTTAGATCCCCTGGATTTCACAGGACATGTTCCATGGGGGTCTCAGTAGGAGGCACATCACATAAGCAAGCACATACAATGTTTCCTGGCTCACAAAGGCTGATACATGTCTGCACAATAGGGCTCTCAAGCCTTTATTCCGACAACACAACTGTGAAGCTTCCAGAGGGGAATAAAGTGTGCTAAGTTTTCTAAACTTGCATGGCCACATCCAACAATATGAATACCCTCTCTCGCTTAGTCTCCATCACAATAAAGGCAGAACTAGAGTTTCCAAAAGCCCTTTGTAATTGATGCTAAGTACCCCAGAGCTTTAAACTCATTGAGATGTTTGTTGGAAACGACCCAAAGAAGTATCCGCAGGGTAGTGCCCAATACATCGCTTCACAGCAGCAGGGCTTGCAGGACACCTGCATGGATGTAGCAGGACTAAAACCCTTCCATTGTAGACAGTAGCGATCTTCCCACTTCCTACCAAGCCCCAGCCTGGGGCTGCCCAGAGAAGCCAGCAGCCGTTCAATAAATACGCATGGTTTTGAAGATCTCAGAAAATAAAGGAGGCCCAGCTCTCTCCTCTCCCACCATTTATCCCTTCACCCTCACTTAGGGGCTCTCACCAGCCGGGGGGTCAGCTCACTGCATTTGCTTGACCCCGCACAGTCTCCCCGCTCACCTTCATCCCTGCCCCATTTCTCTCCCAGGATCAGGGCTGGCAAAACACGGAGCTGCTGAAGCACCAAACCCGTCCGCTAATTCCCCACCAACTCCAAACACATCATTTCCCTGACTCATCTCAGGCTGCGTGAGGACACAGCTTCTGGATCTGGATTTGAAACTCAACACAGAAGACTGCCTTTGTGCCCCAGGCAGACAGCTAAACAAAGATTTGGAACTTCTAAGACTATAACTTAATGTGGGCGCCACCAATTCAAATAACTTTTGGCCTCACTTTTCCCCACTGTGCAATCAGAGGCTATTGTTTTAATTTTTAAAATAAGAATATATCATAAATTACTTGTGAAATTAAAGATTGATAAAATGCTAAGAGAGGCAATACTAATACATTATGCTACAAAACAGTGGCATAACAATAAATATAAAATCACATGCAAGTACTTATTGTGAAGCTAAGATAATAATAGCACCCGGAGACTACAATAGGATGTCTCCAAGTAAAAGCCGTCCCAGTGAAGAAAAGGGGTAGCACTTCTCTCTCTCTCTTTTTTTAAAGACAGAATTTGTCCTTACAGACTGAGCTACACAGGGAATAAAAAAGAATGTGTAGTGTCTTGTGTTGGGAACACAGTTTGCCCACAGCTCTGAGTTTTGACACAATCAGCGGGCTCTTTATACCTGGGTTACAACCCCACCTGCTTTACTCGTTAGCCTGTGGTTTCCCGAGTGATAAGGGCTGGAGCTCTTTGATTTCTAACACTGGCAGATCTCCTATCTACACAGAAGTTACAATGTGAGCAGATTTAAGGGTCATGTGCACACATGACAGTGTGTTCCATTAAATGGAGTATAAAGCAGGGAGGCAGGCCTGGGGCTGAGGGTGGAGAGGGCATCTCTGCAATTTATTAAAATAAAGGAAACCTCAAGCCTCATCTTGTGATTTAAGAGGAAGTCAATCATGACCAGTTTGCAGTTTAACTTACCATCTTGGCCATAGCTTGGCTGTATTTTAAATACAAACTATTGTTGACAGATTAAAAAATGGAGTGGTTATTTTCAAAGGAACTGTTAGACTCCAAAAAAATGTTTTGTTGTTGTTGTTATTTCCAATAAAATCATGCTGGACCACAAATTACAGCACCTTAGCAAAAAAAAAAAATTGTGAGCTAAACAATACAAGGAAGTAGGAGCTCGGAGATCTGGAGAAATTAATTGAGGTTTGTTCACCACCTATGATTCTCTGGTACTACAATGTTTAGTAGAATCATTTATTATTCTACATTCTCATCAGTTTTAGCTTGCTTTATACTAACTAAAATCTGGCAGCCCTAATGGCTAAAGAAAATAGATACATTTAAAATAAAAAACATTACCTACTCTTGCCTAATATAAATTTAAATGAAAACAGCCTGAACCAGGATTCTCTCTTTCAGAACAAGCCACCCCTCCCTTTCCAACACCCCACCCTAAAATAGAAAAACACATACACATCACAACCACACAGCATTATTTTCTAAAAGGAGGTAACTCGGGCTCTGTCAAGGCCAATAAACATAAATAGATTTTACCTCTAGCCAACAGCTCAAACCGTCCATTAGGGTAAATTTAAAGATGTTTTTGGAATTAGTGCACAAGCAGACACACCCTGTTTACCCCAAAAACCTAAAACACAACAGCTTCTACACCGAGAGTCTCCACATTAGGGCGGCCCTGGGAAACCTCCAGGGACGATTTCAGTGGTAGCTATCTGAGCTTAAATGGGACAAAATCAGGAAATGAGCAGGATGAATTTTTTTGGATTTTAAAACAAGAGATAATTCTGAAAAGAATGAAAATGGGGTTTAAATGTCCTTAAGGTCCAGAGGGAAATGCAGCATCAGCTTATTCCTAGGCATTTAGCCAAGAAAGCCGAGGTGGCAATGCAGCAGGAGTGTGATCAGAAAAAGCACATCCCCTCGCGCCACGCTACAGACAGCGCGTTAACATCAACACGGCCTGGACACAATGGGCACGCCGCCAGAGATCACAGGAGGACGTTCGCATTGGAGAGAACCTGGTTGCCTTCATTAATGTCATAGGCACTCCCACGGAATACAAATGAGGACACCCACACACGCCCCACGGTGCTCTCTTACCTCCAACATAGGCCTGGCACTATCGTGGACAGAGAGAATATGTGTCACCTTGTTCTTGCTCAATTGTTCCGCATCTCTGGCATCTGTCAGAGAAGAAAGGGGATGGACATTTTGATATCTTTGCAACTTAATTGCTCCTAAAGTCTAACCAGAAAAAAAAAAACCCACAAAATGACTTGCATATTTCTTTCCTGAAACTTCGTAACTGACCATACATGTAGGGAATTTAGGGCTACTGCTTTCATATATTTTGCCTAACTTTCTTTCTTTTTTTTTTTTTTTTTTTTGAGACGAGTCTTGCTATGTTGCCCAGGCTGGAGTGCAGTGTCGCGATCTGGGCTCACTGCAAGCTCCGCCTCCCGGGTTCACGCCATTCTCCTGCCTCAGCCTCCCGAGTAGCTGGGACTACAGGCGCCCGCCACCACGCCCGGCTAATTTTTTTTTGCATTTTCAGTAGAGACGGGGTTTCACTGTGTTAGCCAGGATGGTCTTGATCTCCTGACCTCGTGAGCCGCCCGCCTTGGCCTCCCAAAGTGCTGGAATTACAGGTGTGAGCCACTGCACCCAGCCTTGCCTAACTTTATTTCTGATTGTCTCATCTTTTGACCCAGAGTGAGAAAGAAAAAAACTTTCTATGAGGAAGAAGAGTCCCATTAAATGATCAGGCACAGAAAGGCCTCTGTAATATAACAGCAGTCTCCTCTCACTCCCCCTTGAGCTAAATGGTTACCTTGAAGCCATCTGCTATGTGGTCCCTAGACTGATGCCAAGTAGCCATAAAATGCCATACATCATAGTTCAATATTGTATAGCCAGTCACTAGCCAATGTTATTTCTATAAACCAATGAGAATTCCTGCTGAACAATTTTTTGTAATCACCACTCTCCTTATTCGTCTTTTTTTCTTTAAAAACTTGAGCCCCTATTTTACTCTCCGGGGCACTCCCCAAGGCAACCTGAAAGTGTGTTTCAGGCTACAGTCCTCAAGCTTGGCTCAAATAAACTCTCTGTATTAATTTTGCCTCAGCTTCTTCCTTTTAGGCAACAAAAGTGTTAATCTAGAAATTGAAATGCACTTAGATTAATAAACGTTGTAATCATGATGGATTACATGGATCATATCATCAAGAAGGTAAATTTACGAGACCATTTTGTAGTCAGCATTTGTAAGAGATGACCTTAGGTCAGTCTTTTTGCATGAGACACATAATATTAGGGATATTTAAAATTTTTTTTTTAAATTCAATGGCCTCTTAATGATGAGAATTCTTAAAAAGCTAAATACAAAACCACTAACTCTAGAAGACAAAGGAACCTGCCCATTACTTCTTTCCCCAGATGTCAAAAGCAGGGACAGTTCTGGATTCAGACAGGACTGTGGTTTACATCATCTATATTCACTTCAAAGCACAATTAAAAAATGAAACTTTTTCTGGAAATTCCAAACAGAACTGTCTATCAGCTATCAGCTGGCTATTAAATTATCTCCACATGAAACTAGAAGATAACAAAATTATATTCCCTTCCAATGTTCCTACCTGCAAAAGGAAGACCAAATGGTGTGATCCCCTGAAGTGGAACCCTTCTACTAATCTACAAAACAGGGGGCCAGCAGAAAATGAGGAGGTCCACTTCCCTACACCCCCATCCCAGCCTGGCCAAGCTTTTCTAAATGATACAGGAGAAATGGATCGAAAGGCAAATGTTTAGGCCGGGCATGGTGACTCACACCTGTAATCCCGGAACTTTGGGAGGCCGTGACAGGCGGATTACCTGAGGTCAGGAGTGCGAGACCAGCCTGGTCAACATGGCGAAACCACGGCTCTACTAAAATTACAAAAATTAGCTGGGCATGGTGGTGTGCACCTGTAAACCCCACTACTCAGGAGGCTGAGGTAGGAGAATCGCTTGAACCCAGGAGGCGGAGGTTGCAGTGAGCCGAGATCGCCCCACTGAACTCCAGCCTGGGCAACAGAGCGAGATTCCATCTCAAACAAAACAAAACGAAACAAAACAACAAAGACAGGCAAATGTTTAATTATCATGGTTCTGGAGACTATTTCATGGCATGGGAAAATGCTCAGGGTATAATGTAAAGCAGGTACCAAACCATAAATACGACACAAACCCAACGTATAAAAATGCAGAGACAAACACACGGCAGGGAGCATGGCGGGACTGGTACAAAGACAGCCCCAGCTCAGAGACGGAATTACAAGGGTTTTCTTCCTTCTTTACAGTTTGTGTGTGTGTGTGTGTGTGTGTGTGTGTGTGTGTGTGTGTGTATGTGTGTTCTACATGAGTGGCTCTAAAGTTTAACACCCTATGAACTACCAAGAGGCTAGTCAGAAAGATCTACCCTGGGGCTGAGGAATCTCCATTTCTAACAAGCCTTGATCATGAAGCAGAAATCAAGAAACGTTGTTCTAAACATTCAGCAATGTCGGGAAGAAAAATTTAGGTAATATTAAAATAACAGTTTTAAGACTCTTTTCATTGCTCCAACCTCTCAGGCTTCAAATTCCAGGCTATTGCTTTCCCAGATTCAAATTTTTGAGCTTCAAATTTAGGGCTATTGTTTTCAAGTATTTTATCTAAGTTTATTTCTGACCGGCTCATCTTTTGACCCAAAGTGAGAAAGAAAAAACCTTTTTATACGAGGAACATGAGCCCTTTAAGTTATCAGGCTCAGAAACGCATCTATAATACAATAGCAGTCTCCTCTCACTCCTCCTTGAGCTAAATAAATAGTTACCTCAAAGCCACCTGCTATGGATGGCAGCCATCTACATAGCCCATGGGGACTCACTGCCAACCCCGAACCCCTCACAAGTTGGGGTACCAGCAAGGCTAGCTTAGAATTAATTAGGCAGAAGCTAGAATCGTTTTGGAAGCCACAGGCAGCCAGTTCCCACATTCACACCAAAATGGGATTTTCCAATCGCCACCAGCATGGACATTTTAGACAAGCAGTGAAACAGACAAAGCCACAGCTTCGGCACTCACAGAACCTGGAGGAGGTGGGGCAGGGACCCAGTAGAGGCAGGGCAGCCTGACAGTGCTAGCTCATCTGACCCTCCCACCTGGCTCCTCCAGACACCCATTCCACCTGGCATTTGAATGTCAACAATCCATATTTGTTTCAATCTACTTTTCTCCTTTCACAACAGCTTTATTGAGATATAATTCATATACCCTAATATGGACCCTGATCAAGTATATGATTCAATGGTTTCATACATTCACAAGGCTGTGCAATCATCACGATATATAACTTTAGAACATTTTCTTCACCCAGTAAATATGCTTTGATAATACAGAGTGAATCTTTTTAAAGTGGCCTGGGAAAAAAAAGTATACATTTCTGAATAGAGAAGACCACTCGATATCACCCAACAGCCCACTGCCTGCTGGACTCCAAAGCACAGGGAAGCACTCTGGGGCCAGCGCATCCCCTCTTCCTCACTGCACGCCAACACCATGTTCCCTGATGCATCCTTTCCCGTAAGGCACAGGCTCTGCCACTTACTTGAGAGTTCATAAAATGCTTAATCAAACCTGCTGGGTGATGACACTGGAACTTTAATTCTTACAGACTTCCCATTATTGATTGTCCTGGAAGGCGACCCACAACCATGAGCAGCGAGGTAATGAGCTGGGAATCCAGCTGTAAGGGTCAGGGTGGAGTTCCCTAATGTGCACAGACACAAGCTTGTATATTTCAAACTAGCTCCTCCTGAGCACAAACCTACAGGGCAGAACTTAGCGCTCTGGTGCTCAACATGGGGTCCTCCGACCGGCAGCACAGCATCACCTGGAGCTGACCCCACCCCAGGTCTACTTGATCACCTGGAGCTGACCCCACCCCAGGTCTACTTGATCAGAACATGCACTTTAAGAAGAATCCCAGAAGGTCCTGTGCACCCTAACACCGAGCCCTGGAGGGAATGACCTTTGGCCTGGTGCCAGTGGGCCCCTCCCCACCTGGCAGTCCCAAATGCAACAGGTTAGTAATTCATAAAACCGACAGGAAGGTCACCAGTTAGAATTCATGTGGAAAAAATAAGTCTGGATGGACATATGCTGACCTATTAAACATGGTGATTTTGTCTCAGTAAGCTGACAGCAGACTACCTCTGACCAGGCTGGCCTTGTCCAAACAACTGGGTACCCACCAGGACTGTCTGTCTTACTGGCAGACACAGAACACAAGCTCAAGACTGCGAACATGGTCTCAATGCACACCACTCACGTACACACAGTACCTAAGAGTGCTCCCACTTTTCTAGAATTCTGTGGACATCTTCAAACAATGAGGGCTTCCTCTATCAGCTGACATCCACTGTTGCTGGTGCCAAGTTGTAAGGAAGCCACGGACCCACCCTCCGGTCCAGGGAGGGGCTGCTCTCTCTGGCTTCCACTCCCTGCCTTCCCTCCTGGCGTCTGGGCAAAGCTGCCTGCTGCATCCTGGAGCCTCAACAGAGAGGCTCTCACAAAGCATTGAAGACCCAAAGAGCGGGCTCCAGAGCTGGGTTTGTTTGTGGTTCTTCTCCAGGAGGAAAAATCACCAGGTGCTGCAAAACCATTTGTGGATTCATTACAAAGTCTTTTTTTTTTTTTTTTTTTTTAAGGGTTGCAGAGTGACAGGCGAGGGATCCTACTGACAGGAAGGAGGGAAGAGGAGAAGGAAGGAAGGGAGGGAGAGAAGTGGGGAGGGAAGAGAGCAAACGGGAAGGGGAAGACACGGGAGGGGAGGAAGGAGAAGGGACAGAAGAAGGGAGTGACTGTTTATGTTCCTTTCTACTCTACTGGTTCTTGTGTTACAAGAGGCACATATTACTCGTGATTTTAAAAGAGCAGGATAAATGACTATATGAGATGCCAAGCAAGAGCACAGATGACAGCTGGATTCACCGCCCAGGAAAAAAGAAAGAGGCCACATTCCACATTGGGTTTCTACCCTCGCCAGCCGACGCCACCCAGCTGCCTACTGCAGACCTGGCATCTATCGGGCTCCCATGGCAGTAGCAGTGAGTGTGTGGGTGCTTATTTCTCAAGGCACCAGGTATTGGGCACTGAGCCCACCGAGGGCATCACCCATTGTCTGGGTCAGCCCCACTACAGCCCTGTGAGACAGACGACATCTTCCCAGTCTACACCCCCAGGTGTGTAACTCATGTGAGGACACACACCGGCCCCTTCCTGTTCTGCACCTGCTGTTGGACTCTGATAGCCTGAGGACTGGGATGCTGGTCCACATTCAACTCCCAGCACATCGTGTGTTCCCGACAAGCTTGTGCAATGAACAAGTGAATTCACAGCACAATTGGGGAAAATACTTCCTCTCCTTCGAGCCACTCGCCAATTCACTGTACTCTCATTCCTTTCTTTTAGATAAGTCTTGTACCTGGAAAGCGTTTAATAAATATTTGGCTAACGAGTGAATAAAACACAACCTCATACCAATATCAGAATAACTTAAGGTAATAACAGCATTAACCCTATGAACAAGGAGAGGTGGCGGGCTGTTTACAACACTCTCATAGACGAAACCACAAAGCACAAGATCCAGGAACTTGCAAGGAGTCCTATGTCATTGAATATTTAGAAAACAGGTATAGCTTGTAGTGTGAAAAGAGTTTTAAATATTTCCTTAAAGCTGTCCTTCCAAAAAAGGTAACCTTTCATGATTAAGGCTACAACTCTCACATACCTTTGTCAGAAGTGTTGAATTTGGTTCATATTTATTAAAATTTTTAATTTCAAGCCTTTCATCTAGTAATTCTACTTCTAAGAACTTATCCTAAACTCTGTTCTCAAAGACACTCCCTTTCCCCATGAAAACAGCTAATAACTCACTAAATAACTCCGACGTTTGCTACATTAATGTATCCCGGCCTCCTCACCACAAAGGGTTTGCTGCTTTTTCAGAACTACAAAGCTTACTAATTTAGCAAGTCCAGTACTATTTTTAACATGTTCTCATAGCAATTAGCAGCTCTCTGTGCTCAATTCTCTTTGAGGCCTATTAGTGAGCTGGGGGGATATGGGGGTGTGTATGGAAATAGACATTATAGAGAAGTAATAAAGATTATTTGTACAATCAATTTGAATCTGAACTTAGAAATTTCAGCAACATCCAGAAAGCCAACAGGAGTGGCCATGTTCTGGCTTGTTAGGGAAGGGAGGAGCATTAGCTGCCTATGACACGGTCTGGCTCTGTCCAACCTAACGTGAGTGGGGACCTGCCTGCCAGCTTCCCAGGTCTCTCCCATCCTATAAGGGCCCCTCATCTCTATCTTCCCACCTCATCTCAGTGATTCACTTACACAAACTCTGAATGTCACCTGGCAGGGGGACTTGGCCCCTCCCTGGAGGCCGACAAGCCCAGTGACCACCGTGCTCCAGAGCTGAGTGAAAATAGAGTCAAGAGCTGACAGTAAATCAATCGGTACTGAACAAGTGGCAGGAAATGTGTGAGAAGAGAAGCACCAGATGAGAAGAATCTGCCAGAGATGAAATTGTCACTCTTGTTTCCCGGGTGGCTTAAAAAGAATGGGCTTCTGAAAATTCCTCAACAGTAACTAAAAAATGAAAGTTGTAAAAGGTTATAAATAAGTCACGTGATTGCTAAATGTGCCTGTTGCCCAACACCTTTCGATGATAATGTTCCAACGGGTGTGGAGAGCTCAAAGGAGAACCAGCGCAGAGCTGGAGCGGGCACAGCCTCACACCACTCCATCAGGTGACGGCCAAGGGGCTGCGGTGCACCCAGCAAGGGGCTTGGGTGCAAGTGGGGGCCACTCCCAGAACAGACTGTAGACTGAGTCTATACTTTGCCTGTCAGTCTCACACATGAGAAGTCTAAAGCTGATCTTTTAAAAAGTGAACTCACTTTTGGTGGAAACAGTCCAAGTGTCCACGAACAAATAAATGGAAGCAAAATGAGGCCTATGCACACAATGGAGTATTATTCAGCTTTAAGAAGGAAGGCCATTCAGACACACACTACAACATGGATGAACTGTGACACTGCTCCGTAAAATAAGCCAGTCCCCAAAGCACAAATACTGTATGATTTCACTAAGAGGAGGTTCCGAGAGTCGTCAGATTCATAGAGGCAGAAAGCAGAATGGGGCTGCCCGGGGCTGGGAGGAGGGATGGGGAGTTGGTGTTTTAAGGGAACATGAAAAGTCCTGCAGGATATTGGTGATGGCTGCACAGCAATGCAAATTACTTAAAGCCACTGACCTATACACTTTAAAATGGTCAAGATGACACATTTTATGTTATGTGTATTTTATCACAACAATAAAAAAGCAAGAACTCACCTTTGAAGTTGCCGATGTACAGGCCAGGCAGGATCTAGGAGACAGACAAACACAGACATGAGCATGGCAGACTCTAAGTGGATGGTGTTGCAGAAGGGGGCCTCATCCAGCAGCAGGATCCCTGCAAAGGCCAGGTGCTTCCCCAGTACAGCACCTCTCTGACAGACACGCAGGTGACCCAACATCCCCAGCGGCCTGTGGAAGGCTGTGGGTTGGTGCCCAACGACTCGCTGGGTTTAGGGCCCGGCTTCAACCCCGTCATCCTCATTTGCAGCCCTGCAGTGCTGGTGGGCATTCTGAGGGTCCAAGTCCCCTGCCCCACCTGCCCACCCTGGCCCCACAGCCCTGGGGGCCCCGCAGCTCTGCACTCTGCTGCACGAGGCCACTGCACACACGGCGCCCACCGCACACACGGTGCCCACTGCAGGCGGTTACACTCCCGCCCACCTCACCCTTGGCCTGTCCTGAGCACCGAGTCCAGGGTTGGACCCCAGCTCAGTGATGGCAGCCCTCTGTGTCCCCTGTGTGGCGATGCTGTTGCGAGGGCATGACCAAGTGAAGGCCCATCTTTCTGTCGGGGAAAACTCCTTGGGCAGCAAATGAATCCTGTTGCTCACTGCTGCCTCCCCAGCCCCAGGCCAGGATGACAGTCAACAAGGGGTTGTTAAATAAATGATCCAACCTCCAAATATATGCAAGTTGATGAGAACACATCTTTGTTGCAAAATGTCAACTTCTTCTAAGGCAGTGGTTCTCAAACCAAACTCCCCATCAGAACTCCAGAATCTGTTAAAAATACACATTTCTGGGCAAGCCCTCCTCTCCACCTCCAGCCCCCATATGGAATGATTTAGCAGATCGGCAATGAGAAATGGGGGTGGTTTCACACCCACGATTTGCAAAATAGGATGCAAATTCTTGTCTTGCCAGCACTTTGCATGGACACTCTGAAATTTAAATAAGGACACAGTACCACTCGTTAAAGTATGCTCACTATATCTCTTGCCACGATTTCCAAGCACATACAACCAGCTCGTTTTGGTGACGCTTCACCACAAATCCCTGGATGTCCTAGCCTCGCCCCACTGTCTGCCATCCCCGCAGCTCCCCTATCTTCCTTCACTCCCACTGAGAAAGTCGAAAGAGCCTGTAGTACGGTTCTTCATGTTTGCTGATTTCTTCAAGCACCTTCCTGACCACTGGCTGCTAATGTCTGTGTCTGCACGCCAGCTGCAGAGACAGCCTAGAGTGTCCTCTTTGGCAACAGAGGCAGCAGGGCTGGTGGCACATTCAGTGTCCACTGGCTGTAGCATCAGCATCTTGTGGTAGCCCCAGAAATGCTCTCACTGACCAGTTACAGCATCTGCTCCTGCCAAGGTTGCCCCTGAGTCTGGCTCTCCAGCCTTCCAGGCTGTCTGTCCTGTTCTACCTAAGGTAACCACATTTGGATGCTGTTGCTTACAACCAAGGACCCTGATGCGGGCTTTCAACCTGGAAAAATGCATAAACGCAGAAGAGTGCACAGATCTTGAGGAAAGTCACAGGCACAGCAGGTCTGTTCCTGCCCTGCCTCTAGTACCGAGACCTACCCGCCCTGCTAGGACCAGCTCAACCAGGAACCCTCCAGAGATCACTCCGACAGGAGACTCTGCCTTCTCTGGACTTCACTGCTGCTCATTTGCCATTTACTTCCACGCAGCAGCTCTCCCACTCATGTGCTCCCCTCTGAATTCCTGCAGCAGCTTCCTAGTGAGCTCCCTACCTCCAGACTGAGTGGTCCCTCCAAAGGATTCCTCAAACCGTCTCAAGGTGCAAAGTTGATTGTGTGACTCTTCAGCTTAGGGCTCCATGTAGCTTTCAGGATGAAACCCAAATTCTACACCTTGGCAAGGGAGACCTTTCAGGAGTGGACCCTCAAATGTCTTCAGCCTGAGCCCAAGCCCAAAGGCATTCTCCAATCTCACCCACATCTAAGGAGGTGAGCACGGTGCAACCAACCAACATGGCCATGCAGAGACGCAGGCCAGGGCCCCCAAATTCCAGGCTGTTTTATGGGAAACAGCCCAATTTTCAAATATTGCCAATTAAATTTTAAAAACCACTAAAATACTGTGGTTGACAAACTAAACCCATCTGTGGGCTGACCAGGGCCCATGGACCTCCAGTCTATGATCTCTACCTGCTGCCTGTATCTTCTTTGTAAATATATTTTTGAACTTGATTGGTTCTCCCTTGGGTAGGTACTCAAGTCAATATTTCTCCAATGAATGAGTGAACAGACAATGTGAACAGGGTGAGAGGAAAGAAGAGAGAAAAAATGATGATGAGTGAAGCCTGATGCAAGCCATGCCAGGGAGAGAGAACGCTGCCCCTTTCTGCCCTGAGTGCATTTCCACACGGGAAACGGTGCCTGGCCACACCTGCAGCACGGGCCTGGCGCTGGGCAGAGCAGCACCCGAGGAGCTGCTGCAGCAGCGTGCTGGCAAGGATGGGAAGTCTGACTGAGGAGGCAACTTGTTAAAAGGAATTGAAGATGAGTATTTTACATACATTTTAAATATTTTTAAGTAACGTAAAGAGAAGTAGAAAGCAGGTTGCTCAATCCCTCTCAGTAGTCATAGTATGATTCTCTTCCATATAGAATTACCAACAAGATTAAGCAGGGCTGCTTTCAAGGAGACTAAATAAAAGGCCCATGAATATTTCAACTTCTACACTAGTCAGCTTCATAATTCAGACTTGAAACCCAAAAATTTTGACCCATCTACTTTCACGATATTTTTGTTGCTGGTAATCCCTGAGTACAGAGAAGGAGAACATGAAATACAATCAAATAATTTTCCAGCAGAGAGATGATTTATAGAGGAGACCTGGGAACAACAAGGTGTTCATCTGGAACAACCTGGCCGACCAGTCAGCCCACGCAGGAGCTGAGCTCAAGCCAGAAGCAAGAAAAACAGAGAGAAAACGAAATCATTACCACTGGTAGAAAGCAAGGACAAGGTGGAAAAAAAAGTCTGTAAAGGCAACCTGGGAATGTCTCACTATGCTAAAGTAATCAGCACAGAATTGATGCTAATCATCTTTGGGCCTCTGAAACTGCTGTTCTTTCCCTTTGCTGGGGACGCTGTTCCTGAGTGGCCTCCCACAAGATGACCGTTGCCAGGGAGGTCTCTCCTGACCACCAAACTCCCTGGCACTCTCTCTCTCATATCGCCTTGTTTTATTTTCTTCACCACATTTATCAGTGACGAAATGGCTGTATTCATCTCCTTACTTTCGGACTGATCTTGCAGCAGGGGGTGCATCCCTCTTGTCTCCTAATGTGTCCCTAAAACCTGCCCAGAGTCTAACACACTAAGAGGAAGTCAGTGAATAAATGGTGACGAAACAGCACAGGCCACCGAGGAAGATGGTCTCTGGCATTCCGCAGGTCAAAGATTCCTGTTTTCTGTTAAAGACTGTCTGGGCACAGACAATATAGGCAGAGTCCTTCTGCAGAAGTGCTTTGAAAGCACCCTAAAGATTTTCCACGCTTGATGATCCCTCCTGATGGATAGCTTCACACCCACGCACTATACTGTGCTAACTCCAGCTTCACAGAAATGCAAAAACACAAATCCTCAGCCACAAAAACGCACTTAAGCACAAAAGAATACTGCTTCTAAGGCAGGAAATATTTTGAGTTTATTTTTTAAACATTTATTTTAGTCCTTCAGGATGCATGGCATCTGAGAACCCCACCCAAACTGATGCTGAGAAGTAAATTCCTGAGCAAGCAGCTGCACAAGGCCATGTGTGGGGTGGGGTGGCAGCGGAATCTTAATTCTTTCTATGTCAGAAAGGACTTTCTGGGTTTCAAAGCCAGGCATGAAGGGGAAAACTTTGGTGGATTCCTTGAAGGGTTAAATGTCACAGAGACGTTTTAAATGCCATTTGGCCATGGACTTAACCAGTTTGCATATAGAAAGGGAAGAATATGAGAATACTCTCCTGGGCCCTTAGAACACTGCCTTTAACATCTGTTCTTCAACATGAAATAAAAATGTAATATTAAATAGAGAAAAGAGAGAGCCCTCGGGGGTTGGTGTAGAGGAAAGGAACCAGAGCCCACCGGCACGTAGCCATCTGTCTGTCAGTCCTGCAGCAGTGGCTGAGTGTGCATTTCCTGCAGGAGGCTCCTCTCTAAGCTGCCTGGGACCAATCTGCATGGTAGGGTCTTCGTGTCTTTCATATTAACAACTCACTACAGGATCTAACACAGTGCCTTGACTGTGTTCAATAATAATACGATGAACAGGTGAATGGATGGATGACTGTATTATGCAGGCAACCAAGTCACCTGCTGCCAGGCGGAAACAAATGAATTTAGCAGCACAAAGGTGCCTGATCTTCCAGCCCCTTCCCGTATGAAAACAGAGCTTCTCAACCCTGTTAAGCCCCTATTCCATCTTTTGATAACTCTCCAGTTATAGATCACACAGGCCTCAGGAAATTCTGAGAGGAAGAACCCTCAATAGTGGTTCTCAACTGGGGATGATTTCACTCCCCAGGGGATATCTGCCAACGTCAGGGACATTTTTGGTTGTCACAGGTGGGGAGGAGGTGCTACTGGCAACTATTGGGTGAAGATCTGAGATGTTGCTAAACCTCTCATAATCCACATGGCAGTCTCACAAGCAATTATCCTGAAATGTCTACAGGTGCAGCCGTTGAAGAACACCGGTCTATGCCTAGAGGGGACATATTCTCCTTGAATTATAATCCTTTCCCAACTATACTCCCTCATCTTCCTAACAGGGCAAGAGCCATCCTCAAACAAGTGTCAGTCACATCCAAGAACACTCAAAACAGACTGTATTTGCACTTTACAGTTTGGAAAAATGTGTTCTAATAAATTCCCATTTGCTTCTCCCAATAACCCAATTAGTAATTGGGGAAGGTATCATTACCCTCATTTTACAGCCAGTAAGGAGACTGGATTAGCTAACCACCTAAGGTCTTATAGTTCTATACATCTATGAATCCAGGAAGGAAAAAAATGCTGAAGCTTAGAAACATTTAAGTGACTTGTTCAGGATCACACCCATGAAGCAGCAGTGGTGGAGGTGCCCCAAATCAGGCTTTCTGTTAGCCAGCCCCTCTTAGCAACAGTGGGCTCCCCATGGAAACAAGATGCACCCACTGAAGTGAGGCCTCCCAGCACCATGAGAGGCTTCCTGAGAAGCACAGGGATGGCAGCCATTCCCACCAGGCAGGGTGCTTTCAGAGGACACACAGCAGGCAGGAAGGAAGAGGCCACAAGACCAGGCAGGCCGGATGCTTGATGAGCTAAACGAACCCTGGCAGTCAGTGGAGGGCAAGATGCCAACCAGAGGGTCCTCATATCGTGCCCTAGAATGCAAGGCCTCAGCCCACTTTTAGGCTGATCAAGATAAAGACTTCTCGCACATGAGAAGCATTTGGGGCAGCCTTCTCTGACATAATGTTTGGCTAGAGACTACTCGTTTGTTTTGTTTTTAATGGGGTATTGTAGTACTGAAGACTAATAAGTAGACAGGATAGGAGTTTTGTTTATAGGCTCTCCCCCAAAAGATTTGAGGGTTCAGACTCGAGAGAACTTTGAGTCAACTAGGAGTTTTCAAAGGCTCCACAGGAACACGACATTTGCATGCAACACCCTGTTTAGTTTAACGCTAATCTTACCAGAGACATTTACTAGACTAATATCTTAGCAGCGTGGTGAGGCACTCTGCATTGTGGCTGAGCCAGACTGTGGCTTTGAGTCCAGGCTGTGCTACTCACCAGCTGGGTGACCCTGGCAGTTCCCTTAGCCTCTGTGTACAACCAGAAAACAGGCATGAAAATAACAGGATCTACTTCATGGAGTTGTGGCTTACTCTATGTGGTAAAGAACTCAAAACACACCATAAACTCATTGGCGATTATAATTTTGGCCAGTGTGGGGCATCTACCTAGGAATTGCACACACAAACAAAAACAATAAAAAAATAGTTTTAGTTTCTTGCCTGTAATTACCCTCTTCCTTATCAATGTCAAACATAAAGGAAGAGAGGAGGTGATTTTGGCTATTTGACAAGTAATCGAAGCTATGAGGAGCTTTTCAAGTTACTTTTTAGGAATTTTAAAACTTACTTGGGATGAATTAGCATCTCAGCTCAAAGGAAAGACTTTTCCTATCTTCAAAATCAGTGGAGACTGGGGTCCAAACCCAGTTCTGCCCTGCCTAGCATTACTTATGCTACCTAACCTCTCCAAATCTCCATTCCCCAATCTGGGCAAATATAAGGTCGTTTGACCTCATAGGGCTACCGTGAAGCTGAGATTTTATAAAGTGTTAAAAAAAAATGGTTCACAACTGTGTTGTTGTTGGTTTTTTTTTTTTTTTTTTTTTGAAACAGGGTCTCGCTCTGTCGCTCAGGCTGGAGTGCAGTGGCACAATCACGACTCGCTCCAGCCTAGACTTCCCGGGCTGAGGTGATTCTCCCACCTCAGCCTCCCAAGTAGCTCGGACTACAGGAACAAGCCACCACACACTCGGCTGATTTTTTTTTTTTTTTTTTTTTTTTGTATTTTTGGTAGAAACAGGGTTTTGCCATGTTGCCCAGGCTGGTTCCAAACTCCTGGACTCAAGCAGTCCACCTGCCTCAACCTCCCAAAGTGCGGTGATTACAGGCACGAGCCACCATGCCCAGTCCTGCCTTCATTTCCTCATCTTTAATTTTCTAGACGATAAAAGCCTTTTTCCCCTCCATCTTCTGTATAATCTGCTGCGTATACCTAACGGAAACGGGCACAATATTCTGCCGTACAGGAGACCGGAATGTACTGACAAGAAGAGCTACCACAGGGATGTGAATGATAAAAACTGCTGTCCCAAAGCAGTCAGAATGCAGTCTGCACCGTTTAGACCAGAAATGCTCTTTTGCCAAAAATGACCAATGTGTACCAGATTGGAAAGAAATCTTGTCCCAGTAACCTCAGGGCACACACATTCCAAGTTATGTCAGTTCCAACATATTTATAAACGTTCTTAGAAAAGGATTTCTAGGGTTAGCACCTTCCACTGATTCTGCAAATCAACCATTCTTCTTTTTTTACAGATGAAGCCTCGTTCCAAGTCACACAGTAATATATGGAAAAGTTCTAGTTAAGTTTCTTAAGTTACTGGCCTCCCGAGATCTACTTTGCCACTAATGAACCTTGTGATTTGGGGTAGTTCCTCCTGATCTCACGTTAAACATGTTTACTGCAGCAGGACTCCTTGCCTGGGCTGAACGCCCCTTCTAGGTCACTTTCATCCCATCTTCTTCTTTCCCCACTTTTCTGAAATTGCCTATTTTATCCTCTGGAGCCTCTACTCCTCCCTACCTTGTGTTTGTTCTCTCTCTCAGTCCCACACACATACACACCCTGTGTTGTGCAACACAGCAGCCATTAGCCACAGTGACTATCGAGTACTTCAAATGTGGCTAGTCCAAAATGAGATGTGATTTAGGCATAAAATACACGCTAGACTTTGAAGGTTAAGGGATCTGGGGGTCCCGAGATTTTTCCTTTCACAAAGACATAGTAAAAAACATGGAATCGTCCATGAATAACTTTATATATTGGTTACATGTTGAAACAATAGTTTTAATATATTGTTAAATAAAATATGTTATTAAAATTAATTTCACCGGTTTATTTTTTAATGTGGCTACTGGAACATTTTAAGTTACATATATGGCTCGCATCATATTAGTGCTGGACAAGTGTTGATCTACACTGAAGGTTCTGTGAAGGATCTTTGGGTCATTTACCACTGCACTCCCTTTTCCTCCCTCCCCACACACTAGCACAACACCTGGCTCATAGTATGTATATAATCAATAAGTGTTGAAGCAGGAAAGTCTCTAAATCTCTCTATACATATATTTCTTCATTTATACACTGTGAGTCTCTATTCACAAGATAATAAAAGTCAAGAAATTGATTACCCATTTTGAAAGGTAAAAAGTATATGAATATTACTGCTTTTGTTGAAAAGCATGAAAATAACGTTGATCCCTTAGGCTACCATCTGTATTCCTAAATATATTTTTTGAATTGTATTACACAAATACTGTAAAATTAAATGCTGAAAACGGTGGAGAGTGAACAGCTCAAGTGGGAAAAGCTGTAGAAACAGCCAAAGGAAAGCTGAGATATCACCACCAATGGGAAGGCAAACGGAGCCCACAAACTTATGATGACCATCTTTATTGTTCTGTTTTAATTTAAAAAGCAGAAGGCTCGTGGTGCTGATGGATTCCAGTGCTCATGGGAATATAATACAAGTATTTATCCAAGAGAGAGATAGTCTGTTTCCAAACTTGATCACTCGCCAAAAAAAAAAAAAGTGAATACAATTCTCTTTACCAAAATACCCCAGTATTGATATGCAGGCCCCAAACACACAACAGGTCTTTCACAAACTGAGTAACCAGGACACAATAAACATGACATGGGCATGCAAAAAGTTAGCTAGGTTTTCCCTGGACTGACCCCCACTGCATTTTCCCTTCCCTACCGTGAATCCGCATTTGCAATACTCCAGCCCCAACACCCAAACCACTGCTGACCCAGTGCTGAGGGACAAGAAAAAAACACAGCCACATTGCCATCCCCACCCAGTGTGGAAGCTGACAGCATATAGAGATGTGGGTGGGTGGAGCACAATGAAAAAGTGAAGCAAAAGGACGACTCATCTAATCCAGGACCATTCAAAGACCTGTAAAAAGGTACTTGTCTTTGTTGCGGGCTTTGTAAAGTCTTGTGACTCCTTCCTTGAAACCAGCCAAGTACCAAATAACAAAATCCTTAACCTTGTGGTTCACATGAATACACCCCGGCAACTCTCAGCTGCCAGAGCTGGAATCTGGCAACTTCCTTGGACAGAAAGGGCTAGCCCACGGCCCGGGAAGTGAGGTGCGGGAAACAAAAGAACACAGGGTGGGGCCCAGAAATTGACGGGACAAATGGAGCAACACAGATTTTCTACAAGGCCTCATCAGCGCGAGCAGCCAGCAACAGGTTGCCCTTGTCGCAGAAGTCACATAACCTAATCAACTCTGAATCTTTTCTCTCCTTCCCACTATCCAGAAACAGCTCAGGACTTAGGACTCTGTTAACTTCTCTGTCCACAAGAAAAACTTATCTGTGCTCACAGGCACACACACAGAATGTGAGGAGAAAGAGGAAATTACAGAGGACACCCGTTTACTAATGATGTCGGGGGGCGGTGGTGATGCTTCAAGAGCGTAGTTTGGGAGCGAAGAGGAGGGCAAAAAAGAAACCACATCCATTCGGAGCTCAGCTGATCTCTCGGCAGAACAAGTGTCAAAGCTTTTAAAGGGCATGGCTTGTTTCAGCCACAAAAACGCACCGGCTGGCAAGGCAGGCGGCTGGGGGCCGCCTACCCGGAAGCCGGGTGGGGTGGGGGCGGGAACACCTCCGAACCCCGACTCCGCAGTCGCCGCCCAGGCGCGCCGCCCCTCCCTCCGCGCCCGTCCCCACCGCGGGAAAGGGCACCCCGGGCTCGAGTCGTCGGGCAGCCGACGCCGGCGAGACGGCAGGGCAGCTAGCACGGGGCGGCGGGCACCCGTCGGAGAGGAGGCTGGAGAGCGGAGGCAAACCCAGCGCGAACGAGGGAAGACGTTACCTTGTTCATCCCATTCCCCATGGTGGCTGAAGGCGAACGCTAGCGCCCCGGCCGTGTGGTCGCAGGCTCACTATGGCATGTTACAGGGAGGAGGAGCGGCGGGGCGGGCGGGGAGGAGGCGCGCGGGAGGGGCTGAGTGCTCGCAGTGTCAACAAGTCAGCGGCAGGGACCGGCCGGGCAACCCAGGGCGCTCCAGAGACCCGGCGTGAAAGGCAGGGCTTTCTGTGCGGCGGCCTAGAACTTCCCGGCGGGAGCCGGGCAGGGGCACCGGAGCCTATGCCGGGAAATGGTCCCGCCTTGCCGGTCCCCGCCCCCGTACGCACCGGGCAGGCCCAGCGTCCCTCCTCGGTCCGCCCGCCCGCACCCTGGGACTTGTAGTCGGGTTCCTGGCTGCCGCGCCCCACCCTGCCCTCGCGGACCCCGGCTCCCGGCCGCCGGGCGTGGGAGGCACTAGGCTCGGGCTCCCAGGCGGCAGGTCCCGGAGGCCAGAGCGCGTGCGCGGCCCGAGCCGCCCCGCCGGGACGCCCGAGGCTGCGGGGCGGGGCCTGGCGGACGCGCAGGCGCTGCTCTGACCGGGCGGCTGCGCTCGTCTCGGAGCTCGCTCCAAGGTCGGGGGTCTGCAGATCCCCTTTGGCCTTTTCCCCTGGGGCGACTCCGGGGGCCAGTTACCAGCAGTCGCTACCCAGCCTTGGCTGCCTCCGTGAATCAGGTGCTAATCAGAGGCCTGGTCTCTGGGGGCTCCCCTGCCTGGGTTTTCTGAGTGCGGCAGATTTAGGCTGGGGGATTTCCTGCGGTCCTGCCCCACGCAGCAAGACCGAGAAGGCTCGCCTGGTGGGAAGAGGTGGGCTACGTGACTCACCCCGGGGAGGCCTGACCTCCCTACCCTGGGGGAGCGGATGGCTGGATCTCTGACCTCAGACCTCACGGCCTTAGATGATGTGTGTCCCTTAATGTCTGCATTGTGGTTCTGTCTGGAATGGATCAATTTCTAGCCTGTAGCAGAATTGTTTTGGGTATTCTATCAACGTTATTAAATTCTTAAGTTTCTCTCCGGCGACAGAATCCTGAGCCAGTGGTTTTTCTTTTTAATTTATGTATCCTCAACAATGTCCCGAACATAGTAGGTGCTTAATAAATATTTGCTGAATGAGTACATGCGTCAATCTGATGTGCCCTGGCTCACCCCTGCTGACTTCATTTTATCTTCTTGCTAAACGAGTTACAGACATGCTGGTCTCCTGTCTGTTCCTTGAACCTGTCAGGCTTGCTGGGCTGTGCTCTCTATCCAGACACTGGATCCCCAGCTTTCTGCATAGCTGCCTGTTATCGCTGAGGTATCAGCCCAAATGCCATCTCTCCTAAGAGGCTTTTCCTAACCACCCAATTCCAGGTTGGTCCTCCAGTCACTATCATATTACTCCGTTTTATTGATCAGAAATACATGTATTTGCTTTCTTTTTATCTGTCTCACTAGCCAGCAACTTTCAGATTAAAAAAAAAAAAGTTGTCTTATTCAATAATACAGCCATCTGGCCTGGGACAAAAGCTAGCACAAAATAGTGATTTTTAAAATATTTGTCAAATAAATTAATAATTTCTTGTGGCCGAGAAAACGGGTGAGGTTCTGAGGAATGTGAACGTTTGGAAAGAGCTTGTAGACTCCATCTGTCGCCATTTCTGTCCTTGTACCCCATATCTTCTGGGCAACAAATGGTATCAAAACCCCCCCGTGTAAAGCCCTCACTCAATATGCGCTTGCATGTTTTCTCTAGGTAGAATGGGACCCAGACCCGGAGTGCCCTTTCTGCCTCTTGTTTTGGGAGAGTGTTCCTTCTTCACTGCCTTCACTTCCTCTTCTCCCGCCTGCTTCTCAGTCACCTGGACAGCCTGCCCTTTCTCCTCTGCCACACACTGCCATTAAGTAACTGTTTTTACCACCTTCCTGCTTAGAGACAACACAGAATAGTTAGTGGACTGCCTGGGGAATCCCAGTAATCACCCTCTATTTCTAATTCTTAAGGAGGTCTTGAGCAAGATGATCAACTTTCCTGAGCTAGCTTTTTTTTTTCTCTTTAAAACAAGAGCATTTTTAAATCTCTTTAAAACAAGAGCACTTTAAAACAAGTGAATTTTTGAAGCTTCTATCCAGCAACCAATGAATTACTTCTGCAGCCCTCTGCCTTTCTTGGGCTGTTCATCCAACAGTCAGATGAACGTTCAAGAACACAACCAGTTCATAAAGTTTATGGTACTTGACCGTGAATGACAAATTCATACTGATTTTTTTCTTCTGTCGTCCGCTTGGAATATTTCTCTCTTATTCATACTCTTCTTATAGATATATTTCTCCAGCTTGGACCATCTGCTTTTCCCCCTAAACTCAGAACCTGCCATGGCTTCCTCCTTACAGTCAAAATCAGCATTCAGTTGGCCTAAAAGGTCCACATGCCCAGAGCTCCTATCAAAATCTCAAATTTTTCTTTTTGGTTAAATGGGAAAAGAGGAGACTATTAACACCAGAAGTCAGAAGAGTAAGATTAAAAAAAAAAAAAAATTATTGGTTTTGACTGGGCGTGGTGGCTCAAGCCTGTAATCCCAGCACTTTGGGAGGCCGAGGCGGGCCGATCACCTAAGGTCAGGAGTTCTCGACCAGCCTGGCCAACATGGCAAAATCCCGTCTCTACTGAAAAGACAAACATTAGCCGGGCGTGGTGGCGTGCGCCTGTAATCCCAGCTACCCAGGAGGCTGAGGCAAGAGAATCGCTGGAACCCAGGAGGCAGAGGCTGCAGTGAGCCAAGATTGTGCCACTTCTTGCCTGGGCAACAGAGCAAGACTCCGTCTCAAAAAAAAAAAATTATTGATTTTGTGGGGTTGGGGGGTTTCCCCCAAGAGACTCGCTGTACTCTCCTCCACCCTAACCCTGAACACCTCTCTTTATTATAATAATAATTCCCAATTGTTCATGTCTTGCAGTTCTATAACTTTTACTCTCTAGCTCTTGATTATGGAAAGAAAGGAAGAAAGGAAACTCTTCAACAAAGCTGGCATATTTCACATCCATAGTAGAATCTCTATTCATTTGTGCTTTATCTCACTCATAAAAATTTTAAGGCATCACAAGCTCAGTGGATTTTCACACTATGTAAGATTTTTACTTCCACTTTTCTTCTTGTTATTTTCTTCCTCTCAGTTCTGCCAACATCACAAATTTTGGCAACAACTCCGAAAGAAGTCAAGCCTTCATGTGTGCACAATAAGGAATAGTCTACAGAGTGTGTAGGATAGCTGAGTCCATACTTACACATGGTTAAGGATAACTGGCTAATAGTGTATTTAGTGAGCAATAACCTTAAACTTTAAGGTGGCGGTGTTTAAAAGCTCGCAAACAGAAGCTCAACCATTAGAGTTAGCCAAATCATTATAGGTGTTAGTGATAATTTCAGAGCATCGAGATTAACCTCTACCCAACAGAGAAGTAATTATGTAATCTTCATTGGCCTCTTGAACATATTGCAGTCCAGGGTTTCTCAACCTCGGCAAAACTGACATTTGAGGCTGGATACATTTTTGTTCTAGAAGGCTGTCCTGCGCACTGCAGAATGTTCAGAAGCATCCCTGACTTCTGCTCATTACATTCCAGTAGCACCCTCTCAGTCATGACAATCAGAAATGTCTCCAACCGCCTCTCCTCAATAACCAGCTAAATCTACACTAATAGATCATGTTAGTTCTCTGCAGAATTCTTAAGCCACAATTGTTCATTATTAACAAATTAAGAACAAGAAGTTAAAATGAGGAGCTAATCTAGCCAAAGCGTGAGTAAAAGTAAAAGAAAGTTAGAATCTAATGAATTGTGGAAAGAAGAAAAAAGGGGGAACCTGGAACTATGGAAGCAAAAGCACAAAACATTTTCTCTGTTTCTCCAGCATTGTCCAGAGAGAGGCTGCCCAGTTGAATACCCGAGTTCTCAAGGCCATGCAGAACAGCCTGACCATGAGGATGGGCCCCTGTGGTATACGACCTCAACTCTTCAAAGGTCACAATTTCCAGCCTTCCAAGCAGTCTTCTAATTACGAACATGGTTTCCTCCTTTCACATAAGAGATTTGCGGGACTCAGATCTCAGCACGGATATCCGGAGAGTGTGGGGTCAGGGAAGAGCAGCAAGAGGAATGGATATCCAGGTAAGTGAGCGGGAGGGCAGAGAATCTGGGAGCAGGTAAAGGGAAAGTGTTCTCCGGCATTTAGTTGGGAGTCAACAAAAGTCTGTGGACAGAGTTCCTGGGAGGATTGGCAGAGGCTTGCAGGAATGAGGTTATCAGGCAGATTATAAAACAGTGCCAAGCAAAGGGGAAATAAGACAGAGCCCTGGTTCCTAAAATTTGGAGGTCACATTATTATCAGCCTGCAGGTCAGAACATATATGCCTGTGTATTTTCAGGACAACTGTTGTTTTCCCCCAAATGGCAGCTGCCTGAGGGCAGGGACCAATTGTTAATCATTATCTCAGTATCCAGCATCTAAGATAGTCCCTAGTGTGTGGGGAACCATGTAGATGTTTGTTGATTTAGGAAAGAAACACATCTGGGAGGCTGTTGAATTTGTCCAGGCATAAGGATCACAAATAATTCATACTTTGATACGCCAGAGACTCCATCAATACTGCATCTCCTCATGTTTCCTTTTCTTGAGCAATGTAGTTTCCATGTGAGATGGCTGTCTAGGAGTTACCACAATCCTGTTGTCTTTTGTTTCTGAAACAGATATAGGGTACACTCAACAGAGAGAGAGAGAGAGAGAGAGGAGAGAGGAGAGAGAGGAGAGAGAGGAGAGAAAGGAGAGAGCCCTTGCACACAATGCTTCCGTGTATTGCTGTACTCCATCCCTTGGTCTACAGCCATAGCTGTACTTGGCAGAGCACAATACTCTCTGTGGTTCTGCCTCTTGGCGTCATGTTGTACTTTGATCTTTGGTTAAGAAACCATGCCTGATTTATGCATGGCCATCACGGAAGTTGCTTGTGTTCATTTTCTGTGTGTGGAATGGTCTGACTTGGCCTATATACTTCCCTGTCTCTACAGAGGAAGGTCTACCTGGGACAACAGACTAGGCCCTTAAAACTTTTCATGGTTTAAAAACGAAACAAAACAAAAACAACATTTTATGGTTGATGACTCCAGCCCAAAACAGTTAACAAAATCTGAACCACGAATGCCTTTTTAATCTCAGGAGAATAATCGTCATTTTCATCAGTGTTTGACAGGACTCCTGTAAGACAGAGCTTGGGCACTGCTTCCTCAGCCTAACTTGCCTGGGCAGAAGGAGACATGGCCAGAAGGTCTTAACCATTTGCCTTGTATGTGGTACTCTTTCTGAGGTCTCCAACTCTCTTAAAATCCTATTCAAGATGATCATGTGGACTGCAATCTCGTGGACAGCAGGAAATGGACCCGAAGTGTCCCTGCACAGAGGGTCCTAACCATCTGCGCTTGCTGCACCTGCACCATCAGCTACCCTCTCTGAGGCACACTTCTGCTTCTTCAAATGCCTGCAGGGACCAGGGGGCAGCCCAGAAGTGAAGACAGAAGGGAGGACAGCAAGGGAAGCCCCAGCTCAAAGAAGTGACTGGGCTAGGGCGGCCCTCCGTAAAGATGCTTCTGCCTGCCTGCCGAGTGTCACTGTTGAGCTCTTTCCTAGTGCAGAGCTTTGCACTGCTTTCATTTGTTTTTGTTATTCACTCTTTCATGCAAAACTGAAATTGAACTGGATCTGAAGACACTGAAAAATGTCTGGGTAGGGGGCTGCAGGGAGCAGGGGTTTTCCTGAGAGAATGGAATGTCCCATGAGAAATTTCACTTACCATGAGAGGGGAAGTCCGTTTCGTATGACATGATATAACACTGTCATTATAAACTCTCCGTTGGTTTCACATGTGTTAATATTTATCATTCTTTTGATTAGTTATTCATCAAGAAAACCCTGTGAATTCTGAAAAAATCATCATGTATCAAGGGTTCCTCAGGCTAGGTGATGGACACAGGATCATTTTCTCTATTCTTTGCAACACAGAGCTTGCTTTTTATTTTTATTTATTTATTTTTTTAACCAAACACCACTTGGTCTGCAGGCGAGGAGCTGTCCTTGCTCAGATGAGACAATCTCATCTGAAGCAGCAACCTGGTACCAGGATATCATGTTTACTCATGAGAATACCATCAACCATCAACCTTCAAGTGAAGGTTCATCTGTACCTTTTTTTTTTTTTTTAAGACAGAGTCTCACTCCGTCCCCAAGGCTGGAGTGAAGTGGTGCGATCTTGGCTCATTGCAACCTCTGCCTCCTGGGTTCAAGCGATTCTCATGCCTCAGTCTCCCCAGTAGCTGGGATTACAAGAGCATGCCAACACTCCCTGCTAATTTTTTATATTTTTAGTAGAGACAGGGTTTTGCCATGTTGCCCAGGCTGCTCTTGAACTCCTGAGCTCAGGCAATCCACCCACCTTGGCCTCCCAAAGTGCTGAGATTACAGGTGTGAGCCACCGTGCCCGGTCTGACCTGTGCTTTTCACCTTCTCTGCACACCTGTGTGCCCTTTCTACATGGGGCCCCAACTCCAGACCCCACAAACAACAACTAACATGAGGACAACTGCTGGGAAGAGGCTCAAGCAATTGCAGCATGATCACACAAGGTTGGGATAGATTTCTTTCTCATCTCTCATATGCCCCTTGCAAAAAATAGGGGGGCAGAAAAGTCTGAGGCTAAGCTTGCCCTGTTTCATCAATGTACAGCTTGCATTACTGAACAGACTAGAACAATGTGTCAACGTAAAAACATTTATATTTGGCTTAAATGACAACAGTTTATCTGCCCTCCCTCCCCAAAATACAAAGCAGTACCTATCTTACCTCTGATGTAGTTAAAGTGTCCATGACGGTAATTTTTCCCAAGCAAAGCCACAGTCTGTCTTCAAGGTGAGATGAGATCTTTGTCTCTACAGACAGAAAATGTTGTAACTTTTAAATGGCAGTTCCCCTCTTGCTTGTTGAGGTTTACAGGGCAACTTAACAGGTGGGCAGGTGCAGTGGATGGGCAGAGAGATGACTGATATGTAAGACAGAGAGAGATGTGGACATATTTTCTTACTGCAGTGCTTTTAAAAACATGTACAATTTAAAATAAACTTTTGCTTTCAAAATTTCACTATTTTTGTTGCAGTGATAACCACCAAGCCAAAGGGACAGGAAGCTCTCGGCATTGTTGGTGTTTTACTCGAGCCATGGTATGAAGCTTCTTTTTGGTCTGAAAGTATGTGTTTTTAGTAATAGCAACTCTAGAACTTCAGAGGCAGTGTAAGTGTTGGTTCTAATTGGTAACATTACATATCTGAGTATCACAGGGCTGCGGAAGTAAGACATCTAATCAAGTGCTCGCAGAACAACTCCTTTGAAACAGAACATGCTTTCTTCTAGTTGTGGATTAAGTGCAACTCTTTCACAGACTTAACATTAATAATCCCTTGGCCTTCTTTTTCTGTTTTCTTAAATATATGGTTTTAGTTGTATCAGTTAGTTTCTATTTAATTTGGTAGAATTTCTTATTTCTAAAATGTTTAGTCACCACATTAAAAGGGGGCATAATCTTCTATTTGGTATAAAAGCCTCTATGCTATGGTTTGCCCAGGATTTTCCTGATTTTGACACTGAAAGTTCTGTGTCCCAGGAACCCCTTCAGTCATGAGCAATCTGCGGCAGTTGGTTACCCTCAACTGTGGTATATTTTGGTGAAATATACTTTAGCTTTAATGAGAAAAAGACAATTATCATTTAAACACCATCCTCTTTAGGTACAAATAATTCCCTGTGTGAGACGTTGAAGGAGAGCAGCTGCCTCCCATTGCTGGGCAGGGCCAGGCGCACTCAGCTGCTTGGAACACATGGCAGGAACAACTTTCTGCTCAAGGCTTGGATCGGGCAATTGATGCTTTCCCGAAAGGAAATAATGGCTGAGGAAGCGTCGATGTCAGCATTTCTTCATGGAGGAAAAACACATTTTGATCTTTTCCTCAAACAAGTCAATAAGGTATCAGGTTCTATTTGAATATTTTCCCTGGAAAACATCTTACAACTATGAGAGTCTAATAACTTTTTCTTGTAACATTAAATTGAGGCAATTCCAATGCTTCAAACAGTATTTATTTAAAAGGAGATGGACAGCCTCCTAAAAGTTGTTAGATTTTCATAAAATGGAGAGGCTGAGTGCATCAATGCGTTGATAATTAATCACTTTTAATTTCCCCTCTCAAGTCTCCTCCTCCATACTGTCCCTTAGCCCAGGTAGCTCTCCAGGTAACAGGGTTTCACAAGCCCTGTGCACATTCTCTATCTCCAAGCATTAAGGGGCCTTTTAAATTCATTCAACCAACATTTTTTGAGAATCTCCTATGTTCTAGGCATTCTGCTAGTAACTGGGGTTACAGAAATAACAACCTGCCCCCCTCTTAACTCGGTGTTGCTTTATGAGTTCATGGGAAAGAGGGGCCCACACGTAAGTGATTTCCGTGTGATGAAGTATACTCTGAGTTTGTAAAACTTGCTTTGGGAACTTAGAGGAAGGCATACTTAGAACTGCCTCAGCTGACTCTTCCTTTCCGTGAAAACAAGCATCCTTACCTTTCTGTACTGCTGTGAAGTTATTTCAAACACACATACTTATATGTGTTTCCAGATGAACAACTTTGGTTATTTAGGGCAAAGAATATGATTGGCCTGTCTTGGTCAATTCTGGAGCTCTTGGTTTATGAAGTATCGCTTCCAAAGGGGCCATATGTAGGGAGTGATGCAGGTGCCGTATGCCAAGTGGAAGGGCCATATGACTGTGCTCCTGCTTCTAAGCCACAGCTGATTTGGTGAATTTCCACCTTTCACTGTGTCCACCCCTTCCCTTCTCCCTTTATATGGGGTGCTCACAAGTACCATTTCTGAGAAAAGCCTTTGAATTTAGAAAGGCTACAAATCTATAAAAGTGGCATAATTCTATGAATACAGATTTGGGAACGTTTTAGTTGTGAAGGGAAACCTTTTCTTCTTGAGGAAAACTCAGCCTTGAGAGATAGATGGTTGGTAATGAGCTAAATCAGCAAATCAAATTTGACATGTATTGAAGAAAATCAAATTGTAGAGCTTGAAAGGCCCTTGAAGATCATCAGATGCTAGTCTAAGCCACTTAGCAACTGAGGCATTAAGTGATTTTTCACAGCCACACAAATCGACAGAAAATCAGAAAATATTTGCTGTCCAGATTCCCTCCTCACTACAAAGGCCGCTCCTCTGGGGCTCCCCGTACCTTTCCACTGTCTAGCAACTAAAGGGTGAACACCAGGCACAGCTTGGGAGCCTTCAGGACTTTAAACCCCACTCCTGCTCCAAGCTGCTTTGTGTTTGGTCAGTATCCATGGTATCGTGATGTTTTGAGCATCTCCCCCGGAAGGCTGAGTACAATTCCATCAGGAGGTGAGGACAGCAACCACTGCTTCTGGTGGGAGGAGGGATGTGAGCAGCCACACAAAGGCTGGAGTCGGAGGATGTTCTGGAAAGCGGGAGGCGGTGGTCACAGTCATGGCAGGAGCAGGAGAATTTGAAGGTCATTTGAGGCCGAGTAAGGATGCCTTGCTTCCCACATCTCTCTGAGCATCATGAGATGAACAGGAGCAGGACTGTAGGGGAAGAAGTGGGAGCAGGAGATCCCCAGGAGCTGTTTCCCAGTCCACAACATTCAGTGCTCGGGAGGCTGGAGAGAATGCTGGGGAGAGTGGCGCCAGAAACCATCGTCAATGATGGCATTGAACTGAACACCTGGCACCCGCTCTACATACACCAGACCCCGGGCAAGGCCCTGCGGGTGCACAAAGAGCAAGGCATGGTTTCTACCCCCAAGGAACCTGCACCTCCATAGGGAGCACAGAGCTGCATGCCCAGGTGTTCAGGGCAGGAGAAAGAAAGTGGCCCAGGGTACTCGCGGCCAAGGCACCATCAAGTGTCCCAGCAGCAGCAAATGAAACTCCAGTCAGACAGTTGAAGCACCTTCAGTGAGGAATCACTTCATGAATCGCATGGCAGGGTGAAGAGAACCCAGAGGAGCCCTGGGCTTGGAGACCAGACAGTGGGAAGCCGTGACCATCGTAGGCCTGAAGGAGCAGCGGAAGAACAGCCTCGTTGGAGCCCAGTGGCCGCTGGAGCCACGGCAGGGGGGCCACCTGCGGAGTAGGTGGGGATCACTAGGGGCTGAGTTGAGTCCCTCTTCCACAAATTCCTATGAAGCACCTCAGAATGTGAGTGCATTTGGAGATCGGGCCTTTCAAAAGGTAAGTCAGGTCAAATGAGGCCATCAGGGTGGCCTGGATCCAATCCGACTAATGTCCTTACAAGAAGAAGAGGTGGGGACACAGAGACACGGAGGCAAGCCCATGTGAGGACACAGGGAGAGTGAGCCAAGGAGAGAGGCCTCAGAGGAAACGCACTCTGCCTACACCTGCCTCTTGAACTTCCAGCCTCCAGCCTCACAGACTGTGAGTAAATAATTGTTGTTTATGCCACCGAGTCTGTAGTGCCTCACAAACTAATACAGAGAGAGACACACCTGCTGCCACAGATACAGCTTAATCATGGACAGCATGGGGAAGAAACACCCTGGCCTTTCTCAACGCCTTTATCCAAACGCCAAACCCACCCGGAAGCCAGCACAGCAGTCCAACTGATGTGGTCCATATGCACCAAGCTCCCAGGACACCTGTGGGGCAAAGAGAGAGGGAACATGAACAAGGAGGGAAAAAATAATCTGCAAAGGCATCCAGTCAGGTATTGAGAAATCAAGACAGACTGCATGGAGGAGGTGAATCATGAATGGAGTCTGGAATAACAAATGAGTTAATATGAGTAAGGCACTTAGAATCCTGCTTGTCCTACAATAAGAGGTATCTGTGTCATTTTTACCACATATTGATATTTATTACTATTTCTAATTCCTCCTAGAAATACTGGAAGGTTGGTATTATTTTTTCCTTTTTACAGATAAGAATGTTAGGCTCAGGGAGGCTGAGCAAATGGCTAAGCCAGGATCCACACTCAGGCCTGCCTGGCTCCAGAGCCACCAGTCCAGGCTGCATCCCTTGAGGAAAAAGCCCTCAGCCAGAGGAGGAAGCCTGGGTGAAGGGCAGTTCCGGAGCAGGGTGTTGCAGACTCAGAGGCGTGCTGGCGAGAGAGATGGGCACCTTTGGGGGCCCGAGGTGGTACACCAAGGTGGGACTAGAGAGTGCAGCATGGGGAGAGGCAGGGACAGATGAAGATCATCCTCTCCTGCCTCGCCAGAAGCTGACACTCCTCCCAGGGAGCTTGGGAAGCCTTCCTCGGATTCATATTTTAGATTGAACATCTTGAGGGCAGTTTAGAGGATGTCATATTCTAGCAAGTAAGACTGAAGGCAGGGAGATCATTTAGAAGACCTTTACAGAAAGCCAGGTAAAAAATAATGAGGACCTTATAACCAAAGATGGGCCGTGGGGAAGGGGGACTGAAGGGTGCTGGTGGAGGAAGCCACAGACTGCAAGATGTGCAGGACTTGAAACTCACTGGATTTGGGAAATGGGGAGGAGGAAGACACAAGGGTAACTCTGGGTTCCTGGCTTAGGGAACTTCATGGATGGCGGCGCCCTTCCCAAAGGCTGGGAGCAGAGGAGGAGGAACCTGTTAAGTGAGAAAATGATGATTGCTGCCCAGACACCTGAGTTTCAGGTGCCTCTGGGTTACCCAAGCAGAAAAGACAGAGCCAAATTCCATGAGAAAACACAGCAAACCCAACAACAACTTAAATTTTGTTAAGTGTCTTACAGCAAAATCACAAGATTTTGATTGCTCTAAAAATGATTATTTGTCCCACCTTTGGGAGCAGTGAAAGCACATGCCACCATGAGTAGGTCATCGCTATAAGCATGTTACTTTAATAATTTTAAAATAAGCAGCTGAATTCTAATTTTGCAAAAATACTTAAATAAGCATTGGAAGATGAAAAGGTAAGAGTGAAAGATGAATAAGACAGAGTCTTCCAGGAAGAGCTGATGGTGGAGTCAAAAACTGAAACAAAGGGTGGCTAAAGAGGATGGAGTGCTGAGGCCTGGTGCAGCAGCTCACGCCTGTAATCCCAGCACTTTAGGAGGCTGAGGTGCGCGGATTACGAGGTCAGGAGATCGAGACCATCCTGGCTAACATGGTGAAACCCTGTCTCTACTAAAAATACAAAAAAAAATTAGCCAGGCATAGTGGCGGGCGCCTGTTGTCCCAGCTACTCGGGAGGCTGAGGCAGGAGAATGGCGTGAACCCAGGAGGCAGAGCTTGCAGTGAGCCAAGATTGTGCCACTACACTCCAGCCTGGGCAACGGAGCGAGACTCCGTCTCAAAAAAAAAAAAAAAAAAAAAAAGATGGAGTGCTGAGTGCAGAATCAAAATGGACGTGGTAGATACTGAGATACTGAGGTTCCCACCTGAACACCCATATGACGATGATAGCTACTTCTGGTAAGCCAGGTCAAGTGAGGCCATCAGGGTGGCCTGGATCCAATCCGACTAATGTCCTTACAAGAAGAAGAGGTGGGGACACAGAGACACGGAGGCAAGCCCATGTGAGAACACAGGGAGAATGAGCCAAGGAGAGAGGCCTCAGAGGAAACGCACTCTGCCTACACCTGCCTCTTGAACTTCCAGCCTCCAGCCTCACAGACAGCCTCACTGAGAGCCACTTCCAGTCCTCTTGTCAGCAGTGGAAGGTAATGCTAGGCGTAAAGGCCAGATGAAGGCAACGACTCTTAAATTTGACTGGCAGAGTGAATTATACATGTCATGCAGTAGGCCTCTTTCTAATCTATCATTTCAAATCTGTCAGCTTAAATAGGCAACAGATATTGAGGAAGTGAACTATGCAATGTCCTAAATTGTAAAGATAATTTTTAAAAGTCAATGTATGCTAAATAAGTAACCTCAAAGATGGTTTTATGAGATCTTAATTTGAAATAATTTATTTTATCATGCACCTCATTTCCAGTAGTTTGGTAGTTCTGACAACCCCAGATGTGCTCAGCAGATAGCCTTAGGAATGAAACAGTGTGAAAGAGAGACAGCCTCATTGAGAGATGGCTCTCAGTCCTCCTGAAAGTTCTTTGCAATAACATCCATGCAGTTATACTGTTGGTCAAATAATGTCCCTAACATGTATTTAGAGAATAATAAAGATAAGGCACTATCTTTATTATTTATTACAACAGAGGAACCTATGTGCTTTGCAAGACCAATTAAAGAAGATTCTAATGCATATATTTAAAGCTCTGTTTTATTATGTCTTTACTGAGATTTCCACTCATAAAGAAAGACAGATGAGGAGTTGAAAATATACAGAATGGCAGGAGTATTGCCCCCACTCTAACAAGTAAAAACTAGATATACCATAGAATTGTAACTTTTCCTGAGCCCATCAAATACCTGAGGTCATAGAGTAACCAAATAGTTCCAAATCCAAAAAAAAGACAATTCCTTCCAAGGGTAGAAAGGATTTGAGCATTTGTCCACCAGTGGTAAATGGGAGAAACAGAATCCCAGCTACCATATAAGTAGATAAGGAGATAAACCTTCAAGACAGATTTCTAGAGAACAACAATGAGCTAGTATGAGAGAAAGCCACTTCCAGGCTCTCCCCACAGCCTTCCACCACATTCTCAGAGAGCCACGTCCAGGCTCTCCCCACAGCCTTCCACCAGATTCTCAGAGAGCCACGTAGCCACGTCCAGGCTGTCCCCACAGACTTCCACCAGATTCTCATGAGAGAGATTTCAGGGCTGCAGTTGGAGGATTAGAAGGAGCCTCAAGGTGGTGCAGACGTAGACTGGGAAAGTGCTGTCACTGCGGGACACTCGTGAGTCCCACCCAGACCCTCTCTTCTGTGGAACTAAAGCTTTAATTCACTTTGAGGAGCAAGAAACATTCAGTCCCAGGGCACAGGTGAACATGCCTATGTCTGAGGAAGAATTTTTTCAAGAAACCCTCTAACCTTTGGGGAAGATAAGAAAACAATCCTGGTCCCAGAGCCCTAATGGGCCTCCTACTACTGGGGTACTGGGGGAGGGTAGAAAACACCAAATATCTAGGGTTACCAGATTTAGCAAATAAAAATACCATTAAATTTGAATTTCATAGAACAATAAATAATTTTTACTATAAGTATATTCCAATATTTGTGACGTAGTGATGTTAAAAAACTCTTCATTGTTTACATGAAATTTAAATTTAAATGGGAATCCTGTATTTTCCCTGACAACCCTAGGGATACAAGCTCTGCCAAAGATATGCAGGAGAATTCAGCTCCAAGGGAAGGAGCAGAAACCCCAACCCTGAAGTCCCAGACACACAGGGCCTGCCTGAGGCTGAGGCTAGACCAGGACAACAAAGAATTCTCCTGCTTCCCACCACAACGATTATTCATAGCAAGTAAGAAGAAGCAGCCTACCACTGGGAAATGGCAAGAGCACAGAGAAAGAGAATGTCTGTGGTGCAAGAGTACCAAGGAGGCCAAAGCTGAGGATGAAGAAGGAACATTGAGGAAAACTCTCCAGGACCTGAGCAGCCATACTAAGCACCAGAGACCACTGAAGCCAGTGGTGCACTGAAGTGAACCAGAGCAGCAACAGAAGTCCAGTTCAACTCAACTCCTGACCAGATTGAATCAGGTTCCCAAATAAACTACCAGAAGAATCCAGTTCAACTCAACTCCTGACCAAATTGAGTCAAGTTCCCAAATAAACTACCTAGAAGAAGAATTATAACTATTTCCAGGGATAGATACTATATACCTCAGTATATCATAGCAAAACTGAAGGTAGGAACTCAAAAAGATACTGCAGGCCAAATTTCCTGGGAGAAAAAGATGGAAGCAATCCAAATGTCTTATCAACAGATGAATGGATAGACAAAACATGGCTTATACATGCAATGGAATATTAATCAGCTTTAAAAAGTAATGAAGTTCTGATACTTAAATGAATCTTGAAAACATTATGCTAAGTAAAATAAGCTAGAACAAAAGGATAATTACTGTATAATTCCACAGTAATTATCCAAGAGGTACCAAGAGTTGTCAAACTCATATAGACAAAAGTAGAATAGAGGTTACCAGGAGCTTGGGGGAGGTAAAAGTGAGGAATTATTATTTGGGGTGATAAAAAGTTATAGAAATGGATGGTGCTTATGGTTGCATGTGTTGTGAATGTACTTGATGCCACCGAATTGGACATCTAAAAGTAGTTAAAATGGGCTGGGTGCTGTGACTCGCACCTGTAATCCTAGCACTTTGGGAGGCTGAAGCAGGTGGATCATTTGAGGTCAGGAGTTTGAGACCAGCCTGGCCAGCATGGCGAAACCCCATCTCTACTAAAAATACAAAAATTAGCTGGGTATGGTGGCGGGCGCCTATGACCCCAGCTACTTGGGAGGCTGAGGCGGGAGAATCGCTTGAACCCAGGAGGTAGAAGTTGCAGTGAGCTGAGATCACGCCACTGCACTCCAGCCTGGGCAACAAAGTGAGACTCCATCTCAAAAAAATAAAAAAAAAATAGTTAAAATGGTAAATTTTATATTATATTACATATATGTTTTACAATTTTTAAAGTAACATTTTTAAAAGAGTTCATAAAAATCTCCAGGCTCAGATAGCTTCACTAGCAGATTTACCAAACATTTAAGAAAGAAATAGTGCCAATTTTACACAAACTTAGCATAAGAATTTTCTTCCACTTAGCATAATGTTTTCAAGGTTCACTCATGTATCAGAATTTTATTCCTTTTCAAAGCTTTCAGATAATTGAGAGAGAACACTTATCCATTCATTCTGTGAAGTTAGCATTGCGTTGGCACCAAAACCAGATGAAAAAAATACAAGAAGAGAAATCTACAGGCCAATTCCCATCATGAATATAGGTGCAAAAATCTTCAACAAAGGATTAGCGAGTCAAATAAACGATATATAAAAATATAATAAATCATGACCAAGTGGAATTTATTCCATGAATGCTATGCTGGTTCAAATACTAAAAAATTAAACAATGTAATTCACCATATCAATAAAGAAAATAAATTATCATTTGATGAGATTCAGAAAAACCATTTGACAAAATCCAAAATCCATTTTTGATAAAAACTCTCAGCAAACTAGGAATATGAGGGAACTTCCTCCAAGTGAGCATCTACCAAAAATTTGCCAACATCACACTTAATGGTGAGAAACTAAATGTTTTCCCCTTATGATCAGAAACAAGAAGGGATGCCCACTTTCACCAACCCTTTTCAACCTCATATTAGAGATCCTAGCCAAAACACTAAAGTGAGGTGGGGAAGAGAATACACATTGAAAGAAAGAGATAAAACTATCTCTATTTCCATATGACATGATTATCTACGTAGAAGATCTCAAATAATATACAAAAATGGCTAGAACTAGCAAATGAATTTAATAAGACCAGAGGATACAAGGTCAATACTAAAATATCAGTAGTTTTATTATATAATACCAATAAAAAGTAATAATTGAAATTTTAAAACTGTATTATTTACAATTGCACCAATAAGCAGAAAATACTTAGATATGAACCTAATAGAGTTTATATGAGGTCTGTATGTTTGAAAATAATAAAACACTGAGAGGCGAAATCAAAGATCTGAATAAATGGATGTATGCCATGTACGCCATGTCCGTGGACTGACAGACTCAATATTTCGAAAGTGCCAGTTTTCCCCCAAATTGATCTGTGGATTCAGTGCTATCCCAGTTATAATCCCTGAAGGATTATTTGTAGAAATCAATAAGCTTGTTCTAAAATTTATATGGAAAGCCAAAGAAACTGTAATTGTTGGGTAAATAATAAATATCCTTATGGTTTAAGTCACATTTAGTTGAGTTTTATGTTGCAGCAAAAAGCATCCTAACCAATAAGAAATCAACTGTTTTGGCAATGATGTTACCTGATATCTGAAGGTAAAATAAAATAGTCTTGACAATTCAGAATAATGAATCAGCCCATTGAAAATACTTGAAATATCCACTTTAAATGTTCTTCGTATTTATTGAATAGCAATAATAATAATTATTATGATAACAATAGAATGTATTAAGCATTTTCTATGGGCCAGAACTTATGTAAGTAAATTTAAATATATTAACTCATTTAATACTTTCAGTTCTATAAATCAGTACTATATTCATCCTCATTTCAATGGATCGAAAACTGAAGAGAGGGTAAGCCTTCAAAATTATGCGCTAAGTAAGTGGAAAGAGTGGTATTTTCACCCAGGTAGTGTGGCTTTAGAGGCAAACACTTGACTACTACTCTACTATGTGAACTCCCTCCCTATTTTTTATGCACACTTATTCACTATGTTGTATTTCATTAGAGATAATCACAGAACAACCCTACCCGAAATCCTAATCATTACTTTGAAAACAAATTATGAAGTTATTTTAATTTTTAATAGCATCATTAAAGTTCCCATAGATTAAACTGATTAGTAGAATCACAAGTTAGAACTTTTTGTTTTTATTTCATAGACCTGTATTTCTTAACTGCTATAATTCTAATTCTGCTAAAGGAAGAACATCTGCTAACTATTTGTCTTTGCTTGGTTGAGTTTATCCAAGTTGGTAGAGGAAGCAATAACAATAACAACACAAAACAAAACTTCAGATCTAATTCTGAAGAAAAATCAATAGCAGTGTAGAAATGTCTTTGTCTTCGTAGAGTATGGACTAACAAAGGAAGGATAACACTGAGCATATCTAGGCACATATCACAGGTTTTAGGAAAACACATTTTCTTTCTAATTAAGAGAATATATGGGTTTAATCTTAAATTCTTAAATAACCAAAGATTCTTTTGGTTCTAGCAGAAAGAAATTGAATTTACTGGAATAATACTGGATGTATGTATTAGTTTTCTATTGCTGCTATAACAAATTACCACAACTTTAGTGGTGTAAAACAACACAAATTTATTAGCTTACTGTTCTGTAGCTGTAACATCTGTAACATCTGTCAGAAGTCAGACATCGGCTGGGTGCAGTGGCTCACAACTGTAATTCCAGCACTTTGGGAGGCCAAATCGGGCATATAACCTGAGGTCAGGAGTTTGAGACCAGCCTGGCCAAAAGTGGTGAAACCCCATCTCTACTGAAAATACAAAATTAGCTGTGTGTGACAGTGCATACCTGTAATCCCACCTACTTGGGAGGCTGAGGCAGGAGAATCACTTGAACTCAGAGGCAGAGGTTGCAGTGAGTTGAGATTGCACTACTGCACTCCAATCTGGGTGACAGAGTGAGACTCTGTCTCAAAAAACAAAAAACAAACAAACAAAAAGAAATCAGACATGGGTTTTGCTGGACTAAAATCAAAGTTTCAGCACACTGCATTCCTTTCTGGAGATTGTAGGGGAGAATGTTTCCTCCCCATATGATTTGTTGGAAGAATTCAGCTCCTTGCAGCTGTAGAACATAGGTCCATGTTTTCTTGTTGCTGTAAACTGAGGCCAGAGGTCACAGGATTCCTTGGCTCATGGCCCCTTTACTCCATCTTCAAACAATGGTGGCTTGAATCCTTCACACATTGCGTCACTCTGACCCACTCTACTTTCATTGTCTTCCACTTTTAAGGACTCATCTTTAGTTTCAGTGTGCATGTATATGTGCACACATACCTACAGAGGAATGTCAAGGAAGATGGCCAAGTAGGAAGCTCCAAGAATTGTTCTCTCTGCCTAGTCAACAATGGTATTGCCAGAACCTGGCTGATATAATGAGTTTTGGAACTCTGGAGTCTATCTGAAGATGTCTAGCTTCTAGAAAGAGGCTTGGCTGAGATTTAAGGATTAGGACATTCAAAAGAAATTGCTTATATGAGGAAATTTAGAAAGTCAGTATGCATGTCTAGGGAAAGATACAGACTCAGAAAAGACCTGAGGTAACCTTAAGTTTACATCTCAGGCTGATCCCCAGTATAGAATATATATATATTTTACATATATATGTAAAATAAAATAGTCTTGACAATTCAGAATAATGAATCAGCCCATTGAAAATACTTGAAATATCCACTTTAAATGTTCTTCATATTTATTGAATAGTAAAAATAATTATTAGTATGATAATAATAGAATGTATTAAGCATTATGTATTAAGCATATATATATTTTACATATATGTTCTAAATATATATATTTATATATATATAGAAATATCAGTAAAGACAGAAAACAGAAATTCTTGAGTTGAAAAGTACAATAACAAATATAAAATTCACTTTGGTGAAGTTTTGAAACTCTTTAGTTTCAAAAGCAGATTTGAGCAGGCAGAAGAAAGAATCAGCAGACTTGAAGATAGGACAATGGAAATTACTGAGTCAGAGAAACAGAAAAAGACTGAAGAAAAGTGAACAGAGTCCAGAGGACCCATGGGACACTGTCAAGGAGACAAACATATGCATTGTGTCAGTTCAAGAAGAAGAAGAGAGAAAGAAAGAGATTTAAATATATAGTGGCTATAAATGTAAAAAATGCTAAAGGAAGATTTTCAGGTTGAAATGAAAGGATGCTAGAAAGAAACTCAAAGCCATATGAAGAAATAAAGATCGCCAATAGAGGATTCACATGGGCAATTATAAAAGTTAATATAATTGTAATTTTGTGTTGTAACTCCCCTTTTATTTTCTATGAGTTAAAAGAGAAATACATAGAGAAACAATTATTAGTCATTGTTTTTGATCATGTATAATTTATAACGTCAACAATTAAAAGGTACAGACGGAGCCATAAGCTTGTGTAAGTTCAAATTAGACTGTTATAAATGGGAGGTGTTAAATGTAATTCCCATGGAAACCACAAAGAAAATAGCTATAACATATACACCAAAAGAAATAAGAAAGCAATTAAAATGTTTCACTACAAAAACTCAAACACAAAGTAAGACAGTAATGTAAAAGTTGAAAACGAAAGGCAAAGTGGAAAACAAATAGCAAAATGGCAGAAATAAGTTTCTCCTTACTAGTGAATATTTTAAATATAAATGAATTAAATTTTCAAACAAAAAGACAGAGATTGATGAATAAATTTTTAAAAATAATTCAACTGTGTGCTGTCTACAAGAGACTCATTTTAGATCCAAAGACACAAAAAGGTTGAAAATAAAAGGATGATAGAAGATATTTCATGCAAATAGTAACCAAAAGAGAGCTGGAGAAGGGATAGAAATATTATACAAAATAGAGTTAAGTTTAAAAAAAAGTTGAAAAGAGACAAGGAAGGATATTAGATAGTAATAAAAGTTTTAATACAGCAAGATGATATAACAGTCATAAACATTTACACACCTAATAACAGACCCACGAAATACATGAAGCAAAAATGGACAGAAGTAAAGAAAGAAATGGACTGTTCTACAATGATAGTTGCAGACTTCTATAATCAATAGAACAAGCAGAAGGAAAATAAGCAAGGAAATAGAGGACTTGAAGAACACAATAAACCAACTACATCCAACAGACATGTATAAAACGTCCCACCCCACAAAAACAGAGTACATATTCTTCTCAAATGCAGATGGGACATTCTCTAGGATCGAACATATGTTAAGCTACAAAACTAGTGTCTATACATTTTTAAAAGATTGTTATTATTTTTATAAAAGTGCCTTCTCTGAATACAGCAAGCTGAAGTTACAAATCAATTAACAAAAAGAGAAAACTGAAAAATTCACTATATATGATAATTAAACAACATATTCTTACACAATCAATGGATCAAAGAAGATATCACAAGGGAAATTAGAAATTACTTATAAATAAGTGAAAATTAAAACAATATACTCAGATTTATAGGATGCAGTGAAAACACTGCTAAGAGGGAAATTTAAAGCTGTAAATGCTTACATTAAAAAAGAAGAAAGATCTCAAATCAACAACCTAAATTTACACTTTAAGGAACTTGAAAAAGAAGAACAAACTAACCCCAAAGCTGCAGAAGGAAGGAAATCATAAAGATTAGAGCAGAGATAAATGAAATAGAGAATAGAAAAACAATAGAGAAACTCAGTGAAGCCAAAAGTTGGTTCTTCAAAAAGATCAACAAAATTGAGAAACTTTAGCAAGATTGACTAAGAAAAAAAAGAGAGACGACTCAGATTACTAAAATCAGAAATGAAAGTGGAGACATTACTACCAATTTTTCAGAAATATGAAGGATTATAAGAGAGTACCATGAATAATTGTACACCAATAAATTAGCTAACCTAGACAAAATGGCCAAAATTCTAGAGACAAAAAATCTACCAAGACTGAGTCATAAAGAAATAAAACAATTTCTGGGAGGCCAAGGTGGGCGGATCACTTGAGGTCAGGAGTTCAAGACCAGCCTGGCCAATATGGTGAAACCTTGTCTCTACTAAAAATACAAAAATTAGCCAGGCATGGTGGCAGGCACCTGTAATCCCGGCTACTCAGGAGGCTGAAGCAGGAAAATTGCTTGACCCCGGGAGGCGGAGGTTGCAATGAGCCGAGATTGCGCCACTGCACTCCAGCCTGAGCAACAGAGCAAGACTCTGTCTCGAAAAAAAAAAAAAAAAAGAAGTAAAACATTTTAGTAGACCTATAACTTGTGAGAAGATTGAATCAATAATAAAAAACTTAAATAAATAAATAAATAAATAAATAAATAACTTCCGATCAAAGAAAAGCCCAGGACCACATGGCTTTACTGATACAGTCTACCAAATATTAAAAGGAGAAAAAAACACCAATCCTTTCCTGAGTCTTTCAAAAAATTCAGGAGTGAGAAACACTTCCTAAGTTATTCAGAGGGCAGCATTGCTCTGATACCAAAACCAGGCAAGAATGTGACGAAAAACTATAGATGAATATCCATTATAAATATTGAGGTAAAAATCATCAAGAAAATACTACCAAACCAAATTCAGCAGCATATTACAAGGATCATATGCAGTGAGCAAATGGACTTTTGTCCTGCAGTGCAAAGATGCTTCAGCATATGGCAAGCAATCATGTAACAGACGACTTTAACAGAATGAAGGAAATAGAGAATAGAAATAAGTTTTCTTCTTCATCAATAATTTCCATTGATGCAGAAAAAGCATTTGACAAAGTTTAACTCTTAACTCTTTTTCATGGATAAACAACACCTCTAATTACCATCTCAATTCAGACTAGGGCCTCAACAAATACATTTGGGGAGGACACAACAGTTAGTCCATAGCATAGCCACAGAACTTAGGCAAGAAAAAGAAATAAAAAGCATTTAATTTGGAGAGGAATAGGTAAAATCTTTCTGTTTGTAGATGACATGATCTTATATCATATAAAACCTGAAAGATTATACACACACACACACACACACAACTAATATAAAAATTCAGTAAAGTTGCAGAATGCAAAATCAACCATAAAATTATTTGCTTTTCTATACACTTACAACGAACAATTCAAAATATTTAAAAAATTCCATTTATGATAGCGTTTAAAAGAATAAAATCTTTAGGAATTAACCAAGGAGGTGAAAGATGTGTACACCAAAAACTATAAAACTTTGTTGAAAAGAAAGTAGGGATAAATAAATGGAAAGACATCGCATATTTACGGATTGTGACTTAATATTGTTAAGATATCAATACTACCCCCAAGTGATAATCCACAGATTGAATAACATCTCTATCAAAATCCTAACATTGTTTTATGTTGAGAAATAGAAAACTCCTACAATTCATACAGAACTTAAGGGACCCTGAATAGTCAATGAAAATCTTAAAAAAAGAAATATCAAGTTGGAGCATCCACACTTCCTGATTTCAAAACTTACTACAAAGCTACGGGTAATCAATACAATGTGGTAGTGACATAAAAACTGACATATAGACCCATGGATTATAATAGAAAGCCCAGAAGGAAACCCTCACACATGTGGACATATGATTTTTGTCATGGATGCCAAAAGCATTCAAGGGGAAAATAAATCTTTTCAACAAATGGTGTTGGGAACCTGAACATCCATATTTAAAACAAATGAAGTTGCACCCTTACCTAACACCATGTGCAAAAATTAAAATGAATCAAAGACCTAAACATAAAAGCTGAAACTATAAAATTCAGAAAACATAGGGGAAGGATTTCATGACATTGGATTTGGTAAATATTTCTTAGATATGACACCAAAATCATGGGCAACAAAAGAAAAAAATAGACAAATTTTACTTTATCAAAATTAAAAAATTTTTGCCCAGAAAACACTATAACCAGAGTTAAAAGGGCAACCCATTTAATGAGAGAAAATATTTGCATATCTAATGGGGTTTAATACCCAGACTATATAAAGAACAATAACAAAAATCACACAACCCAATTTTAAAATGAACAAAGGACTTGAACAGACATTTCTCCAAAGAAGATATGCAGATGGCTGATAAGCACATAAAAAGATGCTCAACATCACTAATTATTAGAGAATTTCACGTGAAAACCACAAAGAAGCACTACTTCCCACTCATTATGATGGCTATTATAAAAAATATAAAAGCAATAGAAAACAAAAACAAGTGTTGACAAGGATGCAGAGAAATGGAATTCTTGTGCGTTGCCGGTGGGAATATAAAATGATGCAGCCGCTGTGAGAAACAGCGTGGCAGTTCCCCCAAAAATTACACATAACATTACCATATGATCCAGAAATTCTGCTTATGCAGAGATACACAAAAGAATTGGAAGCAACGACACAAACAGATATTTTTATAACCATGTTCATAGCAGTATTACTCAAAATTAGTCAAGAATAGGAATAACCCAAAGGCACATTGGTGAATAAATGGGGAAACAAAATGTGGCATTCTCTACTCTTTAGAAGCAAGTCATCCAGCAAAGCCCCACATGCATGAGCGGGCAGAGGCGGGGAGGGAGGACTAAGTGAATCTCCTGGAGGGCAAGGTATTACATAAATTATTTGTAATCCTTCCATATGAAAGATTTGTCTGTTCTCGTCTATTTACATATTTATTTGTTTATGCAGTTTACGTTAGTATGGACTCACAATATTTATTTTACACTTTGGGTTATAATTCAATAGTATGTTCTCTATTTTCCTGTTCAAATGGTTTCAGCTTTGGCTGTTGGGAGCTCTTCCAAGTTGGCTCCTGTGTCCCTTGTTCACATCCCAATTGCTTTGTTTCTTAGTACTTCTTTTCTTGCTGGCACTGCAAGACACTCTGGGTCTATCTTGTATTTTCCCTGTCAGTCCCATAGTCAGCCATTTCTCCAAGGAACCCTGGCTCCTTTTGTTGAAGAATGATTAGAAATTAAGACCTTGGCACTGGGTATGCCCATTGCCACTGGGGGCTCACTGACTCAAGGCCCTCTCAATGGGCAGACCTAGGATGTAAATTGTATGCTAACTCATGGACACACGGCTGTAATTATTCTATGTCTGTCCATCTGTATTAAGCTAACCTGAGTTCATACTGACGTCTCCAATTCTAATACAGTACCACCAGTACCACAGAGTTCATTCTAGCCTTCCCAAGGAGTGATATTTTGAAATTTTTTCCCCAGAAATATCAGTTTATGAATGCAGTTTTACATTTAATTCCAGAGAGCCCTAAAGCATAGCACCATGGGCAACACCCTCCAGTGGCTCCCCCATTGCATATGGACTCAGTACCAACTCTTTTTTTTTTTTTTGAGACAGGATCTCACTCTGCTGCCCAGGCTGGAGTACAATGACGCGGTTTCCAGGCACTGCAGCCTCTGCCTCCTGGGTTCAAGCGATTCTCCTGCCTCAGCCACCCAAGTAGATGGGATTACAGGCATGTGCCACCATGCGCAGCTAATTTTTTTTGGTATTTTTAGTAGAGACGGGTTTTCACCATGTTGCCCAGGCTGGTCTGGAACTCCTAAGGTCAAGTGATCCATCCACCTGGGCCTCCCAAAGTGCTGGGATTACTGGCGTGAGCCACTGCGCCCAGCTGACTCCATACAAACTCTTGAGTAGTTTGTATTTTCTCGAGTTTATATAAATGGAATAATGTACTTTGTTCACTCTTTTTGTCTGCCTGCTTTTACTCAGCATAGTTATTTTGAGATTTATTCATGTTGCTGCATGTATTAATACTTAATTCATTTTTATGGTTGAGCAGTGTGAATACACCTTTGTATGTGTTTGAATATACTACAATTTATTTATCCGTGCAGTTGTTCATGGACATTTAAGTAGTTTCTAATTTATGGTGATTACACATAAAGTTGCCATATATATTTATGTACATATTTTATGCTTTTGTTTCTCTTAGGTAAATAACTAGAAGTTCAATGCCTGGATCACGTAGCAGGTTTGTATTTGACTATGTTTAACTTATATTCCCTCCACTAATTAATGAGGGTTCCAGCTATTCCACGTCCTCACCAATACTTGGCTTGGTCATCATCTGTAATTTGAGATATCTTAATTAGTATCAAGTGATGTCTTATTCCCTAATGACATATAATGTTGAATATCTTTTTCTGTGCTTATTTGCCATTCATATGATTGTCTTTGTTCAAATGTCTGTAAAAACTTACCATTTTTAATGGTTGTTTGTTTTCTTATACTTGGACTTTTAGAGTTCTATATATTTAGCAGATACAAGTTATTTATCAGGTATGTGATTTATAAATATTTTCTTCTAGATGGGTAACACATCAAAATAGGAATAGAAAACAGCAGAGATACAACTCAGTAGATAAATGGTTGATCTTGGGGTGGTTTCACAGCAGATTACGATAGGGCTGCATTCCTCATTCATAAAAAAAAAGCAAACCTAATGGCACCTAACAGGTTTCCAAGGCAGTGGCCCACTGAAAGCTGTAAAAAGATACAATCATTGAAATGAAGTGCAGATAGAGTCCAGGTTATAGCAAGCCCATTTCCTAACCTGGAACAGAAGGTTAGAATGGAATAAACAGGAATATTGACTTGTTGACAAATTGTCTACCTGGCTGACCTAGGAATCCTTAGATGTCTTTTCTACTAAGGACAGATTTGGTAACAAAATATGGGACATAGCTGCACTGTCTTACATTAGAAAATTCTCTGGTCAGTGGAAGTCGGCTTCAGCAGATACAACACATTGTTTTCATAATTAGATCACATCAAAGCTAATTGAATACACTTGTCACTATATAGTTTGGGAAAACTAGAAAGCCACCCAGAAAGGTGAGTAAATATAGATCCCTCCCTTACACTTTGTATCAGCATACATTCTGAAGAAAATAATAGGTTAAAAAAATGAAAAAAGAAATAAGAAAAGTACTAAAATCATTTAAGGAAAATGTTTCAAAACACCCTTTGAATGAAGAATCATCGGCTGTTATACAAAACTCAGAACACTTTTATAAATTCAGATACATGAAAGTCAAGCATTTCTGCATGGAAAAAGCCATTATGAACAAGTCAAGGAACAAATGGCATACTGGGAAATGAATATTTACAAAGTAGATTGGAATTAAGAAGTAACTTTTCTAGTAAATTAACATAACATAGTTATGTTATTAAAACAATAGCATAAAATAATTGTTATGTGTAACAATAATTTTAAAATAAAAATGAGCTAAGGCTATGAGCCTTAAGTTTATAGAAAAAGGAAAAAAATGACTTTTAATCATGTGAAAAGAGGCTCAGTTGCACTCATCATAATGAAAATTCAATAACCAAGAACATTAGCAGAGATGAAAATGTTATATAGCAAGACTTGTGTTGGGAAAAGTGTAGACATAAGTTCATTTAAAAAGATATAACAATGATAAACATATATGCATAAAACAAGGCCTCAAAATATATGAAGCAAACTAGTGGAATTGAAGGGAGACAGAGTTCTACAATAATAGTTGGAAATTTTTATACCCACTTTCAGTAATAGATAGAACAACTTGGCAAAAGATAAGTAAAGACACAGAGAACTTGAACAACATAATAAACAATTAGATCTAATCGACAAGTACACAACATTCCACCCAACATAAACAGAATACGATTCTTCCCAAATGCTGGTGGAACATTTTCCAGGATGGATCATATGTTGAGTCAAAACAAGTTTCAACAAATTTTAAAAGAAAGTATACAAAGTATGTCCTTCAACCAGGAACAGAAACCAGGAACAGAAGGAAAAATGGAAAAGTCAAATATGTGGACATTAAATTACATGCTTTTAAACAACCAATGATCAATGAAATAATCACAAGAGAAATTAGCAAATACACTGAGATGATGAAAAACTTAAGTATTACATAAAAAAACATGAATGCCACAAAAGCAATTCTTAAAAGGAAATCTACAGCTGTAAATGCTTACCTTTATTTATTTGTTTGTTTGTTTTGAGATGGAGTCTCACTCTGTCGCCCAGGCTGGAGTGCAGAGGTGTGATCTCGGCTCACTGCAACCTCTGCCTCTTTGGTTCAAGCAATTCTCCTGCCTTAGCCTCCTAAGTAGCTGGGATCACAGGTGGACGCCACCATGCCCAGCTAATTTTTGCATTTTTAGTAGAGATGGGGTTTCACCATGTTGGCCAGCCTGGTCGTGAACTCCTGACCTCAGGTGATCTTCTGGCCTCAGCCTCCCAAAGTGCTGGGATTACAGGTGTGAGCCACTGTGCCTGGCCAATGCCTACCTTTAAAAAGAAGAAAGATTTCAAATCAATAAACCTAACTTTACACCTTGAGGATCTAAAGAAAGAAGAAGAAAACTAAACTTCTTTCTGTAAAGCTAGAAGGAAGGAAATAAAAATTAGAATGGAGATAAATATAACTGAGAATGAAAAAAATAGGCCAGGTGCAGTGGCTTGCGCCTGTAGTCCCAGCACTTTGGGAGGTCAAGGCGGATGGATCACGAGGTCAAGAGATTGAGACCATCCTGGCCAACATGGTGAAACCCCGTCTCTACTAAAAATATAAAAGTTAGCTGCGTGTGGTGGCATACACCTGTAGTCCCAGCTACTTGGGAGGCTGAGGCAGGAGAATCACTTGAACCCAGGAGGTGGAGGTTGCAGTGAGCCGAGATCACGCCATTGCACTCCAGCCTGGCGACAGAGCCAGTCTTTGTTTAAAAAAAAAAAAGGATCAATACACCCAAATGTTGGCTTGCTAAAAAGTGCCACAAAATTGGCAAGCCTTCAGCTAAAGTAGCAAACCAAAAAGAGAGAAGACACATATAACTAAAATCAGAAATGAAAGTGGAGGTATTAGTACAGATTTTACAGAAATAAAAAATTATAAGAGAATACTATGAACAACTGTATGCCAACAAATTAGATAACCTAGATGAAATGGATGAATTTCTGGAAACACACAAATCATCTGAAGTGACTCATGAAGAAATGGAAAATCTCAACAAATATAAAACAGGAGATTGAATCAGTAATCAAAACCTCCTAACAATGATATGTCCAAGACCAGATGGCTTCACTGGTAAATTATACTAAACATTTAAAGAATTAACACCAATTCTCTATAAACTCTTCCTCCCATCCTTGAAATAGAGGAGGGAATACTTTTTATGGGAACTCATATTATAAGGCAATCATAACCCAGATGTCAAACTAGAAAAAGACATCAGAAGAAAAGTATAGACCAAAATCCCATATGAATAGAGATGCAAAAACTTCAACAAAATACTAGCAAACCAAATCAAATGACACATTAAAAGAATTATACACCATGACTCGGTAGGATTTAACCCAGGATGAAAAGGTGGCTCAAAATTTTAAAATAATCAATGTAACAGATCAATTAAATTAATGTAACAAGGGGAAAAGATGCATTCTCATCTCAATTGATGCAGAAAAGGCATTTTCAACCCCCTTTCATGATTTTTTTAAACCCAGAAAACTAGGAACAGAAAGGAACTGCCTAAATATGATAACAGCAATTATAAAAAACCCACAGCTAACATCCTACTCAATAGTGGAGCTTTCTCCTTTAAGATTTTTTAGATTTCCTCCTAACAAGACAAGGATGCCCACTTTCATTCCTTCTATTCAACATTATAAGTTCTAGCCACAAAAATTAAACAAGAAAAAGAAAGAAAAGGCATTCAAATGAAAAAGGAAAAAGTAGTACTATCTCTATTTGTGAGGACATGATCCTATATATAGAAAATTCTAAAGAGTTGACAGGAATACAAATCCAGCAAAATCACAGGCTACAAGATTAACACAAAAAACTCAGTTGTGTTACTATATACCAGCAATAAACAATCAAAAAAGAAAATTAAAATAAAGCAATTCCATTTATAACAACTTCTAAAAGAATAAACACCTAGAGATAAATTTAACTAAGGGGGTGAAAGAATTGTACAGTGAAAACTATAAAACTTTGCTGTAGGAAATTAAAGAGAGAAATTAAAGAAATAAATGGAAAGACATTTTGTGTTCACAGATTAGAAGACTTAATACTGTTAAGGTGTTAATACTACCTGAAGCAATACATAGATTCAATAAAATCGCTTTCAAAATTCCAGCAACCTTTGCTGCAGAAATGAAAAAGTCAATCCTCAAATTCATAGGCAATTGCAAGGCCCCTGGAATAGTCAAAACAATCTTTAAAAAGAAAAAAAAATTTGGAGGAGTCACACTTCCTAATTTCAAAGCTTACAAAGTTACAAAAAGCAAAACAATGTGGTACTGGCCTAGGTATAAACATATAAACCAATGTAATAGAATGAGAGTCCAGAAATAAACCCATACATCTATGGCCAATTTTTTATTTTATTTTATTTTTTTTTATTTATTTTATTCTATTTTATTTTATTTATTTTATTTATTTTTGAGATGGAGTCTTGCTCTGTCACCCAGGCTGGAGTGCAGTGGCACGATCTCAGCTCACTGCAAGCTCCACCTCCCGGGTTCACACCATTCTCCTGCCTCAGCCTCCCAAGTAGCTGAGACTACAGGCGACCACCACCACACTCGGCTAATTTTTAAAATATTTTTAGTAGAGACAGGGTTTCACCGTGTTAGCCAGGATGGTCTCAATCTCCTGACCTCATGATCTGCCCACTTCAGCCTCCCAAAGTGCTGGGATTACAGGCGTGAGCCACTGTGCCCGGTATGGCCAATTTATTTTTGACATAGATGCCAAGTTCGTTAAATGGGGGATGTAATAGTCTTTTCCACAAACAGTGGAAAGACAATTGGATTTCAATATGCAAGAGAATGAAGTTGAACCCCTACCTCACATCATATATAAAAGTTAACTCATGGATCAGTGATTGTAAAATCTTTGAATACACAGAAGATTTTTTTAGGGCAGTGAAAAGATTTTGTATAATACTGCAGTGATGGATACATTTGTTCAAACCTGTAGAATATACAACACAAAGTGTGAATTCTAAGGTAAATTATGAACTTTGGGTGATTATGGTGTGTCAAGGTAGCTTCATTAATTGTATGTACCACTCTCATGAGATATTTTGATAGCGGGGGAGGCTGTGCATACATAGGATAAAAGGCACATGGGAAATTTTTGTATCTTCCACCTAATTTTGCTGTGAACCTAAAACTCCTCTAAAATGATAAAGTCTTAAAACAAAACTCTTAGAAGACAACATAGGAATAAGCTGTTATAATCTTGAGTTCAGTAGTAGATTTTCAGGACACCAAAAACACAAGAAACAAAAGAAAGAGTAGATAAATTTGACTTCATCAAAATATTTGTATATCAAAGGACATTATCAAGAAAGTAAAAGACAACTACAGAATGGGAGAAAATATTTGCAAATCATATATCTGGAATGGGATTAATATCCAGAATATATAAATGACTCCTAGAACTCAACAACAAAAATACAAAACATATAACCCAATACATAAGAAGGATAAAGGACCTGAATAGACATTTCTCCAAAGAAGATTTGCAAATAATTGGTCATTAATCTCAACATTATTAATCATTATAAAAATGCCAATCAAAACCACAATGAGACACCACTTTACAGCTACTAAGATCACTATAATTTTAAAAACAGAAAATAAATGTTTACAAGGGTGTAGAGAAGTTGAAACCTTTGTACATTGATAGCAGGCATTTAAAATGGTGCAATCATTGTGGAAAACGGTTTGGTGTGGTTCCTTCAAAAGTCAAGTGTAAAATTGCCACATGACCCAGCAATTCCATTCTTATATAACCAAAGAATTGGAAGTGGAGACTGAGCTGCTTGTATGATAATGTTTATTGTAGATTGATTCTCAATAGCCAAAAGATGGAAACACCCCATATCCATCAGTATATGAATGGATAAACAAAATGTGGTATATGCATACAATGGAATATCATTTAGCCTTAAAAAGGAATAAAATTCTGATACATGCTACATATGGATGAACCTTGAAGACAGTACGCTAAGTGAAATAAACTAGTCATAAAAAGACAAATACTGTACAATTCCACTTATGTGAGGTACCTGTGTTAGGCAAATTCACAGACAGAAAGCAGAATGGCCGTTGTTAGGGGCAAGAATGTGGAGGGAAGGAGGAGTTATTGTTTAATTAGTTAGAGTTTCAGTTCAGAAAGATGAAAAAAGTCCTGGCAATGGAGAGTGGTGATGGTTGCACTACAATGTGAATGCAGTTAATGCCACTGAACTGTACACTTAAATATTGTTAAAATGGTATATTTTATGTTACGTATCTTTTACCACAATAAAATTTATCTAAACTTTAATTTTTGCTTTTTAGCTACCTGGTTAAAACAAAACAAAGATGTAAGTTTGGGGTTTATTTTTGACCATTAAAGAGCAATCAGTTTGTGGTTGTAATACGCTTCCTGCAATATAGTAAGCCTTAAAATGAAAGTGTCTCTTGCACAGCCTAGATGGTCAATAAATCCATTGTGTAAATCTTGTTGGTGTTTGTGATTTGTCTCCTATGCCTTCTTATAATAATTGTCCCTTGAAGAACTGTCTCAATGAGAATCCTCAAAGTAACTGTAATGTGCCTTATAAATACGTTGATTTATGCAGGGGTGTCCAATCTTTTGGCTTCCCTAGACCACATTGGAAGAAGAATTGTCTTGGGGTACACATGAAATACACTAACTATAGCTGGTGAGCTAAAAAAAATTGCCAATAAATTTAAAAATCTCATAATGTTTTAAGAAAGTTTACAAGCTTGTGTTGGGCCACATTCAAAGCCATCCTGGACTGCGTGTGGCCCATGGGCCGTGGGTTGGACAAGCTTGATTTATGTGGAAGCACATAAAAGGCAAATGCACACATACGTGAAATTCTCTCCAAAGATTAATTACTTGGTCACCGCAGTTTCTTTCCACCAGAATGTAAATTCTATTTTTTTTAGTGCTGCATGCCTAGCTACTAGAATAGCATATAGTAAGTGCTCAATAAATAACCGTTGAAAGAATTCTAACACTAATTTGAAAGAAATCCTTCTGTCTTCAGCTTCTTAGCTTGTAATTTTGATGTTAGGGACAAGCAACATAGAGAGACTCCCAAAACAAAAGAGGCACCAGTGTCAGCAGCAGGGAAAGGGAAGAGGGGAGAAGGAAGCGATTGCCTGTCCCCATGCCCACAGAGGGGTACTGGGTCCCCAGTCCTGCTCATCTTTGCTGGTGCCTATCCTGGTCGGAGGTTGGAGCTCAGCTCATTGCCTCTGTTGGTGGGACCATGCTGGCAGTACTGGGAACAGAGTGTTTATTGAAGAGGCGAGACATAACGGCTTTCACAGGAGTTTCCAAATGATCATTTAACACTTCATCACAGCCCTATTCACAATAGCAAAGACATAGAACCAACCCAGGTGTCCATCAACTGTGGAGCAGATTAAAAAAATGTGGTACGTATACTTCATGGAATATTATGCAGCCATAAAAAAGAATGAACTTGGCCAGGTGCAATGGTTCACACCTGTAATCCCAGCACTTTGGGAGACCAAGGTGGAAGGACCACTTGGGGCCAAGAGCTTGAGACCAGTCTGGACAACATAGCAAGACCCTGTCACTACAAAAGTAAAAAATAAAAACTTAGGCAAGTGTGGCGGCATGCACCAGTAGTCTTAGCTACTCAAGAGGCTGAGGCAGGAGAGTTGCTTGAGCCCAGGAGGTCAAGGCTGCAGTGAGCGACAGAGCACAATCTTACCTCTACCAAAAAAAAAAAAAAAAAAAAGTCCTTTGCAGCTGGAGGTCATTATCCGAAGTGAATTAATTAACACAGGAATAGAAAACCAAACACTGCATGTTCTCACTTATAAGTAGGAGCTAAGCATTGGGCATTGGGTACACATGGACATAAAGAGGGAGACAGTAGACACTGAGGACTACTAGAGGCAGGAGAGAGAGATGGGGACAAGGCTGAAAAACTAAGTTGGGTAATATGCTCACTACTTGTGTGATGAGATCATTCACACCCCCAAGCCTTAGCATCGTGCAATAAACCCATATAACAAACATGCACATGTACATCTTGAATCTAAAATACAAGTTGAAATTATAAAATCAAATAAAACTTTTTCTGGGCTTTCAAATTTTGATGCCCTATGGGCAAAGCTACACTCAGCAAAGCCTAGTGTGCACAACAGCATTTGCAGTGACCCACTGGAGTGACCAACCAAAGGGAGACCTATTCTCTTGTCCCCACCTGCTCCTGCCTCTGCCAAGGAAAAGGAAATGCCTGACCTTTCAGACATTGGAAAGAACTTTTTTCTTCTCCTTACCCCTTTCTAACTCTTCAGTATAGATGACTAATTCTGCTGCTTATTAAGGGTTGGGGTCACTGTGTAAAGGTTCACCACTCCCCTCCCCTTGGTGTGCTTTCTCTCTCTCTCATCATTTTTTAGAACAGCCTGGTCACAGGATGCACCTGCTCTCCTCCCCTCCATGGGGTGAGCCCAAGGAGCCAGGTGCAGCCCTTGTGGCGGGAGGCCCACAGCTGTCCTGCCTGTGGGTGGGTGGGCCTGGTTAAGTTCAGTGGAAGACCATTGAGACCTTGGGTCCAAGTGGAGATTTTTTAACCCAGCCTTACCAGAAATAAAGTGAATACACTGACTTATATCTGCTTTCTGTACCTGGTCTTAAAGCTGTAACTGGCAGAGGTGTGGTAAATTTACCTTCTCAAACCCCAACAACAATGGGTTTGATTTTCCTTAGGCACAAAAGACATTTAAAAGTGAGCAAATAAAGATTAGCCAATTCCCTTACATAATAGTTCTGCAGGGCTTTGGCAAGGCTGAAATCAAGGTATGCCAGGTTTAGTACTGGAGAAGCAGAGGGCTTGGATGCACGCTTGTCAGTGTGGGCGTCTTCCTGGAAGCCTAATTAGCACTTCCCGTTCTCACCTGAGGCCGGAACTAAGCAATCAGCCCGATGAGTAGTGATGAAGGTATACTGAGCTTCCCTCCTAAGCTTATCAAATCTAGCAGCAGTTTTCATTTTTAAACATTACAAAGTTAACTTCTTAAACTTAAAAAAATCCACTTGTGAGGAGATGTTCTTCCAGGGAAGTGATAATCTGTCTGAGGCACTGACTTCCTCTTAAAGAGAAATTGGAAGTTTTCTTTTCCCCATGGAGATGGCGTCAGAATTAGAATTACCACATCAAGGGGAGATTTCTCATGATTAGTCAACCAAAGGCAGTCAGAAAAAGATAAAATTATTTCAAAAAGGAAACCGCTTCTCCAGGAAGTATTTTTTTCTAGCACACATTTAGTGTTTTAGAGGAAAATGTGTTGACTTTGTAAATGGATATGTTGTCCTTCAATAACACGAGTGGAATTGTCATGCTGAGAAATTTCTTACAAACTTTATTCTTCAAGGAATTTTAGATCTAAGTTAAAATTTTAGACTTGATTTAAGATCATAATCAGCTTACATTTTTTTTAATGTCAAAGATTCCTTTCTTTAAAAAGTCCCCATGAGATATGAAATAGATAAATTATGGAAAGTATAACACTATCACAAAAGTGTGTGTATAATGTATGTTAAATATAATTTAATATTAAACAAAATTATGGAATAAATTTATAGAAGTATATATCAAATAAATACAATTTGACATAAAATATAACAGCTCTTGGCTGGGCATAGTGGCTCAAGCCTGTAATCCCAGCCACTTTAGGAAGCCGAGGCTGGGAGATCACCTGAGGTCAGGAGTTTGAGACCAGCCTGGCCAACGTGGTGAAACACCCTGACTCTACTAAAATACAAAAATTAGTCAAGTGTGGTGGCACACGCCTGTAATCCCAGCTACTTGGGAGGCTAAGGCAGGAGGATCGCTTGAACCCGGGAGGCGGAGGTTGCAGTGAGCCCAGATCACACCACTGCACTCCAGCCTGGGCGACAAGAACAGGACTCTGTCTCAAAAAATAAAAAAATAAACAAAAAAAAAATGACAGCTCTCCCACTCTCCTGCCACTGTGTCTCCATGTGCTGCCTGCCTGGGAGACAGTGTCAATATAAACCTGTGACCTCTTTGGGGCTCCGACTCTGGGCTGGCAAGGCTCAGACCTATGCACCCTAACTTTGATGTAGCTCTTGTTAGCCAGGCCTGGGAGAATGAGGTGTTCACGCACAAATCAGGTGCAGCTTTCGAGGTCATCCACACATGGGCTTTGGTGACAACTGAAGCTCAACATTCTCTAAAACATGGAGCCAGGAGTCCCCTCTGTCTCTAGCTGGCAGCAAGTAGTTTAACCTCTTTTGTAAAGTTAGGGCAAAGAATGAGATGCTGGGACAGACTCACTTTAGCTCTAAAATGCCACGATTATCCATTAGAAACTTTCTTTGGATTTTAGGGTCATGGCTACGAGAATGCAAACGGGTCTCTCTGTCCTCATTGGTTGTTCTTTGTTGATATCAGTATTTTGAAATGGACATGAAAGGCTCTGAGAAAGACTTCTAAGTCACTGAAAACTCAAAAGAGAAGTCATTCCGTCATCACTTCCTACTTGTTTGATACCTTATAAGAAAACACACACGCGTTCTCTCTATCGTAAGATACTAACACGTGGCTGTAAACTGTGAATGCACAGTGTCACGTGTCGAGTTTCATGCCTTCCAGGAAGTTCTGTTTCAAAATTGTGTGGCTTATTCTCTTCTGCTAATATTCTTTTAATTTCCTCGTAAAGCCAAGAGTGGGGTTCACTTGGTATGTTTTTCTTTACCTATAATTTCACTCTCAGTTGATTGTATTCACGCGTTCATTCATTCAGAATGCAGGTTCTGAGTACCCACTCTGGGCTAGCACCAGGCACAGAGATGAGCAAACCAGCTCTCATCACAGGCCCTACCAGAGCTGGAGGACATGAAACCTTCCCAGGCGTGTCTCTCCCACCCCATTCTCATGGTGGAAGGATGAAAGGCCATTGTTTGACCTTAACCTCCCCAACCTCCACGACAGCCAGGCCACAGTAGAGTAGATTGGAATGGGAATCACAATTATTCCCTAGGAATTCAGAATGGAGACTTAGAAAGAGTTTGTCTCATATATAAAATATTGTGGTTGTCGAGGCTATTTTCCATGAAGTAGCAGCTATGGCAAAAGTGAAGAATGAAGCAGGTTGCCAAAAAGACATGGAAACAGAAATGGAGAAGTGACTTTCTGGTTCCCCTCCACATTCAGGGTAACATCTCTAGCCTTTTACTGAGGCCCAGTTGTATTCCTGCTTATGACTTTTAGGAAATACTCCAACCCCTGTAGTATTACAGCAAATCTACCCCTTTGCTTAAGTTAGTCCCAGTCGAGGCTTGACAGTGTCCTTGCTCATAAGCAGATCTCAACTTAGTCAGACAGACTGAAAAATACACTGTAGGACATTGTACTTCACAGAGTGATAGGACTCAGTTCCTGCATCCCCGGCACATTGTAGAAACCCAATGGCATGTGTGTTGACTCCACAACCAAATGAATGAAGGAAGCGCAGTGAGACCCTGACTCATTTTTTCCCCCAAGCTCCTTCTCTGATAGGACCCTTAGAAATCATGTGGGGCTGGATGACGGCTCACGTCTGTAAATCTAGCATTTTGGGAGGCCGAGATGGGAGGATTGCTTGTGCCCAGGAGCTCAAGACCAGCCTGGACAACACAGTGACACCCTGTTTCTACAAAAATTAAATAGCTGGGCATGATGGTGTGTGTCTGTAGTCCCAGCTACTTGAGAGGCCACGTTGGGAAGATCGCTTGAACCCAGGAGGTCAAGGGCTGTGTGATGGTGCCAGTCCTGGGCAGCAGAGCAAGACCCTCTCTCAAAAACAAAACAAACAAACAAAAAAGAAATGATTTGGTTCAAATGTGTCTTCTACAGAAGAGGAGGCTGAGTCCAGTGAGGTAGAAATCATTTGCTCAAGGTCACACAGCTACTTGCAGCAGAACTGAAACTACAATTCACGTCTCTATGCTCTAAATCCAATGTCCTTTCCACTATCCTGGGATGCCCCCTTCCTGCTGAACCAACTTTCATTGACCTCAAGAAGGTAAAAAGCCCCAAAAGTCAGCCTTCTGTCTTTAAAACCTCCTTAATACAGATTCATAATTCAGCCACCATGCAGAAAAGCTCTCAGAAAGGAAACTCCTGATGCTGCTCACCATGGGCTTGGCCAGCCACAGACATGATCCAGCCCATGGAGGAGGAGCCGCCTAGTGCTGGCGTGTCATGAAGACACCAGTATGAGGCAACCGAGACAGCCCACAAAAGGACTTCTTGGTTTTATTGTCCCTTGAGGCGGGATTGTTCTCTGTCTTTGCCGGTTTTGCATGCTTCTTAAACCCTGTTTGAATAAATGAAGAATTAAGTATGAATAAATGAAGAATTAATTTCCCCAAAATGGATGAGCCAAGCCATTCCCTGTAATACAAAGATGTGAAAGACATATCTGCGTGGGATCTGGGAGGGACTTAAAAATAAAACAAAATAAATCAGCTTGTTAATCAGGAGACACAAAGTAAAAACCCCATGTTAAAAAGGGAGGCAAGGGAATGATAGACAAGGATTTAGGGTCACAGTTACCAGCCTGCGAGTCAGGTGGGGCAAAGCAGGGATAGAAGGTCGCAAAGGAGCAGAAAATCTGAGTTAAATTGTCATTGTCCAGCCGGGCACGGTGGCTCACACCTGTAATCCCAGCACTTTGGGAGGCTGAGGTGGGGGGATCACCTGGTGTCAGGAGTTCGAGATCAGCCTGGCCAACATGGTGAAATCCTGTCTCTACTAAAAATACAAAAATTAGCCGGGTGTGGTGGCACACACCTGTAATCCCAGCTACTCAGGAGGCTGAGGCAGGAAAATTGCTTGAGCCTGGGAGGCAGAGGTTGCAGTGAGCCAAGGTCATGCCACTGCCCTCCAGCCTGGGCAACAGAGTAAGACTGTGTCTCAAAAAAAAAATAAATTAATTAAAAAAATTCATAGTCCTGGCTTATGGATCAGTGGTGATAGGTGGTGGGTTCATGGGTGTTTTTTTGTGTTATTAGAAATAAATAAATGAGTAAATTAATAGAAAAGGGCCATGCATGGACCAGTGGGGAAGTGTGTGGTGAAGCAATAATTATGAATCATCTGATTCTGTGCAACTGAGGTCCATGAATGAAAAAGGAAAATAAAGCATAATTATGGTGTCAACATAATTTCCTCTCCAACTAGAAAATAAACACTTCATGGCATTCCTATGATTTTTGGATTTATTACGATTTTACCTGTAGAGATAAATAATCTGTCACCTAGGTAGAAATTGAAAGTCTCTTTGGTCTGTTTAATATCTGTGTTAAGCTGTCATACATGCATGTCAGCTGTAATTTATAGAATAATAGAAACAATAATGCCTGGCTTACCATTCTAGAAAAAGACACTCTACGTTGACCTTGGGTTTCCTGTGTATGGCTTACAATATCAGACTGACATGCTAAAATTTGTTTTTGTTTCAGTTATGAAATAATTAAGGATAGGTTTTTTCAGGTCCTTCAGTGTTGTTTAAATGAATGAGAAGGTATGTTTCTTTGACTTTCTGAAACAGGGTTTAAGAAGCATGCAAAACTTAGAAGGAAAACAAGAACGAACTGACTAACAAAGTGCTGACTGCCTGCCACTTGATGGAATGATAATCCATATTCCATAATCCATCCTAGAGATCACTGCTTTATTAAAAACATTAATCCAGAGAAGGCAAATCTGGTAAAATATTAACATCTGGGGATTCTGGGCATAGGAAATGTAAGGATCCTATGTACTGTTTCTACAACTATTCTATAAGTCTGAAATTATTTCAAAATAACAAGTTTATAAGTAAAGAAATAGAGCAAAAAATCAATACAGGCATCGGAATGCCAGTGGAGCAAGACTGGCAATGTTTGAAAGGCTCATTCAAAAACATTCCTATCAGTAATCAAGTGTTATTTTTATAGAGACAAAGAATATCAGCTTTTATGAGAAGATAAGAAAAAGTCTAGAATTGAGATTAAATTATTACCTCAAGGTTCCACAGGGGGTTAATTGCAAAATCACAAGCTAGAGTCCAGTTTGTGGAGAGACTGTTGGTCTTCCTTTCATAACCCAATAGTTGTGCAAGAAGCATTTTGAATGAGTTCAGATGCAGTGAAATCCTTCAGTGGGCAACTATTAGATCATTTCTGTGTAATCAAATCTTCTAGACTGAATAAAGATAAGCCAGCTTCATCTTAGAGAAAAAGAAACTTTTTGATACATGAGATATCACAATGCAGAGGTAGATGAGGGGAGTTCAAGGGAATGGTTTGCAGAAAAGGCTGTCGAATCCCTAAAAATAACAAGGCACTGCCACTGTCATTGGAAAACTCAAATCCTGAGGTGAGGTAATACTAGGAAAATGCTAAGGTCACTAAAATAGTTTTTTCTGCTGCAGTTTAAACACAAGTTTAGAGAGTATTTTTGTTGTTGATGGTGGTTGGTTTTTGTTTTTTAAAGTATATTAAAGAAAAAATAATTCATCTCCTTCTAATAACAACAAAATTGAGACCTCTGTTGCAAGGATGAAATGATGGATTATCTCCTCTCTTTATCAAATCATCACTCTGGAATTAATATAAGAATCATAATCTTATTTACCTAGCTCTGTGTGAAAGTGGTTATCTATCAATATATGTGACATTTGATTCAGTAAGAAAGGAAAGAAACTTGCAACTAACTTTCAGGGAAGAAATAACATTTCCTCTGAACAATTCTAAGGAGGAAGGCAAAGTAGAGTTCCATGTTCTCAATTCTGCTGAAGATATGAATCATCACACCTTTGCTAGCAGTTACGTGTCGTAAGGGCTTTGAGATCCCAAGTGAGTCGAGCCTATTTGTGACATTTGATAGGCCTACTTTTCATCCATGTGGCACTACAGAATGGATTCAAATCTCACTAGAGCAATCTTTCTCTTTCTCTCGCTCAGTCTTTTTCTTCTGTGTTTTTCTAGAGTTGAGAAGTTTTAAAGAGGAGGGGCTAGGAGACCAAATATATCAAAAGAAGCCCCGGGGGAGCAAAATCCAAAGGAATCTGTCTCATGTAAAGAGATAATATTTTTGCTTTCTTGTTTTTCCTATAGTTGCTGTCAAGGAGATGAGCCCAAGTAATAAGGAGGATAGGTAGATGACAGGGATGGGGAGAAACTTCAAATTAACATTTTTATTTTAACATGTGTATACCAGACACAAACTATTGAAGCCAAGAGAAAAGTAAATAAGAAATACGAATAGACATGTAGCAGGCAAGGAGACTGAATTAGTAATTAAAAACTTCCTACCAAAAAGCTCAGACTCACATGGCTTCATTGGTGAATTCTATCAAACGCAGAATTAGCACCAATCTCTCATAAACTCTTTTTTTTTTTTTCTTAGATGGAGTTTCGCTCTTGTTGCTCAGGCTAGAGTGCAATGGTGTGATCTCGGCTCACCGCAACCTCCGCCTCCCGGGTTCAAGCAATTCTCCTGCCTCAGCCTACTGAGTAGCTGGGATTACAGGCATGTGCCACCACGCCTGGCTAATTTTGTATTTTTTGTAGAGATGGGGTTTCTCCATGTTGGTCAGGCTGGTCTCGAACTCTTGACCTCAAGTGATCCGCCTGCCTCAGCCTCCCAAAGTGCTGGGATTACAAGAATGAGCCACCGCGTCCGGACCCTCTCATAAACTCTTAAAAAGAGAAGAGGAGGAAACACTTTTCATCTTATTCTATGTTGCCAGTATTACCCTGATATCAAAACCAGTCAAAGATATCATAAGAAAAGTACAAACCAATATCCCTTATACATATCAATACAAACGTCCTCAACAAAACACAAACTGAATCCAATGAGATTCATCCAAAGAATATAAGGATGCTTCAACTTTGAAAAATCAATCAATGTAATGCACTGTATTAATAGCATGACAACAAAACCACATAGTCATCTGAAGAGATGGAGAAAAAAGCATTTTACAAAATCTAACAATCTTTCATAATACAAACACACAAAAACTAAGAATAGAAGGGAACTTCCTCCACCTGATCAAGGGAATCTACAAACAAACCACACCTAACATTACATATGCGGTAAAAGACAGAATGTTTTCGCCCTAAGAAAGTCCACTCTCACCACTTCTATTCAACATTGCAGTGGAGGATCAAGCCAGGACAATTAGACAAGAAAGAAAAGTGAAAGACATCAGATGGGAAAGAAAGAAGTGAAACTATCTCTGTTTGTAGATGACATGATCTAATATTAAAAATTCTAAGCATGCCACAAAATATTAGGCATACAAAATTAGTTCATTAAGGTTGGAGGGTAGCAGATCAATACACAAAAGTCAGTTGGTTCTATACACTAGCAATGAACAATTTGAAAATAAAAGTAAGAAAATAGTTCCATTTATAATAGTATCAAAAAGAATAAAATATCTTAAGGATAGATTTTACCAAAAAATTCAAGACTTCTACACTGAAAACTACAGTACAAAACATCATTGGAAGAATTACAGAGGATCTAAATTAATGGAAGACATCTCATGGACATGGATTGGAATACTCGATACTTATTGTTAAGACGGCAGTACTCCCCAAATTGATCTACAGATTCAATATAATCCCTATCATTATCCCAGCTGGCTTTTTTTTTTTTTTTTGGCAGAAACTGACAAGCTTATTATACAATTCATATGGAAAGGCAAGGCACCAAGAATAACCAGAACAATCTTGAAAAATAAAAACAAAGTTGAAAGACTCATACATCCTGATTTTAAAGCTTACTGCAAAGTGACAGTAAGCAAGACAGTGTGGTACTAGCCAGACATGTAGATCAATGGAAGAGAATTTAGAGTCCAGAAATAAATCCTTATGTTTGTGGCCAATCAATTTTGACAAATAGAGCTACCCTAGAATCCAGCAATCCCACTGCTAGGTATATACCCAAAAGAAAGAAAATCACTATACTGAAGAGATGTCTGCACGCCCATGTTTATTGCGGCACTATTCACAATAGCCAAGATCTGGAAGCAACCTCAGTATCCATCAATAGATGAATGGATAAAGAATATGTGGTACATATACACAATAAAGTACTATTCAGCCATAGAAAAGAATTAGATCCTGTTACATGGATGGGACTGGAGGTCATCATATTAAGTGAGATAAGCCAGGCACTGACTGACAAACTTGGCATGTTCTCACTCATTTGTGAAAGCTAAAAATTAAAACAATTGAATTCATGGAGATACAGAAGAGAAGGATGGTTCCCAGAAGGTAGTAAGGGTTGGGGTGGGGAGGATAGAAGAATGGTTAAAGGGTACAAAAATATAGCTAGAATGGGTGGGTGCAGTGGCTCATGCCTGTAATCCCAGCACTTTTGGAGGCCGAGGCAGGTGGATCACTTGAGGTCAGGAGTTCGAAACCAGCCTGACCAATATGCTGAAACCCTGTCTCTTCTAAAAATACAAAAATAAGCCAGGCATGGTGGTGTGCATCTGTAGTCCCAGCTACTTGGGAGGCTGAGGCAAGAGAATCACTTGAACCCAGGAGGCGGAGGTTGCAGTGAGCTAAGATCATGCCACTGCACTCCATCCTGGGTGACAGAGCGAGACTCCATGTAAAAAAAGAAATATATATATATTTATTTTCTATTTATATATATATACAAATTAGAATATATGTATATATTCTAATATATATATATTAGAATGAATAAGATCTAGTATTTGATATCACAGCAGGGTGACTATAGTCAACAATAATTTATTGTACATTTTAAAATACCTAACAGATTATAATTGGATTGTTTGTAACACAAAACTATGACAAATGCTTTAGGAGATGGATACCCCGTTTACCCTGATGTGATTGTTATACATTATATGCCTGTATCAAAATGTTTCATGTACTCCATAAATACATACACCTACTATGTGCCCATAAAATTAAAAATTAAAATATTTTTTACAATTAGAAAATTATTAGACTCATAGATATAATTTTAAATTAGAAATTAGAAAATCAAACACAGGTGGTTTTATGAGTAGATCCAGTATTTCCCACCTCTCTTTAGATCTTTTTAACAAACGTTGCTAGGAAAACTGAATATCAACATGCAAAAGAATAAAGTTGGACTCCTTTCTTACATACACAAAAATTAAATCCATATGAGTCATAAACCTTAATGTGAGAGCTAAAACTATACACTCTTAGAAGAAGTACTAAAGGTAAATTTTAATATCCTTGAGTTAGGTAAAGTCTTCCTAGATAAAACAACAAAGCAAAAGTGGCAAATGAAAAAAAAAAGATTGATTGGACGTGATCAAAATTAAAAACTTTTGTTCTGCAAAAGACACCATCAAGTGAAAAAAACAACCCACAAAATGGGAAAAATATTTACAAATCAAACATATTCAGAATAGAAGGGTAACTTGCTTCTAGAATAAGTACAGAACATCTACAACTCAATAATAAAAAGAAAAATAAACTATTTTTTAAAAAATGCACAAAGGATTTGAACAGACATTTCTCTAAGAAAGATATATAAATGGCCAATAAGGATATGAAAAGATGCCCAAAAATTATCCACCATTAGGGAAGTGAAAATCAAAACCACAATGAGATATCACTTCACACCCATGAGGATGGCTACAATTAGACAAATAATAGTAAGTATTGGCCAGGCGAGGTGGCTCCCGCCTGTAATCCCAGCACTTTGGGAGGCCGAGGCAGGCAGATTACGAGGTCAGGAGTTCGAGACCAGCCTGACCAACATGGTGAAACCCCATCTCTACTAAAATACAAAAATTAGCCAGACGTGGTGGTGCTTGCGTGTAATCCCAGCTACTCAGGAGGCTGAAGCAGGAGAATCGCTTGAACCCAGGAGGCGGAGGTTGCAGTGAGCCGAGATCAAGCCATTGCACTCCAAATAGAGTGAGACTCCATCTCAAAAAAAATAGTAAGTATTGGCAAGGACACGAAAAATTGGAACCCTCTTAGTTTACCATGGGAATGTAAAATGGTGTGGCCACTTTGGAAAACAGTGTGTCAGTTACCCACAATATTAAACAGAGTTCTTATACTATCTAAAAATTCTACTCCTGGGTGTATACCCCAGAAATCAAAACATATGTCTACATAACATTTGTACATAAATGTTCATAGTAGCAGCATTTTTTGTAATAGCCAAAGAGTAGAAACAACCCAAATGTCTATCAACTGATGAGTGACTAAATAGAATGTGGTCTATCCATACAAGAGACTATTAGCCACAAAAGCAATGAAGTTCTTATCCATGGCACAGCACCGATGACCCTCAAAGACCTTGAAAATGTGAAGTGAAAGAAGCCAGGCACAAAAGACCACATGCTGTATCAGACCATGGATGCGAAATGTCTGAAAAAGGGAAATCCACAGAGCCAGAAACTAAATTAGTGATCGCCAGGGGCTGGGAGGAAGAGAAAATAGGGGGTGACTGCTCATAGGTGTGGGATATTTTTTTTTTGAAGGTGTTAAAAATGTTCTAAATTACATAGTCATGATGGTTACACAACTCTTCAAAAATATTTAAAAACGCTGAATTTCACACTTTAAAAGAGTGATTTTATGGTATGAATTGTACCTCTATAAAGCTATTATGTAAAAAAGTGTGTATTATTTCTCTTTTGTCTCTCCCTCACCCTGTTCCATATATATATATATAATTTTTTTTCTGTATTTCTCTATGTCTCCACAACAGTCACTCCATTAAGAAGCATGTTTTACTTACTACTAATGATTAGAGAAAATTCAAGTTCCTCTGTACACAATAGTAAACTTCACCAACTATAACCCATGCCAAGACGTGGTAATTCCTTCTCTTCCCTTTCTCTGGAGACAGATTTTATAGGCTGACATATTGACATATTTCTTTCTTTTTTTTTTTTTTTTTTTTTGTTGAGACGGAGCCTCGCTCTGTCACCCAGCCTGGAGTGCAGTGGCGTGATCTCGGTTCACTGCAACCTCCGCCTTTCAGGTTCAAGTGATTCTTCTGCCTCAGCCTCCCGAGTAACTGGGACTACAGGTGCCCACCACCACACCCAGCTGATTTTTGTATTTTTAGTAGAAACGGGGTTTCACCATATTGGCCAGACAGGCTGACACATTTCTAAGGGCTGGTGCCTGTGCTGGAAGGTCACACACATTGCAGAGGAGAAGGTGAGAACATGAAGATGGCTCAATACAAGTCTTTCCCATAATTAGGAAACTGAGCACGAGTGGCTCCATGAGTGTGTCTAGTGTCACCATCCTGTGGTGCGTGTGAGTCATTAGCGTCATGTTGGCACCTTCACCATGATGGACATGGGAGAGTGTAGGTTTGTGAGTCAGGAGGATGTGTTCTGCAAAATGTGGAGAGCCAAACTCAGAATCACTGGATTCCTGCCAAATGGAATCTCAGCCACATTTTGCGTTTGCTGCTCTCTTAGTTTGGTAGAAAGAGGCCACTCAGGAAAAAAAGGTTATATCAGGAAATATTTTTCTTCAAAACTGAAAGAAGGAAAACAGATAATTGTAAGCTTCAACTCAACCCAATCTCCTATCCATTCTGGATCCTCAGGAAAAAACAGATTGAGACCCTGTAAAATCCTTCGAAATCCAAGAAAAATTTACTAAAGTAATGTCCACTAAAGGGATGAGTACGTCTTAGAGCAAGTGAGACTGTAGGTTCCCTAATTCCTGGCCTCATAAGTTTCCCACAATACAGCACAGACTCCTCTCCTCATTTCACATAAACTTCCAGAAATTAGAGTTTAAAGGAACAGAAACACATACACCAAGAAGCATGATTTTCTGCTTACACCTAAATTAGCCCAGAACTTTCACTCATGATGTAGTTTTACTCTGTATGAATGCGTGCTTTGTGTATCTTTACATACACATCCATATGAGTGTTATAATTGCATACATATCTATTAGGTCAAACCATGGAGATTTGCTGATATTGAACACTTTAACCTGTAGAACAGCAATTTCATATGGTTCAACCTAACAGGCCTACACAACTGTAAAATTTATATAAGGGGAGTAGATACATTTGATGACTTCAAACCATTACTGAGACTGGGTTTCCAGACTGCTCATAATGAAGGTACTCACTTTATGACATCTATCTTATTTGATGTCCTTTCTTTTTTGCAGAGAATCTGGGCCCATCATGAGCCTGTGATTTGCAGACCTTGTTTCAGGGTTTGCTTCATGTCAGAAGGTGATGCGACTTTATGAAGGAGGGAAGAGTGAACTCAAGAGTAGTGATGAAATGTGTTAAAGGGTGATTTGCAGACTCTTATGCAAATATAAAATGAACACATGTCAAAGATGTTATTTCACTCATTAATTAAAAGTTACAATGGGTTCAATAGAGAATTCTGAGAACCATACATTTATATACAAGGAATAAGGAATTATAAAATGAATTTACAAATAGCCATAAAACTGCTCTTCCATAGGGCAATGGCCAATTGCATCCCAATGGGGACACAATTAATTTGCATTTATATGAACAAGAGTAATTCACATTATTATCCATTTTCTACAACTTATAGAGCTGTAAAAGAATACTGAGGACAACGTCAGTGGGTGAGATGTACAGATATAGATGTACAGTTGATCCTCGAGTAATGCAAGGGTCAGGGTGCAGATCCCTGTGCAGTGAAAAATCTGCCTATAACTTCTGACTCCCTCAAAATATTTTGTTTGTTTTTTTAATTTTTATTTTTTGTGGGTATATAATAGATGTATGTATTTACAGAGTACATGAGATATTTTGATACAGGCCTACAGTGTGTAACAATCACATCATGGTAGATAGGGCATCCATCTCCTCAAGCATTTATCATATCTTTGTGTTACAAACAATCCAATTATAATCTTTTAGTTATTAACAATCTATAAATTATTGTTGGTTATAGTCACCCTGTTATGCTATCAAACACTAGATCTTATTTATTCTAACTATATATTTGTACCCATTAACCATCCCTCCTACTCCCCTCACCCCCTAGTACCCTTCCCAGCCTCTGGGAACCATCCTTCTATTCTCTATCTCCATGAGTTCAATTTTTTTAATTTTCAGTTCTCACAAATAAGTGAGAATATATAAACTTTGTCTTTCTGTGCCTGGCTTATTTCACTTTACATAATGACCTCCAGTCCTACCCACATTGTTGCAAATTGCAGGATCTCATTCTTTTTTATGTCTGAATAGTGCTCCACTGCGTATACACACCACATCTTCTTTATCTGTTCATCTATTGATGGGCAATTTGGTTGCTTCCAAACCTTGGCTATTGTGAATAGTGCTGAAATAAACATGGGAGTGCAGACATCTCTTCAGCATAGTGATTGCCTTTCTTTTGGGTATATATCTAGCAGTGGGATTGGATTGCTGGATCCTATGGCACTCTATTATTAGTTTTTTGAGGAACCTCCAGATGGTTCTCCATAGTGGTTGTTCTAATTTACATTCCTACCAACTGTGTATGAGGGTTCTCTTTTCTCCACATCCTCACCAGCATTTGTTATTATCTGTCTTTTGGATATAAGCTATTCTAACTGGGGTGAGAGGATATCTCATTGTAGTTTTGATTTGCATTTATCTGATGATCAGTGATGTTCAGGACCTTTTCATATACCTGTATGTCATTTAAATGTCTTCTTTTGAGAAACACCTATTCAGATTTTTGCCCATTTTTTAAATTAGATTATTAGATTTTTTTCCTATAGAGTTGTTTGAGCTCCTTATGTATTCTGGTTATTAGTCCCTTGTCAGATGGATAGTTTCAAATATTTTATCCCATTCTGTGGGTTGTCTCTTCACTTTGTTGATTGTTTCCCTTGCTGTGCAAAAGCTTTTTAACTTGATGTAATCTTCTTTGTCCATTTTTGCTTTGATTGCCTGTACTTGTGGGGTATTACTCGAGAAATCTTTGTCCAGACCAATGTCCTGGAGAGTTCCCCAATGTTTTCTTTTACTAGTTTCATAATTTGAAATCTTGGATTTAAGTATTAAATTCAGTTTGAGTTTTGTATATGGCAAGAGACGGGGTATAGTTTCATTCTTCTGCATATGGATGTCTAGTTTTCCCAGCACCATTTATTGAAGAGACTATCCTTTTCCCAATGTATGTTCTTGGCAACTTTGTTGAAAATGAGTTCACTTCAGATGTATGGATTTGTTTCTGGGTTCTCTATTCTGTTCCATTGGTCTATGTGTCTGTTTTTATGCCAGTGCCATGCTGTTTTGGTTCCTATAGCTTTGTAGCATAATTTGAAGTCAGTTAATGTGGTTCCTCAAGTTTTGTTCTTTTTGTTTAGGATAGCTTTGGCTATTCTGGGTCTTTTGTGATTACACGTAAATTTTATAATTAGTTTTTCTATTTTTGTGAAGAATGTAATTGGTATTTTGATAGGTATTACATGAAATCTGTAGATTGCTTTAGGCAATATGGACATTTTAACAATATTAATTCTTCCAGTCCATGAACATGGAATATCTTTCCATTGTTTTGTGTCCTCTTCAGTTTATTTCATCAATGTATTATAGTTTTCATTTTAGTGATCTTTTACCTCTTTGGTTAAGTTAATTTCTTGGTATTTTATTTTATTCATAGCTATTGTAAATGAGATTAGTATTTTGATTTCTTTTCCAAATTGTTCACTGTTGGCATATAGAAATGCTGCTAATTTTTGTATGTTGATTTTGTATCCTGCAACTTTACTCAATTTGTTTATTAGTTCTAATGGTTTTATGGTGAAGGTTTTAAGTTTTTCTAAATATAAGATCATATCATCTGGAAACAAGGATGATTTGACTTCTTCCTTTCCAATTTGGATGCCCTTTATTTCATTCTCTTGTCTGATTGTTCTAGCTAAGACTTCCAGTACTGTATTGAATAACGGTGGTGAAAGTGGGCATCCTTGTCATGTTCCAGATCTTAGAGGAAAGGCTTTCAGTTTTCCCCCATTCAGTATGATACTAGCTGTAGGTCTGTCATATATGGCTTTTATTGTGTTGAGGTATGTTCCTTCTATACCCAGTTTTTGAGGGTTTTTATCTGTGAAAGGATGTTGAATTTTACCAAATGCTATTTCAGGATCAGATGAAATGATCATACGGTTTTTGTCCTTCTTTCTGTTGATATGAGGGATCACACTGATTGATTTGTTTATGTTGAATCATCTTTGCATCCCTGGGGTAAACCCCGCATGATCATGATGAGTGATCCTTTCAATGTGTTGTTGAATTCAGTTTGCTAATACTTTGTTGAGGGTTTTTGCATCAATGCTTATCAGGGCTATTGGCCTGCGGTTTTCTTTTTTTGATGTGTCTTTGTCTGGTTTTGTTATCAGGGTAATATTGGCCTCATGGAATGATTTTGGAAGTATTCCCTCCTCCTCTGTTTTTCAAAATAGTTTGAGTAGGATTGGTGTTACTTTTTCTTTAAATGTTTGGTAAAATTCAGCATCCCTCAAAACTTTACTAATCCCCTACTGTTGACTGGAAGTGTTACCAACAACATAAACAGTTGATTAAAAAATATTTTTGTGTTATATGTATTATGTACTGTATTCTTAGCAAAAAGTAAGCTGAAGAAAAGAAAATGTTATTAAGAAAATCATAAGGAAGAGAAAAAATACATTTACTATTCATTAAGTGGAAGTGGATCATCATGAAGGTCTTCATCCTCATCATCTTCACATTGGCTAAGGAGAAGGAGGAAAAGGAGGGGTTGGTCTTGCTGTCTCAGGAGTAGCAGGGGCAGAAGAGGTAGAGGAGGTGGAAGAGAAGGCAAGACAGTCAGGCACAGTCAGTGTAACTTTCATTGAAAAAAATTCGTGTATAAGTGGAACTGCATAGTTCAAATCCATGTTGTTCAAGGGTCAACTGTAGATATATAGATTTGTAGACATCACTCACATTTTCTTTCGCATTTCAAAATCCTCCACAATTTTTCATGACAAATGAGTAAAGCAGGTCCCAGATACTATAGGATGCATCAGTCTTGGTCGTTTTACCATTAATTGAAACATATATTCCTCCTCCATTGCTCAGGGATGAGATAGCACTTTCCTTTAGAGCATTTTTTAAAAGATGCCCAAGGTGGATTATTCTAGCTGGGCGGTAGCTTGAGTGTGTGCAACAGTGAGGGCACTGTGAGGCTATTTGGAGGGAGTGGCGGTCACCAGAGAGAAGTTTCAGTGCAGCTGTGCACATGTTGACCAGAGCAGAGGGAGTGCTGTGCAAAGAGAGAAAAGTTAGCTTAGAAGGAGGAAAACTGATCTTGCTAATGACTGTGCCCTTAACCAGTGGCTTGTCTCCAATTTCAGAAGCAACAAATCCAAGAGTTTGTGCAGACAAGAAATGCTGCAGACTAGTCTCCCAGGAAAAGGTGGGAGGTGAGGGAGGGATGAGAGGATGCTCTCTTTTATATATGTGATCTCTGCCCATTCTCACAGTAGCCCTGGGCAATCCTTATTCTAGAGAGAAGGAAACAGAGGTTCTGGGAACTCAGGATGCCACGAAGAGGCAGAATCTGCCCGTAGCTCATCTGGTTCTGATGCAAGCCGACTTTGCTCTCTGGCACAGGAAGCATGGTGCCTGGGGCCCAGGCTGCGTTCGGAAGCCTCAGAAATGCTTAATTTTGGCTGGGTGCAGTGGCTCAAGCCTGTAATTCTCAGCACTTTGAGAGGCCAAGGCGGGCAGATCACCTGAGGTCGGGAGTTAGAGACCAGCCTGACCAACATGGAGAAACCCCGACTCTACTAAAAATACAAAATTAGCCAGGCGCGGTGGTGCACGCTTGTAATCCCAGGTACTCAGGAGGCTGAGGCAGGAGAATCGCTTGAACCTGGGAGGCAGAGGTTGCAGTGAGCTGAGATTGCACCACTGCACTCCAGCCTGGGCAACAAGAGCGAAACTCCGTCCAAAAAAAAAAGAAAGCTTAATCTTTATTTCTTTTAAAATCAGAAGAAAAATATACATAATAATCATGAATATATAATAATGAATCCCATCTCAATTACATCTGTCATTTTATCAGCGCAGCAGTAAAATACTTTTAAATATTTTTTATAGAGGAAGTTGCCCACAGGAGCGATGGTACCTCGGCTGCATCTCAGAGGTTGCCCCTGCCTATTCTGGAGTGCATGCCCTGGACCTGGCACCAGCCCCGGGTTTCCAGGAGCGGGAAACCGCTCGTCTACTGTACTCAGGTTGCATTGATTCCCCTTGATTCCCTGCTCTGGAAAACACAGCTCCTGGAACTTGGTCCAAGAATAGGAATAGTTGGTCTGTCTTCAATGTTATTATTTTTTAACTCCTAGTCAAGTGCCACAGGGAAACAAGAAAAATGGGGCTATGGGATTGACTAAGGGAGTTTAACAAATGGCTTTTAAAATGACAAATGTGAGCTGGGCTCTGGAATGACAACAGTGGTAAGTTGGGAAGGCATCCCGCTGAGGCTCCTTGGCTCCCCGGCACCTGCCTGCTCCCTGGCTCAGTCTGCCTCACTCTCTGCTCTGGGCAAGGGTACCAGCCGAGCACCTCAAGAGCCTAGACCACGTGGAGCTACATAGAGGTCCCAGGGAGAGGACATTGTGTCACTCTTCTGAGATGTGAGCTCAAGAGGATGTTGGAGGCAAGAAGTTCTTGACTGGAAAGGAGGAGACTTAGATTCCTGCCTTGGCTCCCATAGTTGTTTAATCTTTCAGCCCAGGCTAATTCATTTCTCTAAGCTTCCGTTTTCTCATCATAAAATGAGAGAGTGGATCATTCCAGCTCTAAGGTTATATGATTCTCAGGAGAAAAATGTGAAAGACAGCAACAGGTTAAAAAATATTTAAATGAGTTCGACGTTTGCCCCAATTTACCAATTGCCATCCACATCCTCTCCCAAGGATGGCCCTATCAATCAACCCAATTCCAAAAACTGTCATGGGATTTTCCATGAAACTCTGTGTAACTAGGAGAGAATAAAGCATGTGCTAAACACGAATGCAGTGAAAATGGCGTGAGGCCAGGGAGAAAACCGGGACAGTCCAGTGGAATTCCCTGAGGATATGGGCAGGTGCCCGCCAGGGTTGCTGGAAGGGCTGTTTCTGAGGAGAGAGGGTTAGTGAGCTGTAGCAGTTTCCAAGGCCAGGAGAGGGAGATTTTATTCAGCAGAAATAAAAGTGCTGGGAGGTGTGCAATGACTTTCTTAACTTCATAGAAAGTACCATGGGAGTTCTATGACAGAAGCCAGGCTGTGGCCCTGGTCAAGGGTGGACTCAGAAGGAGGGAAACCATCTATGGCATTGTCAACAGCATTGATTCTGAATGCCCTTCATTTAAATTCTGGTAGCTATCAGCTCCTGATACCCAGTGATAACAATACCCTGCACTGGCCTATTGTCTGATTTTGATCTTTCAACAATCCCGAGGCAACTCTGAGATCTTGCAACTTTTGTCCCTCTGGAAGATGAGGGCCCATGTCCCACAGTGGTCAAAGATACACCTATAACCTCATTCTCCAGCACTAGACCAGCAAGCCAAGTGAAGCAGTTACTTCTCTTCAGAGTTCCACAGTAAGGAGCTATTTCAACTTCATCTAATAAACTGCAGTCTTAGGGATGGACAAAAACCAGCCCTAGAAATACTAACAGGGCTGCGCCTCTGGTGTCATCTTCACTACCACTCACAATGATAACTGCAGGGCTTATGGACAAGCATCTGTCTCTGACTGAGGAAACATTTATTCATAAAATAAGAGTGTGCCTTTGTATCTTTTCTTTTCTTTTTTTTGAGACAGAGTCTAGCTCTGTCTCCCAGTGATGCGATCTCAGCTCACTGCAACCTCCGCCTCCTGGGTTCAAGCAATTCTCCTGCCTCAGCCTCCCAAGTAGCTGGGACTATAGGCGCACACCACCATGCCCGGCTAATTTTTTTGTATTTTTAGTAGAGATGGGGTTTCACCATGTTGGCCAGGCTGGTCTTGGACTCCTGATCTCAAATGATCTGCCCACCTCGGCCTCCCCAAGTGCTGGGTATGTTTCCATTTAATAAGTTCTAATGTTTGATAACAGAGCAGTGTGACTATAGTTAACACAATGTATTATGTATTTCAAAATAGCTACGAGAGGACTTGCTATGTACCCAACACGTGGAAATGATCAATATCTTGACTAGATCATTACACATTCTGTGCATGTACAAAATGTCACATGTACCCCATAAATATGTACAAATATAGTGTATCCAAAAAAATTAAAGTCAACGTATTGAAATATCATAAATAAACCAAAGTGAAACTAACTCCCCAAGTTAAATAAATGTATTCTCTTTTATGTCTCAATTTCTTCAACATCAAACCATTTTTCATTTTAGTGAAGTATATTCGTCCAGAAATTAATATTGATTAATGTTAATATGTGAACATAATGTATATAGTAAGAACTCCCTCTCCCCTTACTAAGAAACTTCCCAACTACAATTTTCTCTTCAAGATTCTTCATGGTGTACGTATTGTTTTAACATGCCACTTCTGTGTATGTTCAAATCCTTTGTGGGATGATTTTCTCGTCCTTTTCAATTCTCCCTTCCCAGACGTGGTCTCAGGCTTCAACAGTTCCTGTATTCTTGGATTTCAATGTTGCCAGTGATCGTTAAGATCTGTTTGGTTCATGTGGTTGTGGGCCAAGTGATCCATTTTATAGGAAGAACAATGAGGAGGGGTGAGACAGTCAGCAAGAAAGTGGATTTACTGAAACAACACATGGATGTGGTGGAATTTTTTGTTTGTTTTGGAAGGTTTTGCTTTGTTTTTTGGTGAACTCATTTCGAATTCAGCAAGAGGTATAATCTTTAACTTTCAGCTTACAAACAAAACACCTGTCTCATGACCAGCCTAGGCAGGTGTGGAACACAAATGGTTTTTCATTTCTGTGAAGTATTCTTTGAGCTTGTATTAGCCATGAAGGCTTAACACTGTGCTGTTTTCTATTGGGCTTTCTGTTGGAGAAAAAAATTTGATGAAAAGAAAAGAATAGGCCGGGCACAGTGGCTCATCCCTGTAATCCCAGCACTTTGGGAGGCTGAGGAGGGTGGATCACTTCAGGTCAAGAGTTCAGGACCAGCCTGACCAACATGGTGAAACTCTGTCTCTACTAAAAATACAAAAATTAGCTGGGCGTGGTGGCATGTGCCTGTAATCCCAGCTACTTGGGAGGCTGAGGCAGGAGAATCGCTTGAACCCGGGAGACGGAGGTTGCAGTGAGCCGAGATCATGCGACTACACTCCAGCCTGGGTGACAAAGCGAGACTCCGTCTCAAAAAAAAAAAAAAATTGTATTTTGCACTTAGCAATATATCATTGATTTTTTAATATGGTTAAATATCACATACAGCAAACTTTCATGGCTGCATGTTTCCTCCATTGTATGGAAGTACCCTAATACATTCAGCCAATCCCCTATTTGGGGACTTTCAGATTGTGTTGAATTATTAACTATTATTTAAGCAATACTTAAATAAATATTCTTTACATACATTTTAGGTGCATATGCAATTTTTTGCACAGGATTATAATTCTTCCAAGCAGAAGTGATAAGTGCTCAAAAGTTTTAAGATTTTTGATACCTATCACCAAGTTACCCACCACAAGAGCTGATTACCATTTACATTTCTCCCATTAGTGACTGAGAAAATCTACGGTCCCACAGCATGTCCAACAGGGACAACAGGGGTGTGCATTTGCGTTTATTAATATTTGGGCAAAAATGCCATTTCACTTTTGTTCTGGGCCAAGATCCTGGTTTTTGCTTGATCTTTCAGAGTCCTGAAGTCACGTGAAAGCAGACAAAAGTTAAATAGGCTGCAGCCACTAAGGAGCTCTCCTTCTCCTTTAGGATCAGAGTGACACGGGCTCAGGGCTTCTGCCTTTTCTGTTGTTAGCAGACTTTCTCTGAAGCCCCAGGGTACTCGAGGTACAGCAGTAATGGGGGGATGGCCACTGGGTAAAGAAATTACCAGGAAAGAAAAAATGGAAATAGTATATTTGGGAAGATGGGCCAAGACTGGGCATGAGGTTTCTGGGTACCCAGCATGGCTCCAGCAAGAGAGGGAGCGGGGGGTGCTGGAGGCTGTGGATAGAGCAATCCGGCCTTTGAGTCAGCAAAGTCCTAGGTGGGGAGGGCTGGAGAGCCTGATGTGGCTGAAAACAAGCTTCTGCCAACAGGTGAAATGGGCACTCAAGGAGAAATAAATTTCGGTTATTGAATATCAAAAAGGTTCCAGTTACTGTCCACACAGATTTGAGGTCCAAAATGCAAAACTCCTACTTGATGGTAACAGTTCTTTTTAGAACCTCTTTCTCCCCATTACTGCCCCAGATAAAATTCCCCCTAGACATGAGGTCTAGGGACATGGAAGTCTAGGATAAGGAGGTCCTAGACATGAGGTCTCCAGGGACATGGAGAGAAGGCAGTAGGGTTGGGAAAGACACAGGTTGTGGAATATTCCATGAGGATGTTCTTTCCATATTTATTTTTACTGCTGGGCCTTCTAGACCCAAATTCTTTAATTTCATTTTGTCAGTCTCTGTGAGTGAAAAATTCCACCTCTTCTCTCTCCGCTCTCCCCAGAGAGAAGTTTCTCTCTCCGCTCTCCCCAGAGAGAAGTTTCTCTCTGTGAAAGAATTAACCACTCTGCCCCCAACAGTCAGTGTGTGGGTGACACCTTGTCCTGGATGAATGTTTTCAAGATAAGTTTCTTTTCTGCTTCATGGTATGTGAAAAAGTGGAAAATGCGGTGGAGAGAGAGAGAGACAGAGAGAGCAAGAACAAAAGCAAGAGTGAGAGACAGAGATGGTGGGAGGGAAGAGGCAGAGGGAGAGGGAGATGAAGAGGAAGAGGGAGCAGGACAGCTAGAGGGAAGTCAGCTCATCCTAGGAAGTTTCCAGACTTTTTCCTTTCTCTCCCTCCCCTCTGTTTTCCTTTTAGTTTCTCCCTTTACCTCCCCTCCCCTTCCCTCCTCTCCCTCTCTCTCTCTCTTTCTTTCTTCTCTTTCTCTCTTTCTTTCTTTCTCTCCTTTCTCTTCTTCCTTTCTTACTTCTCATTTTGATTGGGAAAATATTTACTTCACTCATCAAAACTTTCATCCTTTTGGAAGAAATCCTCACTCACAGTTCTAGGCCTATCTGGGCTCACTGAGGAAAGGACTGGGGGCATGGGAGGAAATAGAGTCTTCTTATGAAGAGGATTTCTGAGGAGGGATTTGAGTACAACTCACTGACCTTGGAAAAGGATAAAGATTGCCCTTGAGGCTCGGCTTGGTGGCTCTTGCCTGTAATCCCAGCACTTTGGGAGGCCAAGGCAGGCGGATCACCTGAGGTCGGGAGTTTGAGACCAGCCTGGCCAACATGGTGAAACCTCATCTCCACTAAAAATACAAAAATTAGCTGGGTGTGGTGGCGCGTGCCTGTAATTCCAGCTACTCGGGAGGCTAAGGCAGGAGAATTGCTTGAACCCGAGTGGCAGAGGTTGCAGTGAGCTGAGATGCCACCACTGCACTCCAGCCTGGGTGAGAGAGCAAGACTTCGTCTTAATTAAAAAAAAAGAGAGAGAAAAAGAAAAAGATTGCCCTAGATGATTGACAGCCCCTCAGGAGGCCTCTTTCATCTCACAAGCTTCCCTCCACCCAAGGCACTTTCCCCTCCCGCCTGCTTCTATCCAGGCATCATCCAGGGAAGTGACTTCAGCTTCAGAGGAACAGGGAGGGCAGGGGAGAGGAGATGACTACGGTGCTTGGTTCCAAGCAGCAAACCCCAGGCATCTGGAAGGGAGGTTGTTGTGGAGGGGCTGTTCTTGTTTACCAGCAGAGGGGGAGGCACCACCTTCACCCCCATGCACCTTTGCTTCCCTCAGTCTCTACGCATCTCTCTGTCCCTGCAACCTAGAAGCCCCGTAGGCAAAACCCTCCAATTTGTCACAGGCTCTTTCTCCTGATCACAGTAGTTAATAAAGATTCCTGGGCCAAAAGTCAGAAAGAACAAAAGCATCTTCTCCAAAGCTGATAGTGAGACCTCAGGAGAACCAGCCCAGCAGTGACCTATTTATTGCACCTAGTAAAGCTTGTATCCTGAGCTCAGCCCTTCCCAGGACTTTCTGTTAGGGCAGCACAAGGCATGGACTCAATCCTATAGGTCAGCATCCAGATCCCCAATCCTCTGCTGTACGTCTTTCGGAAAGTTTCTTACCCTCTGAGCCTCAGGCCCTGCATATGAGAAAGCCTGGCAAGGAGCAGCATTTGCTCAGGCTCAGTGACATTCACTGTGACTGTCTCAAAAAGTGACAATTCTGAGACGGAATTTTGCTCTGTCACTCAGGCTGTAGTACAGTGGTGTGATCTCCGCTCACTGCAACCTCTGCCTCCTGGATTCAAGCAATTCTCCTGCCTCGGCCTCCCAAGGTGCTGGGATTACAGGCACATGCCACCACACCCAGCTAATTTTTGTATTTTTTTAGTAGAGATGGGGTTTCACCATGTTGGCTAGGCTGGTCTCGAACTCCTGACCTCGTGATCTGCCCGCCTTGGCCTCCCAAGGTGCTGGGATTACAGGCATGAGCCACCTCACCTGGCCAAAGTGACAACTCTTAAAACAAGACAATGTTTTCGGCCTGGTGTGGTGGCTCACACCTGTCATCCCAGCACTTTGGAGGCTGATGTGGGCAGATCACGAGGTTAGGTGTTCAAGACCAGCATGGCCAAGATGGTGAAACCCCTTCTCTACTAAAAATACAAAAATTAGCCAGGCATGGTGGCATGCACATGTAATCCCGGCTACTCAGGAGGCTGAGGCAGGAGAATTGCTTGAACCCGGGAGGGAGAAGTTGCAGTGAGCCGAGATCACAATACTGCACTCCAGCCTGGGCGACAGAGCAAGACTCTGTCTCAAAAAAAAAAAAAAAAAAAAAAAAAAAAGATGCTGTTTGCAAAGCACACTTGAAAGGGTTATTCTGATATTATTTGATATTATTATTATTACTAATATTATTTTTAAGCCTTGTCTCACTCACTTTGTATTCCTAAGATGGAGATTTCTTGGCTGTACAATGGAGCTGTGGTTATACTATGTGATAATGATTGCTTTGGGCCAGGCTGCCTGCACAGCTGCCAAGCTCAGCAAAGGAAGGGCGCTCTCCTAGGCTCTCTCCTCCCTCTGCCTCTCTATGTTCTCTTCCCTGGGGTAGCAGTAGTTGGCCTTGCCATCAAGTGTCTCCCCTGGTCATCTGGGATGAGATGGGCCATGTGGAGTAGAGAAGAAACGCAATTCTTTTGGAGCCAAGAAGACCTCCATTTGAGCCCTGGCTGAACCTGCCTGTTGGCTGAGTGGCTCTGGGCATGTTTTCTACTCTACGAGCTTCAGCATCTGAATCTGTTTCTCATGGTCATCCTCAACAAACTGCCACACACCGGGTGCTTAAAGCAACAGACATGTATTATTTCCCAGTCCTGGAAGCCGGCAGCCCTGGACCACGGTGCTGGCAGAGTCGTTCTCTCGCCTCGCTTCCGCCTTGCAGACACGTCGCTGCATCTCTGCCTGTGTCATCACCTGGACTTCCCTCTTTGGGTCTGTGTCCTCTCCTTAGAAGGACATCAGCCCTACGGAGTGAGGCCCACTCTCCTCCAGCATGACCTCATCTTAGCTTCACTAACTACATCAGCAATGACCCTATTTCCAGATAAGGTCACATTCTGAGGTATTGGGGGTAAGGACTTCCCTTTTTAGGGGACACGGCACAACCCATACAATATCCTCATCACAGAATGGAGTGAACAATCCCTCCTTTGCAGCACTGTTGTGAGAATTAGAAGCAACAGAGCTCCTGCCCAACACACGTCGTAGTTGCTCAGTGATTGGCAGCCTTTGTTATCATTGTGGGCTCCTGTCCTGGGACAGGAGTATGGCAAGTGCCAAACAGGCTCTGAGCAGCTGTGTAGCTGGAACTGAGGGGGCAGGTCCGCAGCTCCTCTAGAAAGCTCCCTGACTCCACATTAATGGAGACTCCTTCTCAAGGGGACTAGGATATTTACTTCACTTAGACCAGGCATCCCCAACCCCCAGGCCATGGATGGTAGTGGTCTATGGCCTGTTAGGAACCAGGCTGCACAGCAGGAGGTGAGCAGTGGGTGAGTGGGTGAAGCTTCATATGTATTTACAGCCACTCCCCATCACTCACATTACTGCCTTAGTTCCTGTCAGACCAGCATCGGCATCAGAGTCTCATAAGAGCACAAACCCTATTGCGAACTGTGCATACAAGGGATCTAGGTTGCACGCTCCCTATGAGAATCTAATGCCTGATGATCTGTCACTGTCTCCCATCACCCCTAGATGGGACCATCTAGTTGCAGGAAAACAAGCTCGGGGCTCCCACTGATTCTACATTATGGTGAGTTGTATAATTATTTCATTATATATTACAATAGGATAATAACAATAGAAATAAAGTGCACAATAAATGGAATGCACTTGAATCACCTGGAAACCATCCCCCTCCCCTGCCCCAGTCTGTGGAAAAATTGTCTTCCATGAAACTGTTCCCTGGTGCCAAAAAGGTTGAGGACCACTGCTATAGACTACAGGTTTCTAAACATACTTAAAGCAGAGTGTCAGTTTACACAAGAGGCAGAATGTGGTAGAATAGGGATCACCCTACTGACAATGGGAGGACCTGGGCTTTCACGGGGGCTTGTTCACTACTTTACTGAGTGACCCTGATCAAGGGTCCAGGCCTTTGTTTCACGTGAATAGAGAAAAGGTGTCAGACCAAATGATCTCTGTAGGGTCCCTGATCAGTTCATGATTCTGCATAGGGTATCTCTCATGTTCTCACCCTCCCACACTGGTTTCAAAATCAATAAACCCAGGGATCTTTCCTGGTTGCTCAATAAAAGTTGAATTTTCACACTATTGTTATTTGATCTTTTCCCACATTCATTGTTCTTTGAACATGTAAAATTATTAAGTGTTCATTACATAAGAATGGAAATTATAGAAAAGTAAATAAAAAATAATGTAGTATCTGGTGTGATTGAGGACATAAATGTTCCCATCATAGTGATCTTTATCTTGACTTGAGACATTCTCAAAAGAAACGACAAATTATAAATGAAAACAGAAACAGAAGGCTGGGCCCAGGGCATCAGAGAAGAATCTGTTTGGCAGACACTGCCCCCAATATTTTTAAAACTTTTCACAGAAATTTTCTCAGGAGACTTTACAACTCTCCTCCAAAGTATTCCAGTGAAAGGAGTATTACCGCAATTAAACAAAAAGGCAATGACACTGCAGTTGAATAAGAGAAATTATAGGTATAAATAGGACTGCAACAGCCCAGAAATCTTTCATAATAAAAAATAAGGAAACAGCCGGGTGTGGTGGCTCACGCCTGTAATCCCAGCACTTTGGGAGGCCGAGGCGGGTGGATCACGAGGTCAGGAGATCGAGACCATCCTGGCTAACACGGTGAAACCCCGTCTCCACTAAAAAATACAAAAAAATTAGCCGGGCGTGGTGGCGGGTGCCTGTAGTCCCAGCTACTTTGGAGGCTCAGGCAGGAGAATGCCGTGAACCCAGGAGGCGGAGCTTGCAGTGAGCCGAGATTGTGCCACTGCCCTCCAGCCTGGGCGAAAGAGAGAGACTCTGCCTCAAAAAAATAAATAAATAAATAAATAAGGAAACAGTATTTGTTACCATGAGTGTTTATGTAATTATCTAACGGGCTTTCAGCTTCCACAGTCAAATACTGATGTGACAATGACACGATAATGCCACTTGACTTTGTCAGCCTTGGTAAACGGCACTGAGGACCCAAGTTCCTCTTGCAACTGCCAAGCGTTTCACAGGAACGTCATCTGGGGAGTCAACGGCTTCACGAATTAGCAACCACCATCTTTCAAAAGCGGTGTCATATGTTAAAAGGAGCTGGAATCATAAGGGCTAAAAAAAGATGAGTGATTGAAAAAATAGTCGTGATGAAAGAGGTCAGGAATGCCAGAAGTAATAACATTTATTAACAAATTTCACAAAAAGCTTAACCTTCTACATATAAAATACACAAAACCAAAAGAGAAACAATATACTTAGGAAAGTTTTGCAAGGCAGGTGACCAACCATAGGTGTCTTTGCTTGTTGTAAAGACAGCTTTGTCATATCAGTAAAGAAAAGGGGAAATATTCTATTGAAAAATAGAGACTATCAAAAGCCAGTTCTTGACAATCAAACATGAGACAGATTTCTCAGTTACACTCATGATTAAGGAAATGGAAAGCAAAATACTAGTGCTGTATAACTGGCTATTTACATAGCATTGACAATAAATAAAGCTTAATAAAACCCAGCATTGGTGAGGTTTACCAGACAGTCTGCTGCACTGCTGGTGAGAGGGTGAGTTGTACAACAATTTTGGTGGGCAATAGGTAATTCCTGTGAAAATACACTTATCCTTTTTCAGGCAACTCACTCTACAGATATTTGTTTTTAAGTACAGATAAAAATAGATACATAGAGATACATAGATATCTTTCTACATATCTCTGTCTGTCTGTCTGTCTGTCTATCTATCAATGTTAATTGCATCATTTACAAGGCCAAAAAAATGAGGGATGGGTGGGGGTCTGAGCCCTCATATCAACAAATAGAAGAGACTAGATCGATGTTTTGCAGCTATTAAATAGAATAAAGTGATATGAACTAAATATGCAGGTGGAAGGTTCTGCAAGTCATGTTATTAAATGAAAAAGCATGATTCAAGATCATATACATATGTGCAAACATATAGACATGTGTACACATATATTATATATGTATATATTTTTCTGTATTTGTATATATTACATATGTATATTTATAGTTTTATTTGGGCATCACACTGAACGATTTGCTTTACCTCTGGATACTGGAAATAGGTTAAGGGGACAGGGTTTGAAGTGAATGAAGTTTGTCTGGAGTTGCTTCTAAATCTGCACGAAGCACAAGGGCTGACGTGTCAGCTCGAGGCTCCAGGGTTTGCTGCTTGGGAAGGTGGGTCCTGCTGGGCTGTGGGAAGTCCACAGGTTTCAGTTCACATGATTCAAAGCACACATTACTAAAGGGTCAGCTCTTATAGGATACCAGTTCGGGGAGTTTCAATTTGACTTAGGAGAGGGTCTAAATCTGAAGAACAAAGCCAAATAACACACACCCAGGTGAGTTTCATTGTCAAAACCATTGAAACTGGCTGAGACCCACACACCCCCACCCACTGCCTGGCTGAGCCCGGCTCCACTTTTAGACATTGCGGGGAGGGGTGCAATCCCGCCATTCAGTCCTGCCCTCCCGCCAGCCCAGGCATAGTGGAAGGAAGGCTTTCTAGAACGGTGCTGAGACTCCCTGACTCCGCCGAGCACTTCTGTAATGACTGCACGCATTGAGGACTGAGAGAAGTTACTCCTTTGACAAAATTGCATTTTCAGGAGTACATTATTTAACTTTGTTCTGGCCCCTGTCAATCTCCAAAGAAAGTACTTCTGTTCATTCTAGAAAGGTGAGGAACATTTTTCCCGTGAGCAAATGAAGGCTTAGACAAAGCGTGTGGTATAAGTCACTTCTGGGTGGAAAACGGATTGCCTTTGTTTTATATTGACCTATCAAATGATAAAAACACACACACACACACACACCAAAAAACCAAGGTTTTATTTTTTTAATATAAAATTTGCTTGCTTCAAAAAGATTGAAAACCGCCAGGTGCGGTGGCTCACGCTTGTAATCCCAGCACTTTGGGAGGCCGAGGAGAGTGGATCACCTGAGGTCAGGAGTTTGAGACCAGCCTGACCAATGTGGTGAAATCCCATCTCTACTCAAAATGCAAAAATTAGCCAGGTGTGGTGGCAGGCGCCTGTGGTCCCAGCTACTCAGGAGGCTGAGACAGGAGAATTGCTTGAACCCAGGAGGTGGAGGTTGCAGTGAGCCAAGATTGTGCGACCGCACTCCAGAGCAAGACCCTGTCTCAAAAAAAAAAAAAGGCTTTGAAAACTACTAAGCTACTACAGCATATAATGAAGTCATGATAAATGAACATGAATCTGACTGACATAGGGTTTAGTTGTAAAGTACATTCCGTCTTAAAAAGTACCTACACGCCAGGACCTGGTGTTCCTGCCTGGTTTAAATCTTTCTTTCTTGTTTCCTTTGCTCCTCCTTCCCACCATTGCCTGTTTCTTCCTTCCCTCCCTCCCTCCTCATGCTCTGATGCCTCTCTCTTGTTTTAGAACACACTCTACAACCTCGCAGTGTCATAGGCTCACCAGCCATTCCCGCCACCATCCTGTGGGGGAGCCTGATTATGTTCAGGGAACAATACAGTAGCTCTGAGGAACGGCCCAAACAGAGGCAGCCACGCACTCCCCTTGCCAGTGGAGAATGCCAGGAGAGACCCTGCCATCCAGTAGGATGTCTGCTGGGGCTGCCCAGAAATATTCCCCCCCCATAAGGGAGAGAGGTGCAAGAGCAGAAAGTCCTTCTCTTGTGAACCTGGAACCCTGCTGTGAAAACACATGGTGCTTTCCCAGGCAGCTGCCGCCTATGTCCATGTTAAACGGTGACTGCTCCGTAGCCCAACTCTCTAGGGATGACAGAACAGAAATAACCTGGTTCTCAGTTGCCTCACTGAGTGGCTGAAATACCTTGGGACCAGCTATCTCTGGACTTAAGTAAACTAGAAATGTCCTTGTGCTTTAAGCCAGGTTTTTGTTACTTGTAAGCAAAATATCACTTTAATTGAGTGGAGAAAATGACTGTATTGAGAAGAAAAGTTACAATTATGTCATGATAATTATGATTACAGAAGCCTGTCAAACGCTGTTTACACCAAAGATCGAATGACAGCCATGCTCCAGGGAGCTGGAGAGAATTTCCCTGAGGAGGGCCGCGAGCACCGGCCTTGCAGAAAAAGCCCCACATCAGGCAACGAGGGATGAGGCCAGTGGATGGCAGGCTTCGCATGAAATGCTAAGGAGCTGTGGTTTTTGTTCTCTAGAGAACAGAGGCATGTGCCTGTGTGAGCAAGACCGCTCACACTCACGACACCCACACTCCTCCTGTGTGATGAGGACTCATGCTGGCCTTTGTCTCCATCTTCTGGGAGAGGCTCTCTAAAGCCTTACAATTTCCCAAGTGATGGGAGTGTCTCTGTTATTCATGGTGGGCCCTGATAGTTTATGCTAACAGGTCACTCATGGTGGGGGCCTGGGTGGCTTCAGGATAGGTGACGGTCATACAGGAAAGACCAACGTGTCACTAGAGGATCAGGGCTCTAAGCCTGACCTCTAGGGAAGGGAGGTGGCTGGAGATGAAGTTCAACCATCAGGCCAGTGATTCAATCAATCACGACTATGTCATGAAACCCAAGTGGAAGCTCTGGCCCCAAAGCTTGGTGGAGCTTCCAGGTGGTGAACGCATGGATGTAGTGGGAGGGTGACGGGTCTTGAGCACATGGAAGCTTTGCCTTCCGGGCCCTCCTGGACTGTGTCCTGCTGTCTCTTCCTTTGGCTGGTCCTGAGCTGTGTTCTTTGTAATAACACTGTCATCATACATGTAGCACTTTCTGGAGTTCTGAGAGTCATTTTGGTGAATTATTGACTCTGAAGGGGTCAGGGGAACCCCTGACTTGGTCAGAAGTGCAGGTAGCCTGGGGACCCTGGAGTTTGCAGCTGGCATCTGAAGTGAGGGCAATCTTGCTGGGGATGGTGCCCTTCACCTGCAACTTTTGGCCCCAACTCAGGGCCTCAGTGTCAGAAGTCCCTGCCCTCACCTTCCATGAAAAGTCTGCATGGCCCAGGCCAGAGCTTCGGAGGCCCTGGGTCTCCAGACCCAGGGAATGGAGGGGCTTCGCTTCACCCCCAGTCCACAGACTAACTACTCCGTGAAGAATGCTAACCTTTGGTCACAAGGGAGCTGAGGATTGGGGGTGATGAGATCTGAGAAAATGGAGAGAACTAAATCATCCTGAGTGTGGCAGCTCATTGATACTGTTACGGTGCCTTACACAGCCAGGCTGCAAATGTTCTGGCCTAAATCCATTCTTTCGGAGTAAATAGTAACACAGGCAAATAGAATCATAGCTACCATCGACTGAACAATAATGGGAAAGATGCCAAGTAAGATTTATTTTTGTTTTGCTTTTTACCTAGGGTTCCTAATGTCCTTTTCTACCAGTGACGTGCAGCTTGGTAAAGGCCTGGGTCTAGCATCTCGCACTCTACTCCACTGTGAACCCGCTCCAAGTGTCCCCAGCTCTGTCTGTTGGCTCTGCCCCACAATCTCGCGCCTGAAGCCACAGAGACACAGGGTGGGTGGGGGTGGAAAAGTTACGCCCAGGAATTTCTGGGGCTTTGCAATGTGAATGGGTTGCATCATGTGCTCCCCCCACCTCCCTCACCAGGTTGGTCTATTCCAAGGCCCTTTCCCCAGTTGGGTCTGTCCAGGATCCAGGCTGCCAGCATGGTGGGGATCCCCCTCTCTCCGCCTCCCCGTGGCTGCAGTGTAGACACACGTGCATATTCAGTAACTCTCTGCTGCCCCCTAGACTCTGAGTAAACAGCTGGGCATTCAGGGTGAAGGCGTGGAATGAGGAGCAGCACACAGATGACATTTTGCTGAACATCAGCAGATGCTCCTCCATCAGTTGCTTTTGCATAATAAATGTGGGGAAGATTTTTCAACCCCTTTTTCATATGAGAAAGCTGAGCTCAAAGGTTAAGCTGCTTTGCTGAGGTCACTCAGAAACTCAGAAACTCACAAAGCAGGGGTGAGATCTCTGCTCGACACCAAAGGCAGGCAGGTCTCCTCATCCGCTGCACCACAAGGCTTCACAGCCACTTCCCAAGTGGCCACACCCACAGGGCACCCAGCAAACGCACCCTTGCCATGCTGTCCTGAGAACAGCATTCCCACCCCAGCCTTGGCACTCTGCGTCCTCTCCGGGCCTCACCTTCCTCTTCTGAAACAGGGTGATGATCTCATCCACCTCACAGGCTGATGTAAAGATCTAACTAGCACATGGATCCATAGTGTCTAATTTGGGACCTGGTGACCCACTGGCTGGCTGTACACAGAGGAAAGCACCTCAGTTTCCTGAAGCAGTGTGGCTTTCGAGTCTGATTTCCAGCAACTCTCACTGCCCCCGCAGCCAGACTTTGCATGAGGAGAGTTCGCAAACCTTCTAGAATCTGGTGAGGAACAGATGAAATGAGCTAAAGGGCTTAACAGGAAGTGGGGCCTGGACCGGGAACCTGGCTCCTCCGCTCTTTCCCTAGGTACAGAAGGAACAGCCCCAGGAATGAGTAAGAATGTTTTTCTCTACAAATAACTCACACCCAAGCCTCAAGTAGGCTTAGGGAGTAAGACATTGTGTCATCACCTACCACAGGAAGCCCAGAGCCAGGGCAGACTCCAGACACGGCACGCAGGGTTGTGACTCTACATACCTGGCGCCTGGGGCACTGGTGTCTTCCAGGCAGCTCTGCCAGGTGTCACATCTGGACAAGACAGAGAGGTACTATCTTCCCCTTAGGAGTGATGAACTCCTTTCCAGAAGCTTCCTGAAGACTTCTCCTCATGCCTCACATCTAGAACAGAGTGATCTGCATGTTCCAAGAATAGTCACTGGTTGGAGAGTTGGTATCACCGTGACTGGGTGAGCCTGATTGCTCTCAACTCTGGCCGTACATTAGAAGCACACACTGAGCTTCTAAAAAGGAGAGGCCTGGGCCCCACTTCCAGAGATTCAGTTCAATGGCTCTCCTGTAGTACTTGAGCATCAGAACTTCATAGCCTCCCAAAGGTGCATGCTATGGCCAGAAAGAAACTCAGGGCAAAACGGATGTTGCAGAGGCGTCACCACGAATGAAACCCACACCGATAGGAGAAAGCAGCTCACATCCCGTTGAAGCAGATGCTTCCCTGGATTACTGTGCAGAGTTGGAGCTTTACCTTTCACCTGGAGGGGCGCGTGGTTCTATGACTAAAACACTGGCAGCTCCTCCACCAGCCCCTGCTGCTCCCATCCCTTCCTGGGAAGAAACTTTTGTTTTTGTGATGCCAGTGCACCAGTGCAGGCATTCAGAGCAAAGCCACTTCCAGGAAATTCTAAGAATGAGGTGCGGGCACCACTGGGCCGGCACATGAAAGTCACGTGCCTCAGGCTCCACGCCACCTGCTGACCATATGCCCACAGGCTCCCAGGTTATCTGTGGCAGAGGTCAGGGTCTGGCGGGCAGGGCCAGGGATGTCTGGTTGGGCTGAAGCAGATGCAGGGGTCCTGCAGTCACCACTGCCTCCGATTAAGCTCTGAATGGTCTTCTCTGTTCTTCCATACAGTCATGTGCCACATAACAACATGTCCAACAACAGGCAGCATATACTATGGTGCTCCTATAAGAGTATAAGGGAGCTGAAAAATTCCTGTCACGTAATGACATTGTAGCCACCTCAACGTCTTAGCACAATTTTATTTATATATATATATACACACACACATATATATACTTTATGCGTATATATAGAGAGAGAGCGTGGCCTAAGTGTGCAGTGTTTATAAAGTCTGCAGTAGTCACAGTAATGTCCTAGGTCTTCACACTCACTCCCCACTCACTCACTGACTCCCAAGAGCAACTGCCGCTCCTGCAGGCTCCATTCATGGTAAGTGCCTTGCACAGGTACTGTTGTTAATCTTTCATATTGTACTTTCACGGTACCTTTTCTCTGTTTAGACACACACACGCCACTGTGTTATAACTGCCGACAGCACTCAGTGCAGTAACATGCAGGTCTGAGCCTGGCACGATAGGCTGTCTCATATCGCCAGGTGTAAAGCAGCTTACAGCACACAGGTGTGTGGAAGTTCACTCTGTGATGCTCACACAACAACAAAATTGCCTGAGGACCCATTTCTCAGAAGGTATCCTTGTCCTTAAGCAACACATGACTGACATTTGTAAAAGGGGCAAGAGACAGCTTGTGCTTCTCAGAAAAGGTGCCCATTTTCTGAGTTTAGGAAATTTAGAAAGAGGGAGGAGGAGTATTAAAGTGGCTAAGGGTGTTTCTTTCCAGTTGGTTGATTCTGCACCTCACACACCTAAGGAGTCCGGGAAATATCCTGGGTAGCAGTGGTGGAGAGTGGTCGTAATTTACATTGAAATGGGGATCACCACTGCATATACAGATGGCCTTGTTAGGCGCTGAGGAAGCTCTGATGCCCCCTCGAGGATCAAACATGAGTCGTGGAGACAGGACATGGTGACATGTAGGAGAAGACAGTTGAATGCTAAGTAAGCCCCACGTGGGCCTCATGGGTTCAGAGGCTTTCTTCAGAATTACTTCCAGTAGAACGGTCGCCAGTCACAGGGAGCATATCTGAGAGGGCATGTGTGTGAAGCTGGAAAAGTGGCTTGTACCGGGAACGGGGTGTCTCATATCTCTATAGAGAGACCGCGGGAAGCCGAGGACTGAAGGAGAGGTTAGAGCAGCTCAGGCCCAAGCCCTCTTCCCCAGAATCACCAGGAACTTGCCAGGGAGGCTTTTGTTGCTGTTGTTGCAAAATCCAATTGCAATTATGACAACAATAAGTGAGGAATTAAGCTACAAGTATGAATAGCATGGGCAGCTCAATTCTTAATAAGAAAGCCTAAGGTGCTTTCAACTAAACCACTTTCTGAAGTTTTTTTTTAACCAAAAATAAATTGTATCCCAAAATTTATAAGAAAAGGTACAAGATAAAAAATTGCCCCCTTTTAGAGCTGAAGTTGTCAAGCTGCAGATCCGTGAGCGGGTGGGAGGGAAGAAGCCTCCTTATGTGAAGCCTTCTCAGAATTTCTACTCCCAGAACCACATGGGGACATGGAAAGCCAAACATGTGATTTCAGGCAAATACATTAAAGAGTAAGAGGAAAGTATGTAATTGGATGTATCATTATGATATTTTCCACTGTCAGCAAAAGGAAAAAGATGTTGACCGTTCATATGCGCAAAGAGAATCTCACAAACACACTCTTCCTGCGGCCAACGTCCGTTTCATTATTGTGATCATGCAGCTATCTAGATTTTTACTCTCCACAGATCCATTAGGTTTAAAAGCTCTTAAAACTTTGCTTCTCTACTGGAAAATGGAATGCTTTCTTTCAGGCCATTATAAAATATACTTTGCAGTAGTTTGTGCTGATTCCAACTGTCTATCTTTACAGTCGTTAAATCAGGTTTAGACTAAGCTGCCTCCTTACATATTTTAAGTTTAGCCTGAAGGTTTTTCAGTACATCATGAACTATAACAAGCGGAGGTGTAAATGAACTGTATCCTACTCTTGTGCCAATCACTCATTTTGGGCCAATCAAATGCAGCCAATTGTTTGAACTATGTTCAAATAACGCAAATGATGTTCAAATACCACAAACGCCGAGCTGTACCCCATCCAGCTGTTTCTGCACCTCACTTCCATTTTCTGTACGTCACTTTCCTTTTTCTATCCATAAATCTTCCTCCATGTGGCTGCTCTGGAGTCTCTGAGCCTACTCTGGCTCGGAAGCCTGGCTGATTCATGAGTCCTTCATTGCTCAATTAAAGTCCCTTTCATTTAATTTGGCTGAAGTTTTTCTTTTATCTCACTTGCATTTTTTTTCTTTTGAGACAAATAAAAACAATTATTAACAAGCCAGAACAGAAGTTTCACATTGTCAAAGGGCATGTGAGTCCATTCATTTTTCTTGTTATTGTTAGTCATCTTATAAATACAGAACCACAAACTTCACTTCCTTTCGTAGAATATACCTCTTTCAGCTCTGGGAATTACAAACCCTTTACAATTTTACCAGTTTTGGAAAAAAACCAATAGGTTTCTTATCAGAAACTGTGTTCTCTCCCCAGATGCCACTCTTTGCATTTAAATAACTGAAATTGAGGACTTTGATACCACAAACATCAAAGCTCTCTATTGACTGCAGCGTCCACTCTCAAATGCACCTTAATCCCATTTGAGCACCCCGATTCTTAAAGGCAGGGTATTGTGGTTTCTGAATTCCCCATCGCTATCTTTTTATGGAAGTTCAAAGATAGGAGTAATCTTTGAATAGCAGTAATCTAGAGGTGGCGACATATGACTTCTTCAAGTCTTTGGCAACTTTGTTTAATTTTTTTAAAGTTGCTAGTCTCTTTTTCTTAATGAACGGTCCTTGTTTCATGTTCGTGGCCATTTTCATGGTCAGCCATCTGGGCAAGCTGCTCTCTCTCTTCTTGTGGTATCACTCCTCCTCTCCTTACTGCTCAGCTGTAGTTTCACACAATGAGCTAAGTGGAGCTCGTGGGGTCATTTACAGGAAACAAGGAGCATGACTCGCACCCATGAAGTTAGAAATGGCACACGGGGAGGGGAGATAGCGCAAATCCGTGCACAGCATTCACGTGTAAAATATGCCTGCACCATGTCTGCTTTGCGTTTGAGTTCAAAACAAAAGGCTTCCCTGAAATATAATAAGCTATATATATTTTTCAGAGTGACAAGAATTGTCTCGCTTCCCTTCAGTTCCCAGACTTCTCCAAAGTTAGTCTAATGTCATGACATTGCCTGGGGAGGCCAGAGGCCGGCCTCAGAGACGAGAAAGCAGGTAGCTTGGCTTGGGTTTGTTTCTTAAGGGTCTAGGTGCCTAAAGCGTAAGAAATTCAGCATTTGCAGAGCACCGAGGTGAGGGGCTGGGGGACGGCAGAGCCTAGGACTTGCAATGCAAACTCAAGACTTTGCTGATTCAAGTCAACCAGTCTAGGGAAGGGGAAGGCTGAATTTCTTCAGCAACCGGGACTGGGCTACGTGCATTCAGTTTCTCTCAACACATTCTGCTCTGAATCGAACTGTATTTTAAACTATTTTAAACCGTATATTAAAGCTGTTTTAAACTATATTTTAAAACTTACGTTAAAGTTCCTGGGTGTGATTATAATATTGTGGTTTTGTAGGAGAATGTCCTTGTTGTTAGGAAACATCCAGAAATTTTTAAACATGGCCTGTGCAACTTACTTTCAAATGGTTTCTAAAACAAAGAGAGAGGGGGAGAGAGAGTGCAAATATGGCCAATGTTAATAATTCATCAATCTACAGTGAAGGTCAAACAGCGGTTCTTTGTACTATTCTTTTATCTTTTTTGTGAGTTTGAAATATTTAAAAAATTGGGGAAAATACTTAGGAATAACTGTAACAAAAATACAGGACCTATATGAATCAATGTACAATATAATAGTTAAGGATATAAAATGCAACCCAAATTCATGAAAAGATTATATATGATTACAGAAGTGCAGATATGTGAGATAATTTTTTCTGGTGTTCATATTTTTAACATATATATCCTTTTAAAAAAGGATATATAAATTGTCCTTTTATATATCAGGACATTAAATTGTAACAAAGAAAATACAGACCATTTACTCATTCATTGTGCCTCTCTCGTTTGCTCAATGAACACTGACTCATCACTCGGGCCCACACAGTGGCCCAGCCCCTGGCCCCGGCACCAGTTCCCCATTCTGTGTTCTGTGCAAGGCATGGTGCTCAGCAAAGGGCAGGAGAGAAGCGGGAAGCGAGCGCGGGGGCGGGTGGGGGGACATGAATCGGAACAACTGTGGTTCTCAAAGATGCAGGTGCATCCATCTCACTACTCCAGGCTAAGAAGGGACGGACTCAGAAGCTGGGGAGAGGGTTGTGAGGGCTGTGACTCTAGAGATAACCATATCTGCAGGGCTGCTCAGGATCCACACAGGAGCTCCTCACTTCCTGCTGGTGCTGTGCTGCACTGTTCCCAAAGTGATGGAGCAAGAGAATTTGGCCTGGTCCTACTGTGTGCTGTTGCTGTGTGACCCTAGGCATGTTGCTTCACATCTCCGGGGCTCAGTCTCCACCTGCAAAATGAGGTGGGGAGGACCAACTACCTCTCCAGGGTGCCTCCAGCGCTGGTGTTGTATGATGGGCTGCCCTGTTTCTTCCAGCCTGGTCATTTCTTGCAGATTAAACCTGCTGGGATGTAACCGGGTGCTACGGTGAGGGTATTAAGCCCCTTAAATGCTGTGTTGATGTCACACATTAACTATATCTGAAGCCAACAGATCAGTACCAAATTTTGGGCCCACCCTGCCAAGGAGAAGCCTTGACCTCTCCAGGCCCTTTGCAGCTCCTCCCTCGAGCATGCAAGCTGGTGCTGGAGGGGCCCTTTCCCTCAGGAGATCCAGTGCCCCTGCCGGGCAGCCCACACATCTTCTGTGCATGGTGGGATCTAGAAACCTCCACGCAGCTCCCTTGGCTCCAGCTCTGCTTCTGTGATGTGAATTCCAGCCTTAATTAGACAGCAGGAGCCTTTCGTACCCATTTCTGCTCTTTCTCCAAAGTACAGGTGCCTGGGCAATAGCTATGTGGAGAGATTTTTTTCGGGTCTTTGCTCTGTTCCTCTTTTCAGAAGGGAGAAAAAAACAGTGGGGGGAAGAGATGTTTTCTCACTTAATAGAAGCTGGTGAGAGGCAGTCTATTAGTAAGGAATTTGGGGCTTTTTAGATTTGAATTTTGGGTCATTCTTCCTTCTGATCATGTCAATTGGTGAGTTCATTTCTTTTGCGAAAACAGATTAGCCTTCGAGCTTCCCGAGAACTGAGACAACGAGGTCCCCTCCATCTTTGAGTCAGCCTGGCCTTGGGGACAGAGGATGGATTTTGGAGTCAGACAAGCCTGGGCTGAGGTTCCCTTCAGGTGTTCACTTGGGCAACAACTCGGTGGCTGTGGGATGACTTGGCTTGTGCGGGACTCTGAGTAGCATGGCCCAGCTGTGACCTCTTGCTGTTCTTCCAGTCCACAGGGACCTGAATGCAGGTGGTCACCAGCCTCCTCTGGAGCATCACGCTCCAGTAGTTGGTATCTGCATTAATAGCCCTTGGGAAGACAGGGGCCCTGAAGGGGGTTTCCTGTAACCAAAGAGGTAATGCAATATGGTGGAGTTCCTAAGGGATTCAAGATTAGGCTAATCCTGCCCTTCGAACATTTCCCCTGAAACCTCTCAGTCATGACCTTCCAAGATGAGAAGCTTCATGCCAGGCAATGCACAGAGACGGCGTCATCTCCAAGGCTCAGTGGAGCGAGTCACATCACCCTCACTTAGCCTCATGGGTTAGTAAGCCCAGGCCTAGGGAGCTAGCGAGGGGCAGGGCCTGAATTTGAACTCCAGCAGGCTGGCTGCAGGCCCTGCTGCTTCAGGACCCCCACCACAGGGAAGCTCACAGCCTCTCAGCATCTAGCCCAACCAGGCCAGTCAAGAGGTTGGCAAATTCTAAAAACCCCCGATCACCAGCTGCTCTGGTCCCTCAGGCCTGGCTGTTCTCAGTCTTCCCCTGGCTGTCCCCGGGGGCTCCCCAGCAGGGCCTCCAAAGGCACCCCTCCCACGCTTCACACCTGCCTGGGGTGCCTCTTTTCTCCTTGAATTTAACTACATCCAACATCTCCTGAGCTGTTTGTCTGTGCTGGGCAGTGCACTAGGCTCTACAAAGATAAGTTAGAAACAGTCCCTGTGTCAGGGAACTCACAACTTAGCCTTGGAGAACACAATCTTGAACCCAGAGAAAGCATGGCAAATGTCTGCAGACACATTCGGGGGGTCCGAGGGACTGACGAGGTAAGCACAGCCCATGGGTTCCATGCTTCAGAGCCTGGGGAGCACTGCCGCTGCGGACGCGTCTGCACCACACGCTCGACATTTCATTCCAGCCCTCACAACAGTCCTCCGAGAGAGCCATTATCATTCCCACTTTTTGCAGATGAGAAAATCAAATTACAGCCTGGTGACTTTGACCATGGCCATGTAGCTAGCCATGGGCAGTGCCAAATTTCAAATACCTGTCGATCTGGATCCATGTCAGCCTGATTCCCACCATTCCAGATCCTCCCCTCAGTGCAGCCCAACCCTCTTTCAGAGCTGATGTCTCTGTAACCACCCAGCTCCTAAGTGGAGGGTTCAGGTTCAGGTTCAGGCTCAGGTGCCCCGTCCCCAAGCCTGCCCTTAGACCTGGCACAGAGCTGTTCAAGAGCAACTGGCCAAGGCTCTGGTGAATGTAAGCCTCTGGGAGGTCCTGAAGAGGACAAATGAAGGGGTGTCTATGTGGAAAGGAAGGAGAGAACTGCATGGGCTGCGGTGAGGACAGGAAGACTCAGGCTTGTCTGGGAAACAGCACCTGGCCACGTGGCTGGGAGAAGACGTGGGGTAGGTTAGAGGCATTCTGTGGATGAGCCCTACCTGTTCAGGGGAAGGGCGTGACCAGAGCGGGGAAGGGCATGTAGGTGGAGGGAGGCTGGCATCCAGGCAGGCGCCATCAGCACTGGCCATTGGCCGAGTCCCCTGGTGGTGGTGGGAGGGAAGGGAAGGGTGGTTGCTGGTAGCAGAGCTCGAACAAGGATGAAACCACAGGGTGGAACCAAGGGACCTTCCAAAGACAGAATCTACATCATTCAACAACTACCTGGACGTGGGGAGCACAGCTGAAGGGAGAACCCCAGATGATGGAGTTTTCCAGTTTGGGTGATGAAGAAAATGGTGCAGTCATGGACTAAAACAGAGAAGTCAGAAGACGGCCTGGTTAGGATAAGATAGAACAAGTTTGATTTTCAGGTTGCCAAGAGCCAGAGGGATAGCTAGATGAAGACACTGTCAAACTACATGGATAATGAGTCTCTCAGGGGAAAAAAGTACCAAAAATATACAAATATATATGTAATATATATCTATATAAAATGTACATTTAAGCATATAGCATGTCTTAAAGTATTTTAAAATGTATAGCTCAGGAAACAGAACAGAGACTTCTGGGGCATCCATACAGGGTGGTTGAAGCCGGCAGCATGGAGACGTCCCCAGGGCAGTGGCTCTCAGACTTTTACATGCTTCAGAATGACCAGGGAGGCCCAGCACAGTTCCCCAGCAGTAGAACATATTTAATAAGCACAGTTTCCTTCCCTAGTAGGTAACATTTGCATAGAGTCTTCAGATCTTAATCTAAAGAAATAAGCTGGCTGGGTGTGGTGGTTTATGACTATAATCCCAACACTTTGGGAGGCCGAGGCAGGTGGATCACCTGAGGTCAGGAGTTCAAGACCAGCCTGGCCAACATGGTGAAACCCCGTCTCTACTAAAAATACAAAATTAGTTGGGCGTGGTGGTAGGCACCTATAATCCCAGCTACTTGGGAGGCTGAGGCAGGAGAATTGCTTCAACTCCGGAGGCAGAGGTTGCAGTGAGCCGAGATCGTGCCACTGCACTCCAGCCTGGGCGACAAGAGCGAGACTCTGTCTCAAAAACAAAAAAAAGAAAAGAAATGAGCTCTACAGGAGTTTCAGAAAATATGGACTGTCTTTTAGTTGTTGTTGCTTGTTTGTTTTAAATAAACAGACATTTGCTGCCTTTCAAATTGTACCAGATGGGCCCTTATTTAATCTATTAACTACGATATTGATCCTAACCCTACATTATGTGGGCTGAGAGCTGTTCATTCTCCATTGTCCAGCTGTTAAGAATGGGGACTTGGGAGCCAAAAGTTTGGGTTTGTACGTTAGCTGCTACCTAGAAACTGTGGTCTCGGCCATTTACCCAGTGGCACTCCGGGCTCCTCCTGCAGAGCAAGGGTATAATAAATGTACACACTTCACAGGGCTCTTGTGATGATGAAATAACACCTTGGCACCTAGTAGTTGCCTGACACCTAGTACACGTTTAACAACTGTTGGTCGTGATCTTTATCATTGGTTAGCTCTTGGGGAGGGGGACTCATTGTACAGAGAAGCGGCAGGAAGAGGTGCTAGTGAGTCAGAAGGTCGTCAGTGGTTCCTTGAGTCAGTACAGGAGCAGCCCGCCAGCCTGTGCCACAGCAGAAGCTCATAGTGAGATCTAAGGTGGCTGCCACAGGCTGGCAAACAAAGGTGATTTTCACACCTTCTGGCTACTTGACCAAGTTTCCAGTTTGGGGAATTGCAATGATTGCTGGGAGGATCCTTCTTCCATGGCAGCCCGCCAGTAAACCAGGCACTGGTCATCACTTCTTATTCCCACTGTTGGTCAAGATTGGTCTTGGCAGACGGGACGCTGCATGCTCTTCCTGATGCTACAACAATCTCCCGAGACCAGTGATCTGCCAAACCTGCCACTGCAGACTAAAAAACTGAGAAGTCAAGCTAACAGCCAGGCTTCTTTCTGATCTACATAATTTAAATAACTGCCTGGGCTGACCTGTGTCCACTTGTTGGGCCAATCAGTTATTTTCCTAATTTGACTAATTGTTCATCTTCTCCGGTAGCGCATACCATATGTCTTGACCATCACCCATGGCATCATAAAAACTGACCTTTATTCAGTGAGACCTTCCTGAGTGTCAGTGCTGCGTTTAACTCTTTGAAACATAATCTCATTTAGTCCTCACAGCATCACCCAGGAGGGAGATACTATTTTCATTCCCATTTTGCAGGTGAGCAAACTGACACTTGGACCAGTGGGGTCCTTTTCCCAAGGCCACGTTGCTACTGGTCTATGTGTTTGGAGGTGGCTTGAGGACTTAAAATTGTTGAAGATGGTTTGGATCTCTCTCCTGAGCACTCTAAGAGATGTTGGGGCCACAGAGGTGAATCAGTCCACCTGAGACCCCATCCCTAGGCCTGCAGTGGGTCTTCGCATGTCCTCTGGCAGTTCCTATCCCGTGTCCTGGCCCTGGCTGCCAGCTTTCCCCCATATTGCCATAGTGCCCAGTAGGCCTTGTTCCTCACCTTTCCCTTTGTTCCTTCGGCACAGCTCAAATTAAGTCCGCACGATTAATACACCTCTTCAGGCTGGAGGGCAACATGCGAGGATTGGAGTGTGAAAAGAGGATGTCAGCCCTCACTACTCCATGAGTCCCACTGCCCAGTCCTTCCATGGACCTTCCTATTCACCTTTTCCCTTCTTGGCCCCTAGCCAACCTTCCTCAAGACTGAGTCCCTCTCCACCTCTCTCCCCAGAGTCCCTCTCAGCACAGGTGAGCTGAGGACAATGAGGATGGCCAAGAGGCTGGTGCATCTGAAGCACTTGCACGTGGGCTGCTCTGCCACTGAGGACTTCCATGAGGACTCTGGAGGAAACCTGTTGATTTGACTTATTTTGCTAGATGATGTTGAAACAGGAGAGTTCCCTGACACCCCTCGCAGGACAAGCAAAAGCGGTGTGGCTTGTCTGTTCATGCGGCACCTGCTCAAAACCCTTATGGGAGGGGGAGCATGCAGATGGGCTGGTGCAAGAGCTGGGGTGAACACCCCTGGGCTCCAGTCCCATGGAAGCATCCAGGAGTGTGTGCCTGAGGCTCCTGAAGCCCAAGTGGGCGTGTGTTACAGTGCACTCTTTTAGCTTTGCCATCCACAGACAGCTTAAGTGTTAACCAGCTCAGTGCCCCCTTAATACCCAGGTCCTTGTCCAGTGTCCAGGAAGAATCAGGTCACACACGGACTTGAAGGGTGAATGCAGGGGTTTTATTGGGTGGTGGAGGTGGCTCTCACTGGGATGGATGGGGAGCTGGAAGGAGGATGGAGTGGGAAGACGATCTTCCCCTGGAATTTGGCCATCATCGGCTGATCTCCTCTCTTACTATTCCCAGTCGAACACCTCTTGACATTCAGATGCTCCTCTTCTCTCTGCTGGTCTTCTGCTCTCCAGTTCATCTCCTCGACTGCTAGTGGAGCCTGTGGGTTGGGGTCTATGTGGGTACAGGATGGGGGCCATGGTGGGCCAGAAGGCAACTTTTGGGCATGAAAACGAGAATGCTCATTCTCGTGTAGGGCCTCAGGTTTCCAGGTTTGAGGCTGGGGCCTTTGCCAGGGAACCGCGTGCTTCTACCCGGTATTTCCCTGTCTTCTGTCTATATCTGTGTATGACAGTCTACTTGGTCAGAATAAAGTGAATCCAGAAGAAACAAATATAATTGGCCTATAAATGCTATTATTGCTAAGTTACTCTGAAATAATGTGTGAGAAAACTAAAAAGACTCTGACAAGTAGGAAGTGTGTGCAAGGCGTGTGCAGGACGGGAGTGAGAGAGGGCTTTGCTCATCTGATGCCTGAGCATAAGGTGCCATATTCTCGGTGAAGACACAGGCTCAGAGAGGCTAAGTAATGTGGGTATGACGTGACAGAGACACAATTTTTTTCTTATATTCTTTTCCCCATAGGAAGCTGCTTCTCATGTTTGTAGATAGCTTAGTTCAAGCATAAATTGGTGGGTGATACGAGATGAAACATTTGGGATTTTTAGGGGAAACACTATGAAAACATTGTGTCATTATTAAATGAGTTTGCAATCCTCTCCACACATATTGTTCTTTTGAGAAAATTGTGGGGCTGGACGCGATGGCTCAAGCCTGTAATCTCAGCACTTTGGGAGGCAAAGGTGGGTGGATCACCTGAGGTCAGGATTTCAAGATCAGCCTGGCCAACATCGTGAAACCCCATCTCTACTAAAAATACAAAAAATTAGCCAAGCGTGGTAGCAGGCGCCTGTAATCCCAGCTACCCGGGAGGCTGAGGCAGGAGAATCACTTCAACCTGGGAGGCAGAGGTTGCAGTGAGCCAAGATCGCGCCATTGCACTCCAGCCTGGGCAACAAGAGTGAAACTGTCTCAAAAAAAAAAAAAATTGTGGTAAAATACACATGACATAAAATTTACCATTTTAACCATTTTTATCAATTCGGTGGCATTAATTACATTCACCTGATTGTGTAGCCATCGCCACCATCCATCTCTGGAACGTTTTCCTCTTCCCACACTGAAACTCTGTCCCCATGAAGTACCGACTCCCCACTCCCCAATCCACCCAGCCCCTGGAAATCTTCAGTTTTCTTTCTGTCTCTCTGGATTTGAGTCCTCTAGGAACCTCATATAGAAATGATACAGTGTTTGCTCTTTGGTGACTGGTTTATTTCACTGAGCAAATGTCCTCCAGGTTCGCCCACGTATAAGGATGTCCCCATCTTGAAGGCTGAATGATGTGCTGTTGTGTACACAGACCATGTAATGTTGATCCATTCGTCTGTTGGTGGGTGCTCGGCTGCTTCCGCCTCTCGGCTATTGTGAACAGAGCTGCTGTGAAGACAGGAGTGCAAGTATCTCTCTGAGACTGTGCTTCCCATTCTTTGTGTGATGCCCAGAAGTGGAACTGCTGGACCCTACAGTCATTCTGTTTCCTTTTTTGAGGAACTGCCATACTCCTCACCACAGTGGCTGCACCATTTTACATTATCTTATTCACCCATTCTTTAAATCACTGTTTTTTGGAAGGCAGAAAACTGTAGCTCACTGGGAAACCAGCCACATCATTGGTGCTCAGAGCATTGCAGGTCTGTCTCTTGGGAACCCAGAGATTTAGGGAGCCCCAGCTCTCTGTCCAGCCACACAGACAATGAGTGCTGCCTGCCTAGAGCTGCCTGAATGGGGAGGGGCATGTAGCTTGGCATGAAGATGGACTCCTGTGCCAAAAACAGCCGCACGCAGAACCCTCTGGTGTGAAATGGTATTGGAGTTAGTTATGCAGGAGAATGTCCTTGTTTGGGAAGTACGTGCAGAAGCGTTTAGGGGTAAAGCAGCGGCACTGCCATGAAGGACAGGCAGCACAGGACCCTCCTGTTAGAGTGCTGCCCGCCAGCCCCCTGCCCACTAACAGGGTTCCTGAAGAGCTAAGAGCCTTTAGATCTGCTAGACTGTCTGGCGAGGATTGCCCTGACTATTCTCCACGGGGAGTTCACCCAAGCGGAAACAATAACTGCCCCTGCACCCGATTCCTGAGCCCCCCCGCACCCCACTGTAGTCTGCAAAACTCCCATCACCTGAACAACAGACCAGAGGAGGAAAGATTCACAGCACTCCACTGACCAGCTAATACTTACTGAACACCAGAGTCGCTGAGAACTGGGGCAGAAGGAGGCTCCAAGGGCTTCCCCTTCTAATCCCGGCATCATGAGTTCATTCACTGGTGCGACTCAGTAAACATTTCCTGGGCACCTACTCCAGAAATGAAAGGCATGGATGGGGCAGCCACCTAATGAAGAGGCAAACACTATCGCCTTGTCTTTTTTTTTACTAATTAGAGCAGAACCCTTTTGTATCAAAATAACTGAATTATGAAACCAGCTGTGCAAAAATCCTAAGTGAGAGACAAAGATTTTTCAGACTCATCAGTTGCTGTCACCATTCAAGAAAGCCATTGCCTTAGGGACCTTGCAGATTTCACCGTGAAATAGATAAATATGAACTCATCTCCACGTCTTTCCCACTGACGCAGTAGCCCGCGCTCCTGGCCCTAGAATGAAATACGACCCAAGGATGCTGAGTGCCCCTGTCTGTGTACAGCCTGAGTGGAGCCACAAATACTCTCTGTCTTCAGCAATCCATCTGAAATCAAGGAGAGAAGACCAAGATGTGGGAAATAATTAAACAGAGCGCAAAGAAAATAAACAGCAGGAGCAGCTTGGGCTAGCTGCAGGTGGTCATTCCAGAGGGCGTGCAGCCCTGGAGTTGGCAGGATGGGATTCAGATGGATGGAGAAGGGCAGGAGGACTACACCATGGTGGAATGGCCGGGGCTGCTGAGGGGAGAGGGGCCGCGGTTGAGGGAACAATGCCTTCGGCCTCCGCGTGGTATGAAGGTGAGCGTGGCCATGCAGGTGCCACATGAGCAACAAATCCTGTGTCACTGCATTATTAAAGTACTCATTTTCACTAACGGAGGAAAGAGAAACAAACTGGTTAATTCCCTATGTTGTGTTCCAGGGAGCTGGGCACAGCTGGCATCATACCATCAGGAGAATCTCCACACTTTCCAGGCACTTAGAGAAATGGGAAACGGGGCAGGGTGGGTGGAGAAAAGGAGAAACGAACATGTTCAAAGGATCCACGCACCTTTCTATATCACTAGCAGGTCAAGCCATTTGTTTGAGCAGAGGCATTTTGGGGTCTTTGATAAGAAGAGTGAGGGCCTGAGTTGAAGACAGTGGGAGACTGAGGGAGGAGAGGAAGGGCATCTTCAAGGCAGGGGACCCCCGGGCCAGGGCCCCCCAGGGAAAGCCTGGGCAGTGTGTGAGTCCGCCTCTGAGCTGTCCACTGCAAAACCTCTCAGCTGAATCCTTGATATTTTGCAACACACGTAATATCATGGCCAATGGTCTGAGGGTGTGGGATTCACTCAAGGCGGGGGTGACTTCCACATTTGGGTGTGTGTAGAGGATGAGGACAGACTGGGAGCCAAGACCCCATGAAGTCTGTAGAGGATGAGGACAGACTGGGAGCCAAGACCCCAGGAAGTCTGTCATGCAGGGAGCACAGGTGTGGGCACCTCGGCCCCTAAGGGTCCCTCAGACATCTGGAGTATAAGGAACCCAGCATGAAACAAACCTCAGGAACCAGGGAGACCTTGGCCACACTTAGGCCTTGGATACATGAATGTGGAAGAGTCTCGTACTATTCAATTATTACTCACATGAAGCAACTGCTGCGCTGTCGTTGCTGTTTTTGCTTCTACCTGTCTGGCCCCTCCCCCAGCAAAGTCAGTTAGAAACAGACGCTGCTCAGGAACCAGTGGTACTTTCATTATTGATGGCTTGGTTTCATGCTATATGTGATCTCCTTCCCTTTCTCTTTTTACTGATCTCACCAGTATTTGAAAATTGGTACCCGATGTAGCTGACTACACCGTAGTCAATTTTGTGATTTCCCCGTCCACCAAGAAAGGCTCCCTTATGGGTCAAAAAGCAATTCCCTGGCTCTCTTCCCTTTTCCTGCACACCGGCAGCCTCTCCTGCTGGTCCCAGTGCTTCTCTGAGGGCACCATCAGGCGCCACCCTGGCCTCGCCCACGCAGGGCTCCGGAACGGCTCTGTGGCTGAGGCCAAGAGCACACCTCCAATGCCCACTGCCCTGCTGATATCCCAGACACCGCCCACCTCTCCACCTTCCACACTGCTCCACCCTCCTCTGCCACACACACTCCAAACCTGAAGTGTTCTGAGAAACGCTGATTCATGTGTCAATGGGGGGTATAGGAAGAGAGATAAAGATAGTCAAGTTTCCATTCTCAAAATTCTCAAAATTCAAAGGAAAACACCATTGAGGTAGCTTATGATTATTGGCACCTTACAGACTGGGAAACTGAGGCTCCTTCTGCCAAGGATGAGGGGCAGGAGGAACCAAGGGTCTGCAGAGAAGACAGAAAGCTGCCAGCGACTCTCCAGGGCCTTGATGGGGAGCTGGTGCTCGGCCCCAGCAGCCCTGGGGCAATCTCTAAAGCAGAGAAAGAGAGGTGCTTCATGAAGAGCTCTCGGGCTTTCTTTAGAACTCAGCCCTTCCCCTTTCTTCTTCCTAGGGGACTCCCAGCATAGTTTACCCTGGGAGCCCTGACTATGTTGCAACGGGCTCAGGGTAGAGAACCGGTGACATGGAACCAGACAGGCAGCAACCTCTGCCTGCAAGAGAGTGTGTAGAAGAAGGAGGTGCAGGACCTGCAGCACCTGCCGCATGGAGGGGTGCTCAGCATCAGTCCTGTGATGTAATCAGTGTGCTCCGCTGTCCATGTAGCAGCAGTTACACCAGCCAAAGAGAGAAACAAAGTCAGGGCATGTGTACGTGCCCCGGTGCCCTTTTGGTTTCCGTTAGGCACCTTGCTCAATTTCCTGATAAACAAAACAGAGCCATCTGTGACTCTTCCAGCACACCTCCACTTTTAGGGAATTTTTAGGGATTTTAGGTCCCAGAGAGGAGAAACAGAACAGGGGAAGAAGTGCCCGATCGGTATTAGGGGCCATGGTTCCAGGTCCTGCTTGTGTGACCTTCAGCAAGTTACCTTCCCTCTTTGCTTCCATTTCCACACCTGTGCAACAGGGCTGCGCTCTCTGAGAGACTAGAGAGTCACGTCGGATCATGAATAGTGTTTGGAACTGCTAAACAGGCATTCAGTAATCTCATTTGTCAAGGATGGGAGCTCAGACCACAGGGCCTGTCTGAGACACAACTGGGAAGTTTTCTTCTAGCTTCCCTTTTCTGAAAATCTGCTCCCACTCGGTGGTTTCTCCTGCCTACCACTGGCACCCAGCGTCTGGATATCTTGCCCGCTGCACTGCCTACCAAGAACGCGTCAACGTTATCCCCACGTTGTGTGAGAGCAGGAAAAGAGGGTCTCTATCTTCCAGCTGAAGAGTCTTTCCCAGAGTGGATGTGCAGCCACCACCTGCCCAGGGAGTATTTTCCCAGAGCATCATTTCTACTCTACAAAGAATTTTAAATTTTGTGGGGTTTATTTTGTTTGTTTGTTTGTTTTTTGACATGAAGTCTTGTTCTGTTGCCCAGGCTGGAGTGCAGTGGTGTGATCTCGGCTCACTGCAACCTCCGCCTACTGGGTTCAAGCGATTCTCCTGCCTCAGCCTCCTGAGTAGCTGGGATTAAAAGCATGGGCCATCAGGCCTGGCTAATTTTTGTATTTTCAGTAGAGACGGGGTTTCACCATGTTGCCCAGGCTGGTCTCGAACTCCTGGCCCCAGGTGATCTGCCCACCTTAGCCTCACAAATTGCTGAGATTACAAGCATGAGCCACTGCACCAGCCAAATTTTGTTTTTATATTTAAAAATACCTGGACATATGGCCAGGAGCAGTGGCTCATGCCTGTAATCCCAGCACTTTGAGATGCTGAGGCGGGCAGATCATTTGAGGTCAGGAGTTCAAGACCAGCCTGGGCAACATAGTGAAACCCTATCTCTACTGAAAATACAAAAATTAGCTGACTGTGATGGTGGGTGCCTATAATCTCAGCTACTCAGGAGGCTGAGGCAGGAGAATCACTTAATCCGGGAGGTGGAGGTTGCAGTGAGCCAAGATCATGCCACTGCGTGATCTGTCCAGCCTGAGCGACAGAACAAAACTCTGTCTAAAAATAAAAACAAAAAACCTGGACATACCAAAAAATAAAATGCAGAGGTCATTAACATTTTTAAAGTTTTTCTTTTCTTTTTCTTTTTTTTTTAAGGAATCTTAAAGAAATGCTGCTGTTTAAGACAAACAGGCACTCCACATGATTATCCTAAGCTCTGACAATGTTTATTTGGGTACAGCCTCCTCAGTTTATTTGCCTGGGGAGGAAACTAAGGCCCAGAGGAGTGAAGAGACTCTCCTTCCTCATGGCGCTGTCCTCTGCGAGGAAGAAGCATGGACGTTGCTGTCACTTTGTCTCCAACGCACCCTCAGTGCCTAGAGCAGTGCCTGGCATCACTCCCTGGCATCACTCACTAAGTGCAGGTTGAGTGTCCCTTATTTGAAATACTTGGAATCAGAAGTGTTTCAGATTTCAAATGTTTTTTTTGATTTTGGAATATTTGCAGAATTCATTCTGGCTGAGCATCCCTAGTCTGAACATCCCTAATCTGAGTATCCCTAGTCTGATATCCAACATCCAAAATGCTCCAGTGAGTGTGTCCTTTAAGGGTCGTTTTGGTACTAAAAAAGTTTTGGAGCATTTTGTATTTTTGGATTAGGGATGCTCAACCTGTATTTAGTGAATAACTCAATTAATTTTAAGAGGCAAAAGGACCCATAAAACCTCTGAGTTGCCTAGGAAGTGGCCACATTAACTCTAAGGATGAGGCAGACACCTTCTCTGGGCAGGATCGAACTGTTTCTGATCTTCAGCATCTGGCCCCGTAAAATGAGAAGGTTTTTGCCTTGGGGTAAAACTGACCCTAGCATCTCCCTGGAGATGAAAAGCTCCTTATTTCCTAAAGATTCTTCTCAGAGCCAGAGGAAGTATGCTGAAATAGTCACAGTGATCATTTCTCATAAAGAGATACAAGTTTTACCCTCTTTTTAACTTTCTTCCTAATTTTTAAATAATAAGGTTGTATCACTCACAAAATAAGAATAACTTTATAGCACTTTGCATACATACATATATGTGTGTATATATGTGTGTGTATGTGTATATATATGTGTGCGTGTGTGTGTAAAATCAGCAACAACAAGCCTTCCCCAAAGCGGCACACTGTCTGCATTTCTTCAGTGCCAACATGAGGCACTTATGGGCATCCCCAGGGACTTGTGCACCAGGCAGCTCCCATCGGCCCCAATGGCCAGCCCTGCCCACATGTGTGACATATATGGTGCCCCCAGACCTCCAAGGTTTGGTAAGAAAGAAAAACACTTGGACAACACACAGCCAGGCAGTGAACATCACTTAGAAACAGAACCCATAACAGCGACCTTCCCTGCTTCTCAGGAGCCAGTGCATGTCCACACCAGTCCAGACCTTTTCTTCTTCTACTGAGTCCTGCTTCCCGTCTCAGCTGATAGCACCACCACTCGTAGGTGAGTCCCTGTTCAACAGAACTCAGAGCTTTGTATCCATGGAGTGCCATGAACAAAGCGCACCAGTGTTTCTTAGGGAGAGAACTGCCTTTGCTCAGGGTCAGGATGTCCCACCTGTTTGGGGTGGGGAAGTTGAAGCTGGGGGAAGAGTTGGCTGCTCTGCAGAAGTCCAGAGGAATTGGAAGATGGGGCCAGGGAGGATGTGAGGAAGGGAAGGAAGGCAGAGAAAGTGCAAGGTGACTCAGCAGGAGGCTGAAGTCTAGAGGGAGAAGTTCCTTGACTGGGGTTGCTGAAGGGGTTTTAGAAGTAAGGCTGTCAAAAAAAAAATTACAGCTGTCTACTACTTAATTTCTAACTAACTCTATATTTCTAACCTTCTGTAAAGACTCTACAAAGATAAAGGCCCTGTGCCATGGATTCTAGGGGGATGGGGCAAGAAGCCTAGTGCCAGTGTAGGAAGGAGGCCTTGGGAAGGGAGGCTGAAGAGTGGAAACTCAGGAGCAGACGCCGGTAGGTAGAAGTGACATCTGAACACACAGCCTCCAAGACAGTCCCTGGGTGGGAGACACTGAGGTTTCCGTTGTGTGCTGGATAAGGCTTAAGCCTAATTTTACCTCAAATTTCAAAGGCCAGGGTGATCCAAGCTGATATTTGAGTTCCATTACCAGGCATATTCCTTACAACAAGAAGAATGTAAATTCTATGGAAATTCTAGAACTTCTTTTTTACATTTAAACACAATTCCTTTGATCCCATATCCTGAAATCAGTAAATTTAAGCAATTTTATTTTTCATTCTGTGCTTCAGGGAACTACAACGGTCAACACATATTTATCACACGCTGACCTTGTGCTAAGGTCTATAGGAAAATAAACCTCCCTGCCCGCAATGACCTTAGAACCTAACTAAGGATATGGTTAAAACAAGCGCAGGATTGGGTGAGACCCGCTCAAGGGTCAGGCGCTGGTTTGTTGGGGAGAAATGTTGCCCAGGCAGGACAGGTGTGAAAGAAAGGGAGGATCCTGCAAGACCGGAGGGCCCAGGAAAGTCTCAGTGAGGAGGGGGGACTTAAAGGAGAGTTTCAGGATTGACCATGGGTGGACAGGGCTCTACAGACCGGGATCTTTTCTATCCACACTTGGGGCCAGAAAGTTCTCTGTGATGGCGGCTGTCCTGTACAATGCAGGAGGCTCAGAGCATCCCTGGCCTCCACCCACTCAATGCCAGTAGCACTCCCTCCCTGGCTGTAAATGTGTGCAGACATTAGGCCAGTGGCACTCCCTCCCTGGCTGTAAATGTGTGCAGACATTAGGCCAGTGGCACTCCCTCCCTAGCTGTAAATGTGTGCAGACATTAGGCCAGTGGCACTCCCTCCCTAGCTGTAAATGTGTGCAGACATTAGGCCAGTGGCACTCCCTCCCTAGCTGTAAATGTGTGCAGACATTAGGCCAGTGGCACTCCCTCCCTAGCTGTAAATGTGTGCAGACATTAGGCCAGTGGCACTCCCTCCCTAGCTGTAAATGTGTGCAGACATTAGGCCAGTGGCACTCCCTCCCTAGCTGTAAATGTGTGCAGACATTAGTACTTGTCACCTGCAGGGAAGAATCACCCCACTGAGAACCACATGCTGAGTCAAGGCAACAGCATAGGAATTGGAGCAAGCAAGAGAGCTGGTCAACACAGGTGAGCTCTTGTGTGGGCCTCTGTATGGGCCTCCAGCCAGTCCCCAGACAATTCTGCTCTGGGCACCGGTGGCCAGATTCTCAGGGCAGGCACTACTGGTGATCATTCTACTCACACCTCTCTCTGGCATCAATGGCCTGATTACACACTGGGGATAGTAGGTAGTAGGTATATTTAGATGGGCACAAAAATAGCCGTGGCTGCCAAGCCAAAAAATTCAGAATTGCTCTCCTTAGTACAGGTTGAATATTGCTAATCTGACTTCAGAGTTTTGGATTAGGGATGCCAAACTGGTAAGTATAATGCAAAGATTCCAAAATCCAAAAAATCTGAAATACAAAACACTTCTGGTGGCAAGCATTTGGGACAACAAAGTGTAGTATATTTCTGATGAGATTTTGTCATGTTTCAGAAAAATTAATTTGACAGTGATGTGCCCAATTGAATGCAAGGAAGGAGCAGGGTTTTCTGACCTGGTGATTGTGGACACACCTCAGGAGGCTGATGACCCTGAAACTGTGCCATCATTGTGTGGGTCTGTTTGCTTTTCTGAGGAGGGATTCCATAGCTTTCATCTGACACTCCACAGGTTGAGAGCTCTTGGATTCAACTGGTGCCCACACAAGACAGGACCACCAGTGCATATTTGAATAGGACAATCCTTCTGCCCATCCATCTGGTCCCTGCTTCCACTTCCCACAAGCAAACATCCAGTCCACAAAACTCATTGAGCAGTTGCAGTGAGCTGTGTGCCAAGCATGTGCCAGGGACTGGGGCTGCAAAGAGAGATGGAGGCCACAGGGAAGAGGCCACGAGACAGTCAGTTGTCTCATGAAGTAGAATACAGGTGAAGCCAGATTATCACAAGCCATGAAAACCTTCTGGAGGTGACGTCTGAGCTTTGTCTTGCCAGTTGATGTTGCTAGAATACATACGAAGTAAAGAGGGGCCTGGAATTGCTGATGGCTGAGGAAATGGGAGAGGAAAAAGCATGCCGGACAGTCACAGTGCAGGAAGCCCTCATCACTACTAAGACTTAGTGACTAATCGCACACAGGGGAAGGAAGCTTGGGTGGCTGTGAGTCAAGGATCCAAGCCTGGAAGGCTGCAGACAATACTGACTGGGGTTGGCAGGCAGAAAGGGGAGGACGTTTTGAGTGGGAAGACAATGAGTTTTGGTTTTATATACCTTGAGTTGGAGGCAATGAGAGGATACCCGAAGACTATTCAGAATATCTTGAGAGGAACTGGGAATACAGGACTGCTGCTAGGGACGTGTCAGGGAAAGAGGTGGGCAGAGAGGAAATGGGTCTGTTTTCTCAGGGGCAGTGAGGGGCACCGTCAAGCCAGCCTTCCACAGCTCTGGTTTCTCTGGGCACTTTCTTTCATGGGCTTTTTTGTGGGTCACAGACATGTTCGGTGGGGAGAGAAATCTCAGTAGAGCAACCTTCATTAAAGTTTCGGGTTCCAGGTTTGAATGAGTAGTTGGGTGTTGAGCAGGATCCTTTCCCGGAGTGATGAGGGGGAAGGGATGTTCAAGCACTGGGTGGAGGGTAGGCACATTCTATGTTTTGATAGAACCTCCTAGTCACACTCACCCCCATTGTGATGCCAGCCTGTGGTCCTCAAAACGTAGTGTCCATGAGAACCACTGAGAGCTTGTTAGGAAAAGCCATCAGCTCAGCCCCACCTCCCTAGAGATTGTGATGTTTAGGTCTGAGGTGGACTCATATGGGTTGCATTTGTTTGTTTACTTTTCACACAGTAAATTTGGCTTTGGGATGGTCAGTGGTGGAGTGTGCGGGTTTTATGAATTCTAGCACAGGGAATGGATTTGTGTAACCACCACAATGCATGCAGAAAAGTTCCACCAGCCCAACAAGCTCCCTTAGCTACCGATTTCTACTCACACCTGAACCCATCTCACTCCCTTGGTAAACACAGGGCTTTTCTCAGTCACTATTGGTTTTTTATTTTCAAGTCTGGAATTATACAGTGTGTAACATTCAAGCCTGGCTTCATTCACTTAGAAGAATGCCTATGAGATTCATCTGAGTTATTGTCTGTATCAATGGTTTGTTCCTTTTTAGTGCTGAGTAGTGTTCCATGGTATGGATGGACCACAGTTTGTCAGTTACCCAGTTGAAGGACATCTGGGTCCTTCAAGGTTTTGGCAATTGGAATTTGCCTTTAAATAAGTCCACCAGATGATTCTGATGCAAATGGTCCCAGATCACACAGTGCCCTACGTTGTGCATAAAAGCGAATGCTTTTAACTTTGGCTGATCTGATCAGTGGGAGTATCTTATTATCAGATTTGCATATTTCTGATCATCAGGAGGGTTGAGAATTTTTTAAAATCCTTATTGGCCATTTATGATTCTTCTTTGAATTGCCTACTCTTATGGTAGCTACACCAGACCAATCTGGTTCGACTTTTATGTAACAAAGTTGTGAGCTGTTGTTCAGTTGCCAGGAACCCTCAGTTCACATAGCCTGAGCACACCCAGATAAACCAAGTGTGCAGCCACAGGGCGAACCTAAGTGCTCAGACTGAGAGGCAGGGACTGAATTAAGAAGAGGACACTGCATGCCAGGATTCAGGATCCAGGATCCAATCGGATGGAGCTTTGGCCTCACCCCATGTTAAGATCCAGTCAGGTTGTGCCACCAGGCATCAGGCATCACCTCACTGCAATATCCAATCAGATCACATGTCATTACCCTTTGCTTATAAAATCTGACCTGGCCCTTGGCTTGGGCAGGCCCTGATTTGGGAGCTATTGCTGGTCTCCTTGCAAGTAGTAAAATTTCCCTGCTAAATCCTCTGTGGGTGGTTGTCCTCCACCAAGTGACCAAGCCCACCCATTGTGTGGGTAACAATATCTTTTGCCTTCTATTTTTTTTTTTTTTTGTAGTCAAATTGTTTTGTTTTTCATGGTGACTTTTAGGAGCTCTTTTATGTTAAGGATCTTAACCCTTTGTTGTAAGTATTTTTTCACAGTCTGCTGTTTTTCTACTGTGTTTCTTGACCTGTTGAAAAATAACAAGCACGGCCCACTCTGACCAAAATTCCTAGAACCACAGCCTGCAGATGAGAGTCCAACAAAGGCTTGAGAATAGCAAGATCTGTTTGGATGACTAAATTTTTGCCTGCTTGTTCAACAAGGTGTTCAATATAAACCCAACCTTAAAAGCACAGTCTGCTTTCAGCTGTATTCACTTTGGTTCTGTGAATCACAGGGTCCTTTACTTTTTATTGTTCCAGCTGTTTTCCTGTTTTGGGCAGAGCTGAAGATTGTTTTCATTATTTATGAACCTAAAATTCAGAGAAATTTCAAACCCTTCACAGGCATGTTCTGACAGTAGATGGGAGGACTTTTCCTAATGTGAAGTCTCACTTTTTTTTTCCCTAATCAGCTGTTAAAATAACCTTCAGCCGGCCGGGCATGGTGGCTCACACCTGTAATCCCAGCACTTTGGGAGGCCAAGTCGGGTGGATATGAGGTCAAGAGATAGAAACCATCCTGGTCAACATGGTGAAACCCCATCTCTACTAAAAATACAAAAATTAGCTGGTTGTGGTGGTGCGCACCTGTAGTCTCAGCCACTCAGGAGGCTGAGGTAGGAGAATCACTTGAATCCAGGAGACAGAGGTTGCAGTGAGCCCAGAACACGCCACTGCACTCCATCTGCCTGGCAACAGAGCAAGACTCTGTCTCAAAAAAATAAAAATAAAATAATAATAATAATTTTTCAACCTGGAAGACATAATATCTCATTTACCCAGCACATAAGTGTATTTTTTAATTAAGAGACATGACTTGAGAAACAATGCATTCTTTTAAAAATTTAACTCATGGCTGGGAGGAGTCGTTCATACCTGTAATCCCAGCACTTTGGGAGGCCAAGATGGGCAGATCACTCGAGGCCAGGAGTTTGAGACCAGTCTGGCCAACATGGCAAAACGACATCTCTACTAAAATTAGCCAGGCATGATGGTGCATGCCTGTAATCCCAGCTACTCAGGAGATGGAGGCAAAAGAATCGCTTGAACACAGGAGACGGGTTTAGTGACTGTGCCAGCGCACTCCAGCCTGGGTGACAGAGGGAGACTCTGTCTCAAAAAAAAAAAAAAAAAACTTAACTCATTTTGATGGTATTCTTTCTAAAGTGCTTTAACTACCTTTATGTGTCTCAGAAGATACTAAGCACAGTTTAATCCTTTCTTCAAAGGTTTGAGATATTTTTCAGTGGGAACATTCATTTTAACTGGGCACTGACCAAAGTGTGCTCACCTCTGGCTGCCAGTTCATCCTCTATGCACCCTGCCACCACCAGTGGGCCCCGAGTGTCCTCGATACTTCTCCTCATGGGAATAAGTTACCTCTTTTCTCTCTTCTCCTTCCTCTTCCTCATCAGCTGTTGCTTCCTCAGAATTTCCTGCTGCATGGGGTTCTGTGGCTTGTGATGGCTCACAGTTGCTGTTCCGTGGCTGGCTCTGTGACCTCCAGCCCCACATCTCAGCAATCCCAGGAGCAGACGGTAGGGATGCTCCATCACTACCCCTAGGCTTGGCGCTGTGTCAGAGGCTGCCCCTCTTTAGGAAAGGATATCGTTGTCCATTCCTTGTTTCATTTGATCAAAATCATGTATCATCCACCAATCCCAGGCAGTAGGTGTCGGGATACAGGGGTCAGACCTTGCCCTCAGTGGCCTAGTCAAGAACAGATGCCCTAACTTAACAAGAATGCCCTTGACCCTGTCTAGGTACAAATCAGATCTCTTCTGATCTCACCGAGGCAAGTGCTAGCCCTCCATCCTTTCCCATGAAGCATTCCCAGCCTGTGTTTCTCCCTGTGACCAGATTGCTGTCATCTGCATAGGAAACCAGGCAAAGGCAGTGGTCCTAAGGGAGAGTCAGTCTCCACCTGTGTGCACGGGCTCTGGACCAGACAGCAGCTCAGGGAACACCGTCAGCTGTGGGCCTATCTCATTAGAATTGCCATATGGCTTTCATATGTTTAAAAGGACACCGTGGTTCCAGAATTGTTTTCTACTGTTTTCTGAAACTTATAAATAGTGCAGTTGTATTATAGAGGTCAATGACTCTTATGTGCTGATCTGAAAACAAAACCATTACTTCTATTATTATATCTAAGAGAAAATTATGGAGAATTCCAAGTACCTAGCTTATAAGTTACATATAGGATGCCACATATTAGGAAATTGGGTAATGTTTGAAGTGTACCGTATTGTAATGACATAGGAGCCAGGAAGGTATAGGATCAGATGTGTGAATAGTTCATAGTTCATCGCCTTAGACTGTTCAGTCTTTTGAGGTTTTTTTTGAGGCAGTCTTGCTCTGTTGCCCAGGCGGAAGTGCAGTGGCACAATCTTGGCTCACTGCTGCAACCTCCACCTCCTGGGTTCAAGTGATTCTCCTGTCTCAGCCTCCTGAGTAGCTGGGATTACAGGCACGCACCACCATGCCCGGCTAATTTTTGTATTTTTAGTAGAGACAGGGTTTTACCATGTTGGCCAGGCTGGTCTTGAACTCCTGACCTCAGGTGATCCACCTGCCTTGGCCTCCCAAAGTGCTGGGATTACAGGCGTGAGCCACCATGCCTGGCCACTTTTTGAGTTCTTATGCCTAATCTTTAAAAATAGTTTTTATGTAGGTCCTCACTTTCAGCTGCCTCTTTTTTCCCCCTAAATTCAGCATTTGCATCTCTAGCAGCCTTCTTTTTAAATTATCTTCCGTTGGTGTTTGGCTAGTCAGCAGGAATCTTGGGCTTGCTAGAACTGTGCACACAGTAAATAGATTCTGAGTGAAGGCGGGACTCGCTGAGGAGCAGTGTCCATACTTTGTTCCATCTATTTTTCTTTTTTCTTTTTCTTTTTTTTTTTTTGAGACAGTCTTGCTCTGTTACCAGGTTGGAGGGCAGTGGCGGGATCTCGGTTCACTGCAACATCCACCTCCCGGGTTCAAGCAATTCTGCCTCAGCCTCCTGAGTAGCTGGGACTACAGGCACACGCCACCACACCCAGCTAATTTTTGTATTTTTAGTAGAGACGGAGTTTCACCACTTTGGCCAGGATGGTCTCGATCTCTTGACCTCGTGATCCACCCACTTCAGCATCCCAAAGAGCTGGGATTACAGGCTTGAGCCACCGCACCGGGCCCTGTTGCATCTATTTTTCTATTCAAAGCTCTTTTACTCCTGAATTTGTAACTGAGTTTCAAATACTTGAAATTGCCACTTACATCCTCCCTGAAGTTTTTTTTTTTTTTTTTTTTTTTGTAGGCCATTCCAATTCATTATATTAACAATTTCTGACACATGTTTGTGAGTTCTGTGTGATACCACTACCTTTTCCATGTTTTGAACTTCCCCCTTTCTAGAGAGATGAGCTTCAGGGGCTGCTGGATGCACTCCACCTGGAAGCAGAGGCCGAGGCCCCCTCCTCCTGGACTAGGGCTCACCTCGCCTCCTGACTGTATTCTGTCTGTGTTCTTCTCCAGTCCCACCCTCTTTTCTCTTTGTCCAAATGGCAGACTCCCTTTAAGCAAGAATTCATGGCGTCTCCACATTCAGCCCTCAAGAAACTTTTATTGAGTTGAACTAAAACCAGGCGTGTCTTAAGTGTTCATGGCTGATAATGCAGGATCCTTCAACGCTGGAAATGCCCAGATGGTAATGAGAGTTCCGTATGGTCTCAACTTTCTTTCTTTTTTCTTTTTTGTTTTTGAGACAGAGTTTTGTTCTTGTTGCCCAGGCTGGAGTGCAATAGTGCGATCTCGGCTCATTACAACCTCCACCTCCCCGGTTCAAGTGATTCTCCTGCCTCAGCCTCCTGAGTAGCTGAGATTACAGGCGCCTGCCACCATGCCTGGCTAAGTGTTATATTTTTAGTAGAGACAGGGTTTCACCATGTTGGCCAGGCTGATCTTAAATTCCTGACCTCAGGTGATCCACCCGCCTTGGCCTCTCAAAGTGCTGGGATTATAAGCATAAGCCAATGCACCTGGCCTTCAACTTTCTAAAAAGCTCAAGAGGAGCCATAGCTCATTTATCATGAAATGACCCTACAGCTTACTTTCTTTGGCTTTGATTCTTTATACATTTTTCTCTATGTGAGAAAAAAAGCAAACCAGCAGCTATGGAAGGGGACAGGCCCACAGGCTCTTTTGTGAGGAAGAAGGCTGCTCACTAGACCCCTGGGGTAAATGGGTGCTGGGGCCTTGCAGTGGGGTTGGAATCACATCCTGTCAGGGCTGAAATGTGGGAGGCCCATGCCAGACCCTGACCCTGATGGACAAATGCAGATTGCTTGTAGATGAATCCCACCAAGATGGAGGCCCCTGCAGGGTTTTTTGAGTATGTTTTTGGGTTTTCTTTTTGTTGTTGTTGTTGTTAATGAGCAACTTTGGGGGTTTTACAAAGAATAAAGATAAGTAAGAGGAGGGCTCATTACCTGGTTCTTCTCATGAGTAAGATCAAACATCGTCTAAACAGAAGCCTGATGTGTGGAATGTGTGAGAAAAAACCTGAGTTCATCGCTTCAATAAAGCACCAAGGCCAGGCACAGTGGTTCATGCCTGTAATCCTAGCACTTTGGGAGGCCGAGGCAGGCAGATCACCTTTGGTCAGGAGCTCGAGACCAGTCTGGCCAACATGGTGAAACCCCGTCTCTGCTAAAAATACAAAAATTAGCCAGGTGTAGTGGTAGCCTCCTGTAGTCCCAGCTACTCAAGAGGCTGAGACAGGAGAATCACTTGAACCTGGGAGATGGAGTTTGCAGTGAGGTGAGCTCATGCCACTGCACTCTAGCCTGGGCGACAGAGCGGGACTCCGTCTCAAAAAAAAAAGCACCCTAATTGAACTAATTGTACTACAGAACCAACAAAAAGTCATACCATCTCATCTCATCTTATCCATCCTCACATCCATCCACCCATCCACTCATCCATCCATCTATCCATTCACCCATCCACCCTTCCATCTATCCATCCATCCATTTGTCCATCAATCCATGTATTCATCCTTCTATCCATCCATCCATCCATCCATCCATCCATCCATCCATCCATCCATGCATTCGTCCATCCATTCTCCCATCCATCCACCCATCTTATTCATCCATGTATCGTATCCATCCATCCAACCATCCACCAATCCATTCATCCACCCACCAATCTACCTATTCACCCTTCCATTTTATCCATCCATCTATGCATACATTATTCATTCATTCATTGACATTCAATACATTTTTATTTCATACCTATGGGATGCCAGGCATTGTGCTTGATATTTGGAATACAGAAGAAAATGAAAATGAAACAGATGTGGCCCAGCTCCTGCTCTCTTGGAGTAAATCTTACATTCAGGAGAAACTGAGACAGGAAATATAGATCAAGTGATGTCCTAGGACACACAGAGTAGTAGAACTGGTCTGACTTAACCCCAGCAGCTCATGCTTATGAGAGGCTAAATATATCTCAGTGCTCCCTGGACTCCAGTCAAAGCACTCCCTCCCTCTCAGGTCTCTCCTCCAGAAGGAAGTCAGATGACCATTTCCTATCATGAATTCGGCAGTGTCAACCCACTTAAATCCAGGGCATGATTTTTTATGTGATAATAAGCCTAAAGGGTGGAATTCAAAATACTTTTGTTTATCACAATTTATGTGGTTTGGGGTTTTCTTAAATAAGACAGTGACAGGCACAGATACAGACATCGCAGGGTGTTGTGGTTCTGGAAAACACGTGCAATGGGGCCAAGGGAAAAGACAGCTCCTCTTGAAGTCAGAGGTGACTCATGAAGCACAGCTCTCTTTTTCTTTTCAGGATTCTGTGAGGTACATGACTTTCCAACAGTTCTAAGTTTTGTCACTGCAGAAGGGCCCATGCTCTTTATCCCAAGGCCACCCCATGGGAGAGATGGGCTGGACTGCCAAGTGTGTTTCTGGATTCCTACTCAGGGAGGCCAAGTTCTTTATGCAGCCTCTGCCTTACAGTGCTCCTCTAGATCAGAGCTCAGAGGATGGCCTGGCACAGTCAGCATCAGTGAAGAGGCAGGAGGAACATTAACGACCTGGAAAAAATGCAGTGCTAAGTGGCAAAAAGCTGGTTACAGACACAACTTATACAGCATGACATGATTTGATATGAATGGAACACTACAAAGACAAATACCCATTCCTAACAGCTGTGATGTTTTCTTCTCCAGCTCTGTAGTTTATATTGTATCTTTAGGTCTGTAATCCAGTTTGAATTATCTTTGGTATCAGGTATGAGGTACCTGCTGAGTTCATCTTCTTTTGCATGTGGATATACAATTGCCCAGCACCATCTGCTGAACAGACTCCCCTTTCTCCATCAAATTGTTTATGCACCTGTGCTAAAAGTCAATACACCATATTGGTATGGGCTGTTTCTGGACTCTTTTCTAACCCACTGATCTATTTGTCTATGTTTAGGTGAATACCACATGGTCTTTTATACTGTAGCTTTATAGTCATCCTTGAAATCAGGCAGCATGAGTCCTCCAACTTTATTCTTCTAATCTATTTATTTCAGTTTTGCTAGAATATTTCAGACATCGGGTATTTGCAGACATTATGACATTACCTAATTGTCCCTAACAACATTGACAGTCATTCCTTATTGTCCTCTAATTCTTGGCCCCTCTTCATATTTCTAGGAACAATTATTTTTCTAATGCTTCTTGTTCCTCTTTCCCATTGAGACCCTGACCACCCTTGTAGAAGGAAGCAATGCACAAAACAAAGCAACCATTAACCATTATCCAGGGCCAGTGGATTGCTTCTCCTCCCATGCTAGCCATCCGAGAAAGGCTCAGCTACGCATCTGCCCCACACATTACAGAGCGAGAGTGTGGTTCTGGTAATCTGTGGGTGGTTTTTTTTTTTTTTTTTTTTTTTTTTTTGAGACAGAGTCTCGCTCTGTCACCCAGGCGGGAGTGCAGTGGCGCGATCTCAGTTCACTGCAACCTCTGCCTCCCGGGTTCAAGCAATTCTCCTGCCTCAGCCTCCCGAGTAGCTGGGATTACAAGTGTGTGTCACCTCGCCTGGCTAATTTTTATATTTTTAGTAGAGACGAGGTTTCGCCATGTTGATTAGGCTGGTCTTAAACTCCTGACCTCATGTGATCCACCTGCCTTGGCCTCCCAAAGTGCTGGGATTACAGGCGCGAGCCACCACACCCAGCCATCTATGGGTTTTAATTTCACTACAACAAAGTCGCTGGGCAATTGTGTATTTGCTGGTATTTTGTTCCTTTGTGAAATTAAATACATTAGAATTTGGGAAATCAAATCTTAACTTTATCTCTGAGTTGCTTTCTGATCTTGAACATCCTCTCTCAGTATCCAACTCACTGTTCTTATGAGAATTATACGTCCTCTGAATCCTGGCTTTTAGATAATAAGGTGCAACATAGTACCCCAAAAATATCAGATAAATGACACATACCCAGTAATATGACTGTGGCTTTAGAAAAAAAAAGCACAACACTGTAGTTAATCACAGGGTCTATTTCCGGTGTCACAGTGAGTCTCACAGGACAAACACATCAAACTAGGTCCCTAAAAATGTCAAGAAAACCCACATATCAGCCTAAGAGGATGATCAGAAGTATGCTGAATCATGTTGCAGCTAAAAAGGACCAGGGGAATTTTCTCAGCCTTGTTAATCTGCTCAAGAGGCTTAAAGTAAGATGAGAAAAATGAAACAGAGAAGAGCTGGAGGAAGGAAAACCCAGCAGATATGTATTCAGGAAGTTACCTTTTGAAACGTGCGAGGTGCTCCTCTGAGTGGCCAAGGATCTGGAAGACTGATTATAACGTTCTAGGGAAATGGACTCTGTGTGTGGGAGTCCCTTGTCAGTGGGAATGCCCCAAGGTGCACACTTAACACTCAAAAGGTAGCAATTACCAGCACAGTTGTGTAATCCTTCCACCCCCAGAGCTCTCAGACTGTTATGTGTCTCAGGATTCAGGTCCTGCAGTAATTACGGCTTAACAAATAATCATTGGTGATATCTCTGGAGTATTTAGTACACTCCAGACACCAAAGCACATATATTATATTATTAATTCATGTAATCCTCACACACAACCCTAAAATATGGCTCTTACTACTATTCCCATTTTACAGATGAAGAAACCAGGCCCAGAATTTTGCCAAGGTCACCCAGCTAGAAAATGACTATGCTTCGACTTGAGTTAAACAGCCTGGCTCTAAAACCAGAGCAAACAACCCTGATGCCATCCTGCCACCATCTCTCCTGGTCTTCAGCCATCCTCCATTAAAAAAGCATCAGATTCTGTACACACACACACACACACACACGACACACACACACGACACACACATACACACACACACGACACACACACACGACACACACACACGACACACACATACACACACACACACACACACGACACACACACACGACACACACATACACACACACACGTGACACACACATGCACACACACAACACACACATACACACACGACACACACACACGACACACACATACACACACAGACACACACACGTGACACACACACATGCACACACACAACACACACATACACACACGACACACACACGTGACACACACATACACACACGACACACACATACACACACAGAGTAGTGTTCCTTGGCTACACAGTTCATTGGTTCATTTGGTCAGCACTGTCTCCCAGTGACTGTCGAGATCCCCCCCATTCTATGAGACCACCAGCATCCCACCCTGCTGAGAACAGTGAGATTGATGCTCACCTTGAGTCCCTGGGTCCTGCGGTCTGTCTTTTCTTCCTCCTAGCAAACTCACTTCCCCTGTCTGTGTCTGAATCCTACTTCCTTGGGTTCAGCTGCAGACCTGTGCTTACTGGGCCACTTTTTTTTTTTAATTTTCCCTGACGGAGTCTTGCTGTCATGCAGGCTGGAGCGCAGTGGCACGATCTCGGATCACTGCAACTTCCGACTCCCTGCTTCAAGCTATTCCTCTGCCTCAGCCTCCCAAGTAGCTGGGATTACAGGCACGTGCAACCATGCCCAGCTAATTTTTGTATTTTTAGTAGAGACGGGGTTTCACCATGTTGGCCAGGATGGTCTTGATCTCCTGACCTCATGATCCGCCCGCCTCGGCCTCCCAAAGTGCTGGGATTACAGGCGTGAGCCTCCCAAAGTGCTGGGATTACAGCCTGGGCCCCTTCTGCCCCAGCTCCTGTCCTGGCCTCAAAGCACTCGCTCCCAACCCCACATGACACTCACTTAGCTGCAGGAGACGCCACTTGTTTCAAGCAGGAGGTGAGCTCTGGAGTTAAAGTTTCTTCCCAAGAACATTTTTATTGTTCCATATAACACAAATACAGAGCCCATTTGCCAAATGCTCACTTGATAGGTTATTCTAAGGGAACATCCCAGGCCCCTTTCCAGAGGAAGGCAGGGCGCTTCCAGGAGGAAAGGTGTTGTGGGAATCCCACTGGAAGAGGCTGCGGGAAAGCCTGGGTGTGACTGGGCCTCCCTCAACAGAGGTTTAGGTTGAGCAGTGAGTTCCTCCACATGTGGGGTCTGGGGCTAGCTTCATGGGGTGACACCTAGGCTGTCCCTGCACTCAGAAGGGCCCATGCTTGCTCTGCTGTCACCGGTTTGACATTCTTAGTCATTTTCAAACCATGGATCCCTCATTTTCATCTTGCAATGGGGCCTGCAAATCCTGTGGCTGGTCCTGGCCAGGTGTGTCTCCTCTCCAGGGCAGAGCTGACTGGCTGGAGGCTGGTCCTCCACCCATGCTGGTCTTCGAGGTGGCCGATGCTGGTGATGTGGACCTTCAATACTTGTATGAACCATCCCTCACACAAGCACAGGTCTCAGTGAGTTCCTCATGCAGGGACAGCCCTGTGCTTTCCTGCTGCCCTCTGCCCAGGCCCCAGCGGCAACAGCTCCTGTGGCTTCTCCAGCCCCAGCACACAATCCGGGGCTTCATTATGAGCCGAGTGAGGCCAGCACCCCTCTGTCTTCTGGAGACTTCAAATCGCTTTGCATTTTTACTTCAAGGCAGCATCTCTGGGCCACCAAGGGCTGCAGGTGTCCAAGCAGAAATGGCCTCTGTTTGAGGCTGCTGCGGAGGGTACTTATATAGACAATGACCTCTGACCTTGAGGTCACCCTTTGGCCAGTGACCTTCCCATTGCTAAAGGAAATCCGGAAGCTCATAGGTTATAGTACTCCTGAGCTAGTTTTCACACCACACTGCACTCTGGCTGGGGCTAAGTCCTTGCCCTCTGGCGGCACTTTCAGACAATGAATCATTTCCTTGTTGGGTAGGGAGGCACAGATGGGTCCCTATCCAGGGATCATGACCAAACCCACTCAGGCACCTGATGGCTGCCCCCAGCCCTCCCTGAAAAGCTCAATCACTCCTGTGGAGGTGGAGCTCAACAACACAACACTTCTCTGAAAAGAGCTTTGAGCCTCAGGGCATGAGGGGGTGTGTGATATCATGGGGGCTTCTGGGCCCCTTTTCTGTTCTAGTGAACCAGAGAAGGCGATTGTGGCATCTCAGACCCCCAAGGAAGGGGGAGGCAGGGTGCAGCCACACAAACAAACAGTGAGCAATTTCCCTGCAGGTTCAGAGCCCTGGCCTTGGCACCATCATTCACTCTGTAATCATTGAGTTGGTCCCCAGATCTTCGGCTGATTCAACGCTCACGTATTAACCTCCTGTCCATCTCAGTTGGGTGCTGGGTGAGGACCAGGACACAGGGAAGCCCAGTCACAGCCCCACCCTCAGGCAGCTGGCCACCTGCTAGGAGAGAGACAGGCACGAGACAGCAAAATCACTAAGCACAGAGCTATCAGGCCTCTGCTGCAGCGCTGGTAAAGCTCTAAGAAAGCACAGTTAAGCATCAGGAGGATGTCCCTGAAGAAGGGAGACTTAGGTTGAACTCCAGCTGGGACTCAGATGTGAGCAGTTGCCATGAGGCTCCTGAGAACTGGTTAGCTCCTGAGTGTGGTTCCCTCCCAGGGAGGACGGGAGGGATTCAGGGGAGGCAGAGGCTTCTGACTTGCCTTCCACAGTGCTAGGGAGCTAATGTCTGTCCTTGAGCAACCATAGCAATGTAACAAAACTGGTTCTTTATGGTTTGGGGACTGCAGCACTTTGCAGAGGATTGGCTGGGGGAAGACAGGTCAGTGGACAGAGGCCCCCTGGAGGTGAAGGTGCGGGCTGGGGAGTGGGTGTGGGAGATACAGGGAGGCTTCGCTAAGGCTGGCATTAGGGAGCAGGAGGACACAAAGCTCCGTCTCAGGCTTCTCGCTTGGGTGTTGTTCTGGGTTGAATCCTGATTCTCTTTTCCTCAAAAAAGAAAGTTTCTATGTTGAAGTTCAAACCAGTTCTTGAAAATGTGACCTTATTTGGAGACAGTGTCTTTACAGAAGTAATCAAGTAAAAACAAGGCGTTAGGGTGGGCCTTAATCCAATATGACTGGTGTCCTTACAGAAGGGAGAAATTTGGAGACATGGACACACACGGAGAACGTGTGAAGATGAAGGCAGAGGTGGCAAACACAAAGATGGCCAGCAAACCACTAGAGGCCCTCAGAGGCTCCAACTCCACCAGCACCTTGCTCGCAAACTTCTGGCCTCCAGAATCGTGAAAGAATAAAGTTTCTGCGATGTGAGGCCCCCTGGTTTGTGGTTCTTTACAGCTCTGACAAACACATATAGACGCCTATGAAAGGGTGATGGCCTCAGAGGGCTAGGGGCTGGGGAAGCCAGCCGGTTTGAAGAGGAGAGCTTGTGTGGGGTGGGACCTGCTGAGGAGGTGTCCAGCTCAGAATGTGGGAGTGGCCAGGAAGCCTTGATTGGAGCCAAGGAACCTCCTGGCACAAAGCAGTGAGTTACCAGTCTCAGGGAACACTTGAAATTGGGGCCAGCAAGGGGAAGGATTAACAAAGGTGGCAGAAAAAAAAATAAACAGTCACAGAAGCAACGAGAAGAAACTGTTGAGAGGGTTGAACACTGGAGACAAAGCGAGTGAGAGCAGGCCGCCCTGTTGCTGTTGAACGCCCTGGGAGTTCCAGTCCAGCCAGGAGGTTTGCCTCCCTCCTCCGAAGGAAAGGGGGCTGCCCAGGGGAAAGGACTGGCCTTCAGAGTGAAAGGAGATTTTCAGCTATTTGTATTTTGGCCATTGTCCCAGGGCAGGGGCCGTTTCTGAAGTTTTATGTGGAGACTGAATTTAAATCCAACCACTGAGCTGAAGAGAACAAGATGTACTTTTTTGCTTTCTCTCTTTTACTCTTAGAAACTTCGTGATGATCAACCTCACCTCACATTTGCTTCATTCAGTCTGTGGACCAGCAAGGATTTTCTGTGACACATTCAGGTTCTTACTCATTTACAGAGTCACAGATCTGTCAGCCTGGGAACTGGCACCCAAATGGAAGACCCATGCAGTTCTGATGGGTCCATCTGCAAGGTATGTTTTGCAAAGGGCCCCTTTACTTTGAATTCCCTTTCCCTGAAACGTGGCAGGGGAGGAAGAAGACACACACAGAAACCCTGTGTTCTGAAATAACAGGAATTCAGTGGCAGGCCTCAAAGGCTTGTTTTGTCCTTCAAAAGCCATGCTCAGAGGTATGCCCATGTCAATGTGAGAATCTGTATTCAAATGAGGAAGCCACCTTACCCATGAGGGCCCTTGTGCTGAATTTTATGGAAAGATCTGGAATTGTTGCCCACACTCAGGTACTATTAGCAAGAGTGGGGTTCATCTGTACATCAAATAAGGGAAGTTGATGTAGAGATGAACCCGTGCCTGCTGATTGGTAGGATTCGGATTTGCAGGATTATATGTGTGACGATTAGGAGTTGCGTACAACTTTGTTAAAACAGAAACATTTTCTTACCACACCAAAGAGGTTGTGGCAAGGCTTGTTTCTCCCACAATCATCTGGCTCCCTCTAGTGGACCCCTGGCCACTGGACGGTGAGGTGGAAACTACGGTCTCGCCCACGTTAGTTGACCTACCCTTCTGTCAACTGCAGCCCAGAGCTGTGGGGAAAGGAGTCGGGGAACCACCTGGGGGCTGAAATTCAGATGAAGCCCTCAGCTCTTAGGCACCCTCCTTCGTGAAGCCTTCCCAAGCCTCCCTATGGTTTATCACACACTTATGTGTGTTGATGTATTAGGCATACATTGCCTAAGAATTCACATACGTCTGTCTTTTTCTCTAGATCATGAATAACTTGAGTATATATTTTTTCTGCGTTCATTTTTGTTTTCTTGGCACCTAGTACAGTGCCTGGGACAATAGTGTTAAAAAATAAGTGTTTAGGCCCGGTGTGGTGGCTCACGCCTGTAATCCCAGCACTTTGGGAGGCCGAGGAGGGCGGATCATGAGGTCAGGAGATCAAGAGCATCCTGGCCAACATGGTGAAACCCCATCTCTAAAAAAAAAAATACAAAAAAAATTAGCCGGGCGTGGTGGCAGGCGCCTGTAGTCCCAGCTACTCAGGAGGCTGAGGCAGGAGAATGGCATGAACCCAGGAGGCGGAGCTTGCAGTGAGCCAAGATCACGCCACTGCACTCCAGCCTGGGCGACAGAGTGAGACTCCGTCTCAAAAAAAAAAAAAGTGTTTATTGACTTAGTAAGGAAATAAAATGCCAGCTAATTCAGGCTCCTGTGCTCCATATACAAATAAAGGGCTGGCACTGCCAAAGTTAATCTATATAACAGCAGCTAAGCTCTTATTTCTAAGGATGCAGATATTGGGGGATATGAACCTTTCATAATGCAAATATTTTGACACAGTTAAAGCCTTAAGTTTTCTGGAAGAAACAAAATATTAACTGGATCACTATACTTTTAACTTCCATAATCAAAATATAAAATTCTATAAACACAGGGCAGGAAGGTTTTGATGTGTGACTTATTGGGAAAGCCCAGGGGTCTAGGGTGGCCAAGGGCAAGGGGAAGAAATTGGGGGCAAGGAAGCACTGACTGTCCATGTCTGATGGGGACTGAACATGCTCTTGTCTTTCAAGGGGAGTCACAGAAGTGTGTGATGAGGAGAGGAAGAGATACAACAGATGTCTCATGAGAAGCAGAGGGAGGACCTCAGGGACTGCCTGGCCCAGTCCCTCACTAGGTATAAGAAACAAACTCACCCATCCAAACCCGAAGAATGGACTCAGAGACCCAGAGAACAGCGAAAGTGAGATTTTTAATAAAAAGTCGGTCTTGCAAAATCGGATGTCTGATGGACAGGCACACCCAGCAGTTTCAACAAGCAATTTGTCCACTAGTGCACAGGCTCCTCCCCCAGTTTCTCACAGGCTGAGTACTATGGGGTCACAACCTTCCTGGACATCACCTGTTGATTGTTAGGCAGGGGCTTTAGGTGTTTTTGTTTGTTTGTTTGTTTGTTTTTAGGGTTGTCTTGCTGCATTTTGTCACAGCCCACAATGCATTGCAATCCTAGTCAGCTCAGGGACTCTTCAAGTATTTAACTTACGACCTAAGTAGCTGGGCCGGCTGATAAGAACAGACAAAGGGAGCTATTTTGCAGGCTAGTAGTAAGCTTTCATTTTAGACTAAACTTCTTTGGTTCTGGTGAAGGCAACTAATGGGGGGTAAGCGGGGAAATGGGGAGGCCTACAAGCAGGCATCAGCTATCCAAGCACAGTCCTCGAATATCTTGTTTCTTCTGTAGTTTGCTGACCTAAGCCAATTTAAGGCACTTTGTCTGGGAAATGTGCCACTGTATACATTATGTCCTTCACTGGTGAAAAGGAGAGGGGCTGTGACTGACTCAGTCCCATAGTCACAGGCATCAGAACAGTCCCCAGCCTGCCCCTTGACTCAGAGCCCCCATCTCCAAACTATGCCTCAGATTTGGGAGCACTAACGCGATAACTTTGACTTCTTTTGTGCTGTAGTGACCAGCCTTCTGAAAGTGCCCAGAAATTCTCTCTGAAGTGTGTTTGAGGTCATGGGACAGAGGAAAGCGGCCTTTTAGCAGTACTGGGCAGGCAGAATTGGCAAGAGTAATTGGAAAGCTAAGGTACCTCAGTAGCAAGAGGTCTGGGACCACAGAAGCAGGTCAGGAAGCTGTTTTGGGGGCCATTATGACCTCTGGATGTGGACTTTGGTTTCAGGCCCACACAGTGCCCATAAGTGAGCTGCGCTGCAGCCCTAGCCCTGCCACTTGTGAGTGAGCTGATCTCAGCAGGGTGGCATGCTCCCTGCTCCGTGCTCCCCTGCTTTGCAACACCACAGCCTGGGTGGTTAATATCCCAGATGACAGTTGCTTGTTTTTATTCCAACACGACCAGTTAGAAGCAGGGCAACCGTGGACAGGTTGGTGAACCCTTTTGTACTTCTGTGTTTTCAGTTGAAAAATGGAGACATCAAGTTCCCTAGTCACAGAGCAGCTGTGATGGGACCCAAGTAAACAGCCCTGATCAGAAGTGAAGAGCAACATGTGGTACACAGGGCCTCCTCCACAAGCAACAGTCGCTGCTTGCTGTTACTGTGGGTTCCACGTTGGGATCAGACACACCTGTCTTCAGTGGCATGCAGTTGCAGCAAGGACCAAATGTGAGTGAAAGCACTTTGTGCCTGGAAATGGACAGAACATTGAAATATGATGACCTGAAAATCATCCAGAAGACAGGCGTGGCCTGTGGGTGCTTGATGCATGGTGGTGGCTTTAATTGTTACTGAATAACAGGGAGGTATGATTGCAAAGGTCACTGTTGCCTTCAAACTCTACATTTTGGTTTGAATTCCTTCTGAAAATTGCTCCTGGCACATCTCTGCTCCTGTAGTCCATCCACAAAGGGCCATCTGAGGAAACTTGCTCTGCACCAGGCACCCCCAGGGTGCCAGGAGCACAGCAGTGCACAAGACAGACATGAGTCTGCTGGGAAAGAAACATTAGGCAAATACCGTCATCCCGGGAATCTGCAGGAAATTGCTTCCAGGGCCAAGGGTAAGACGTGAAAATCTACACATACTCAAGTCCCACAGTGAGTCCTGGGGACCCGAGGTTATGAAAAGCCAGGCTTCCGTAAGGGCAGATTTAAATCCTGAGAATACTATATTTTCTATCTGTGTTTGGTTGTGGATACAAAACCCACGGACTGTATTTTTTGAAAAAAAAAAAATCCATCTCTAAGTGGACCCTCGAAGTTCAAACCCGTGTTTAAGAGTCAACTTATGAAGTATCGCAACCTTATGAAGACTGTCATCTGAGTGACAGTCTGAATTTGATTTTATCCTTCTTAGAAGCTATTCAGTCAACCTGTTACTGTTTCCTGGATGTTGGCAGAACCCAGGAGACTGCTGGGTCAGGGACCATGGACACCGTTACTTGCTACACAACTAGCAGCATGTCCAGCAGCACGTCTAGGTCAGTTCCCCTCATTCCCAGTTCCCTCACAGGTGACACAGCAGGCTTAGATGAATGCTGTGTGTGCAGTGTGAAGTGTGGAGCCTGGAGAAGGCACTGCGCTTATAGCAAGCCAGAAGCCAGCCTGCTGTTTGCCTGGAGGGTTGTGGGGAGGGGGCAATGTTACCTCACCTCAGAGTTATCAGTTGGACCTGAGAAATGGGCCAGCTCAGGGACACTCAGGGCCTTGCAGTTGTGGCATGCTCAGCAAGGGACAGGGTGCAAGGATGGCCTCTTCCAACAAAGACATCAAAGGCTATCTATATACATCCATGATACTATCACTTTAATGCAACATTTTCTTCTGGTTTTATTCTTCCAGAATTTGCCTATGTACATACATATTTTGGAATTGTAGCCATGGCATGTATAATACTTAACATGCTGCTTTATTCACTTAACTGTGTATCCTAAGCAGTTCCCCATACTGCTGCACAATTTTCACAATTATCTTGCACATTCCACTGTGTTCATGGACCATCATGGTTGGACATTTAGGTGGCTCCCACTTTTGTTCTTGGTCTGTCTTTCTGAAAACATATGGTGAGCACAGTAAAGAAAAGACACTGGAGCTGGGCAGAGCGGATTCTGCCTGCTCGTGTGCTTTCTAGGTCCGCCTTCCATCCCACCACTCCCTTCAGCATCCTCAGCCTAGGAGGATGAGACTTTCGGGAGCCTCAGGAGCTTATGCCCAGAGAAGAAAACACCTGGTTCTCAGCATCCCACATAGTAATGATGTCGAATGCTCTTTCATCTACACACAGGGTCTATTCTAAAAGAAAACATTACAGGCAGGCAGTAGCAGACCACTGTGCTTGCAGCCCTCATGAGAAGGCTCAGAAGACACAGGTGCTGCCCTGGGTGTGAATTTCACGTCTATGGTGGCTCCTCGCAGTGGCCCTTGGCATCGGTTGGGATCTTGCAGCAAGATTCTTCATCAGTTTCTCCATCTCTGAAGACTTCTTGCCAACAGCTGTACACATGAATATATTCTTTTCTCTTATGCAGCTGTCTGTTTTACATGAGTAGAACAGATGTGTGCTTCAGGGTCCCAGGAGAAAACACATGCTGTGCCCAAACAAGACAGAAGCGGGGCTTAGAAAGGGCCGTTTACTTGAGGTGTGGCGGGGGGTGTAGCACCACAAAGGAAAGGGAAGTTGACTCTACCCATGTGATAGGGAAGCTTGTACCACTCTTACCTACACAGAGAACCCAGTATGAGAGGAGAGGTGGGTAGAAAGGTCTGCTTGGAGACAGCTGGGGCATCTGGGCCCAGGTAGCTCCAGGACAACTGTGCCAGCAGCTGCTGTACAGTCTCCTCCGGGATCCCCATCTACTGAGCCCACCTAGAAGCTGGAGGGTGGAGCCCTAGTGTCCAACCAGGTGCATCTCCCAGAGTGCTCGGCAGGGCAGAGGAGCATGGGCAGCAGTCTGGAAGAGCAAAAGAAATCGGGCACAAAATTCCTAAGGAGACAGTAAGTTTGCCAAAGGGCACAGACACGTCCTAAATTCATAGCTTGCTAGAGTTAAGAGCATTAACAACAACAACAAAAATGCTCCTTGCCTGTAAATGGGATAATCATAGAATGACTAAATGAGGTCAAGTCACTCCAGGACCCTGAAAACAGAAAAGAGCACTAGAAGAGGTTGAGCTTCGTGGGTGGGTGGCAGACGGCGCATGGGTTACACCGAGGTACTTTCCCCAGTGGTACTGTCCCTAATTCACCTTGCCTGATGGCCTAGACTCAATGTTAGCAGCTGCCATGCTGTCCCACCTGGGGAAGGCCACAGAGGGTTGGTGAAGCAGCCTGCTGTGCTCTACTTAACCCTCCCATGACCTTTACCTGTTCCTCTCATCTTGCAGTTTTTGGAAGCATCTTTTTCTCTGGGGCTTTGTGATGGCCAATAAGGAGGCCTGAGTCTCCCCAGAAGTTGTCCGGCACCTACTTGCCCAGCCCGTACTCCAGCTGTGGGTCAACTGGGAAGGAACAAAAATAAGACAAGGGACTCCCTTCTGCTCCCACTCCCAGAGAATGAATCCCCAGCTGCCTGCCTGCTCTTCTTTAACTGAGTTGAGTCTTCAGATGAGGTGAAGCGGTGGGGTCTTCAGATCAGCCTGTCCTGGGAGCAGAAAGTTGAGTTGCAGAAGGAGGCCTCGTGTTGGAGGAGCGGGGAACATTTCCTCCTTCACTGATAGTTCCTCCTGTCTCAGGCCTGAGCCACATCTGAACTCAGAGGCAGGAGAACGGGCAAGGGAGAAATAGGTATGGCTCCACGTGGGAGGAGTGCCCGGGATCAAAGGATCAAAGCCCTCACTTAGCATCACAGTTTGCCTGTGCACATTTCTATGAATTAGGCAAGCAAGAGATATACTATTACAGCATTCCCTAAACTCCATTTCAATCATACCCAATTTCAAAAGGTGACTAACAGGTGAGGTGGGATGGCAGAAAGATCCCCGAGTCACAAGCACCTGGAATCCCCAGGCTGGCGCTTTCTGAATCATTTAGTTGGATGAGATCTTAGGAAACCTTGCCTCACCCTTTCTGGAAGGCCATCATCACTTCCAGTGAAGCAAACCTGCTGCTTTCCAAAGCATCAACAGCTCTTATTGTTAGAAAACGCCACCTGAAATTTAGCTGAAACAGTCTAATGGAGTGCTCAATTCCAAATGAACTTCTCTACCTCATTAAGTAGAATAAGAAAATTGTAAGCCACAGACATCTTGAGTTTAGTCTTCGTCAAAATTAAGGTGAGGCTTGATCCCTCAAACTTCAGTAACAGGAGACTTAGAGGACCCAGTTGCTGCTGACATTGTTAAGCACTGAATTGATATTAGCATTTGCTTAGAAAGACAAGAGAATATCCACATATCCAATACATTTTAAGTAAAAAATCTGTACTTCTTTTGTATGTTGTCATTTAAAATAATGAGTTTATCAGCTTAATTAGATAGAGCAAAAGTTTGTATATAATTTGGAAAGTTTGGGTTAATTGTCCCACCTTGAGAACGTGGATGTTTATCATAGGAAATATTTGTCAGAGCGTTTGTTGTAGAAATCCATGATGCTCACTTCAAGCTGTAATCTGTGTTTGCCACAGAGGTTTGTTCTAATTCCCCTAATTAGAAATACATGCTAATAAATATCATGTCTTTGGTATTAAGTGGCAATTAGATGAAACAACCTGAAATTCTGCTTTGTGATACCAAGATTGAACTTTGCTGAGATTACTGTTTCACTGACCAAAAATATCAGAATACTCAGGGGAGTTATTTTTTTTTTCTTAATGTAACTTTCATAAAGGAAATGAAAGAAATGTGGAGACTGAAACAGTTGTCTGGTGTCTCAATACTGTATGCAGGTTCGACTACATTCTAAGCAAGTTGACTGTGTTGTGATACATTTCACATTTTCTGTGATTTTGTTTGTGCTGAGACCTTATGCAATTACAAAGCAGATTTTTTACACTGACCTACACTAAGAAAACCACTGTTCCCCTTTCACCTTTTAAACAGGAGAGCGCTTCAAGTACACTCAGGATCCCTCTCACCAAGCACAGCAAGGCTTGTGACTCAAGCACACCAAGCTTGTGACTTTTTCTCCCACAAGGTCCACCTCTTGTTTTTTCTTACTGACAAATTGGCTTTAAAGTAAAGTTAGTTCCCTATCACACTGGGCCCCAAGACTCCAACTCCTGCTTCTCTTGGGATCTCTGCCCAGAGTCTAACATCCCCTAAGGCATGGTACACTGCTGTGCCCACTCCTAGGCTCTGGGGGTGGGCGCCCTTTGACTTTCCTCATATCATTCCACTCTCGACACATCCAAATGTGAATAGAGCTTCTCCACAAAGTGCCCCTTCACCACGCCAGTTCTCAGACACTTCATTTCTTCCCTTGCCTAGAGTGCTGCCTCCACAACCAGCCCCCCCATTATTGGCCATGTCCTTGCAGAGGCACAATCTGTCAAGGATATCAGGGAAGAGCATGGGCTGGATAGGCTTTAGGCTCTGCCAGCACCTACATTCTAGGGGTGCCTGGACGTTCTGGTCTCTTGAGATGAGATGGTCTTGTGTCTGGAATTGGTGGGTTCTTGGTCTCGCTGACTAAAAGAATAAAGCCACAGACCCTCACAGTGAGTGTTACAGTTTTTAAAGGTGGTGTGTCTGGAGTTTGTTCCTTCAGATGTTTGGACGTGCTCAGAGTTTCTTTCTGCTGGTGGGTTATGTGGTCTCGCTTGCTTCACGAGTGAAGTTGCAGACCTTTACAATGAGCTCTTAAGGTAGTGCGTCTGGAGTTCTTCATTCCTCCCAGTGGGTTTGCCGCTCACTGGCTTTAAGGAGTGAAGCTGCAAGGCTTCCCTGTGAGTGCAATAGTTCATAAACATGATGCAAGCACAGCTTGCGACAGCTGGCTCCAGCAGCCTGCTTTTATTCCCCTATGTGACCCCCTACCCACATCCTGCTGATTGGTCCATTTTACAGAGAGCTGATTGGCCCATTTTACAGAGAGCTGATTGGTCCGTTTTGACAGGGTGCCGATTGGTGCATTTACGAACCTTGAGCTAGACACAGAGCACTGATTGGTGCATTTACAATCCTTTAGCTAGACACAAAAGTTCTCCAAGTCCCCACTAGATTAGCTAGACACAGAGCACTGATTGGTGCGTTTACAAACCTTTAGCTAGACAGAGAGTGCTGATTGGTGCATTTATAATCCTCTAGCTAGACATAAAAGTTCTCCAAGTCCCCATCAGACTCAGGAGCCCAGCTTGCTTTGACTAGTGGATCCTGCGCTGGGGCCATGGGCAGAGTTGCCCACTAGTCCCATACTGTGCACCCACATGCGCACCAGCACTCCTCAGCCCTTAGGTGTCGATGGGACTACGTGCTGTGGAGCAGTGGGGCAGCGCCCCTTGGGGAGGCTCAGGCTGCTCGGGAACCCAGGGCGGGTGGGGGGAGACTCAGGCATGGTGGGCTGCAGGTCCTGAGCCCTGCCCCATGGGGAGGCCACTAAGGCCTGGAGAGAAATTGAGCAAAGCGCCTGTGGGCTGGCACTGCTGGGGGAGCCAGCGCACCCTCCACAGCTGCTTGCCAGGGTGCTAAGCCCCTCACTGTCTGGGGCTGGCGGGGCTGACCAGCCGCTCTGAGTGCGGGCCGCCAAGCCCACGCCCACCCGCCAAGCCCACACCCACCCAGAACTCTAGCTAGCTCACAAGTGCCACGGGCGGCCCCAGTTCCCGCCCGTACCTCTCCCTCCACGCCTCCCTGTAAGCCGAGGGAGCCGGCTCCGGCCTTGGCTAGCCCAGAGAAGGGCTCCCACGGTGCAGCGGTGGGCTGAAGGGCTGCTCAAGCGCAGCCAGAATGGGCGCCGAGGCTGAGGAAGCACCGAGAGCGAGCGAGGGCTGCCAGCGCTCTGTCACCTCTCACTACCACACTCTGTCCTACCCTCCCATGCCCCTCCAGCACCCCGATCCTACCTGCACCCCACTCCTACTGAGAGGTGAAGCCCGGCTGGGCTACTGGGTTGGGTGGGGACTTGGAGAACTTTTCCGTGTAGCCAAAGGTTTATAAACGCACCAATCAGCACACTGTAAAAACACACCAATCAGCACTCTGTGTCTAGCTAAAGGTTTGTAAGTGCACCAATCAGCGCTCTGTAAAAACGCACCAATCAGCTCTCTGTAAAATAGACCAATCAGCAGGACATGGGCAGGGCCAAATAAGGGAAAAGCTGGCCATGCGAGCCAACAGTGGCAACCTGCTTGGGTACCCGTCCACGCTGCAGAGGCTTTGCTCTTTCTCTCTTCACAGTGAATCTTGCTGTTGCTCACTCTTTGGGTCTGCACCAACTTGAAGAACTGTAATACTCAACTGCGAAGGTCTGTGGCTTCTATCCTGAAGTCAGCGAGAGGACGAAGCCACCAGGAGGAACAAACAACTCCTGAGGTGACACCTTGATAGAGCTGTAACACTCACTGCCTAGGTCTGCAGCTTCACTCCTGAAGTCAGCAAGACCACGAACCCACCAGAAGGAAAAGACTCTGGACACATCTGAACATCTGATGGAACAAACTCCAGACACACCATCTTTAAGAACAGTAACACTCGCCACGGTCTGCGGCTTCATTCTTGAAGTCAGCGAGACCAAGAGCCCACCAAAAGGAATCAATTCCGGACACACTACCTGCTTTCAGCCTCACAGCACCTAGCTCCTACCTGGACCTTTCTCCTACCTGTGCCCTGTCCCAGCAGCACCCGGCTGCTATCCGCCCTGCAGCACCCTATCCTACCCATCTTTGCCCCACTAGAACCCCAATCTTACCCACACTCTGCTCCTTTCAGTGCCGTGCCCTGCCAGCACCCCATCCTACACATGCCTGGCCCAGGAATCACCCTACTCTACCTGAGCCCCGCCGCTGCTCGCACCCTGCTCCTATCCATGGCTCACTACTCCAGCACCAGCCACTACCCAAACCTCGCTCCTACCCACGCCTAGCCCTACCAGCACCCCATGCTACCCATGGCCCACTCCAACAGCACCTCAATATTACGCATACCCTGATCCTACCCGCACCTCGCTCCTACCTGTGCCCTGCCCCACCAGCACCCCACTCCTAGTGTGTCCGGAATTGGTTCCTTTTGGTGGGTTCTTGGTCTCGCTGACTTTAAGAATGAAGCCATGGACCCTCGCGGTGAGTGTTAACAGTTCTTAAAGATGGTGTGTCCGGAGTTTGTTCCTTCAGATGTTCAGATGTGTCCAGAGTCTCTTCCTTCCAGTAGGTTCGTGGTCTTGCTGACTTCAAGAGTGAAGCCGCAGACCTTCGCAGTGACTGTTACAGCTCTTAAAGGTGGCGTGTCCGGAGTTGTTTGTTCCTCCTGGTGGGTTTGTGGTCTCACTGACTTCAGGAATGAAGCCACAGACCATCGCAGTGAGTGTTACAGCTCTTAAAGGTGGTGCACATCTGGAGTTGTTTGTTGCTCCTGGTGGGTTTAATTTAATTTTTAAAATTGTTCTTGTATGGCTGGGTGCGGTGGCTCACGCCTGTAATCCCAGCACTTGGGGAGGCCGAGGCGGGTGGATCACTTGAGGCCAGGAGTTTGAGACCAGCCTGGCCAACATGGTGAAACCTTGTCTCTACTAAAAATACAAAAATTAGCCGGGCATGGTGGTGGGTGCCTGTAATCCCAGCTACTCAGGAGGCTGAGGCAGGAGAGTCGCTTGAACCCGGGAGGCAGAGGTTGCAGTGAGTCGAGATCCTGCCACTGCACTCCAGCCTGGGCAACGAAGTGAGACTCTGTCTCAAAAAATAATAATAATAATAATCGCTCCTGTATTACCAGATGCCCCTTTTAGTATTATTTTAGAACCATTGGGAGGGTTTTGCCTAAAATGCAATTTACTGGGAAAAAACTAGATTTTAGCTTTATAAATCTCTTAAATCTTTCATGGGGCCTAAATTTTCTTGAATTAAATTTGGTAGTTCTAGGCCGGGCACAGTGGCTCACGCCTATAAATCCAGCGCTTCGGGAGGCCGAGGCAAGTGGATCGTGTGAGGTCAGGAGTTCAAGACCAGCCTGGTCAACATGGTGAAACCCTCATCTCTACTAAAAATACAAAAACTAGCTGGATGACAGTGGCTCATGCCTGTAATCCCAGCTACTTGGGAAGCTGAGGCAGGAGAATCACTTGAGCCTGGGAGGCGAAAGTTGTGGTGGGCTGAGCTGTAACCACTGCCCTCCATTATAGGTGACAGAGTGAGACTCTGTTTCAAAACAAAACAACAACAACAAAAAATTGTTCTAGAATAAATAGGTGATTTAAAAAGGTGTTATCTGTATCTGTGTTACTTAAAAACGAGGCTTCCTTTTTTTTTTTTTTTTTTTTTTTTTGAGATGAAGTCTTGCTCTGTTGCCCAGGCTGGAGTACAGTGGCCCGATCTCGGCTCACTGCAACCTCTGCCTCCCAGGTTCCAGTGATTCTCCTGCCTCAGCCTCCTGAGTAGCTGGGACTACAGGTGCATGCCATCATGCCTAGCTAATTTTTATATTTTTAGTAGAGATAGGGTTTCACCATATTGGCCAGGCTGGTCTCGAACTCCTGACCTTGTGATCCGCCTGCCTTGGCTTCCCAAAGTGCTGAGATTACAGGTGTGAGCCACTGCTCCCGGCCGGCCTCCTTATATTTTAACCCACTAAACAATGAGGAGGAATTGTTCTCATTAAGCACAAGGGCACTGGATCCTCGGGACCCTGACTTCATAAGAGAAACAGCAGCATATCCTGAAAGTTTCTGACACTTCCTGCTCACAGGTACCAAAGCTGTATGTGTAAACTTACCCACTTCTTGACAAAGGAACCCTCCCCTGGGAAGATGAAGCTTCTTGGACGTGACCACCTCCAGGAACCAACGGGCAACCTTTGTGCATGTGTGACCAGACCTCCAGCTTTAAGCATGGTGTGCAGTACAGAAGAGCCTGCTATGAAACTGAAATTGATTGGACATCTTATAGGAATTGATAGAGATGTTGGTCCTCAAAAGCTTTAAATCTGTGATCTGCAAAATCAAATGTGTTGGAAACCTCTGAACAAAATTTTTTTCTACTATATTTGGAATATTTTTCTTCCATTGTTAAGTACACATGTGTATACAAAATATCCAGGAAAAGGCCATACAATAATGAATAGTGAGACATATACATTTATTTATTTGAGACGAAGTTACACATTTATTTAGTTATTTATTTGAGATGAAGTTTCACTCTTGTTGCCTCGGCCAGAGTGCAGTGGCGCAATCTCAGCTCACTGCAACCTCCACCTCCCAGGTTCACACGATTCTCCTGCCTCAGCTTCTCAAGTAGCTGGGGTTACATATGCCAGCCACCACGCCTGGCTAATATTTTGCATTTTTAGAAGAGATGGGCTTTCATCATGTTGACCAGGCTGGTCTTGAACTCCTGACCTCAGGTGATCCACCCGCCTCGGCCTCCCAAAGTGCTGGGATTACAGGCAAGAGCCATTGCTCCCGGCCGAGATATACACATTTAAAGTTGTTACTAAACTTCAAGGATCAAAGAAAAATTTCTAAAAAGGGGACATCTGAGAAAAGGAAAAGTTCTGTTCAAAAGTAAATTTTTCTCAGAGTTTTTCACACTGATGTTTAATGCTAGAAGAAATGGAATAATATAACACGTGTGTGTATACTGTATATATAACTAAAACATATAAAATGGTCTTGAATTATAATGCACAAAGCCAACAGCATTAGTTACTTCTGAAAAATGTACTGGGATTGAAAAAAAGACATTGGTCTTCTTTAAAATTTTAATTTTTAAAATATTATTAAATAATATTAAATAATTTATTTAAATAAATAAATTATTATTAAGTAATATTAATAATAACCACCCCAACAACAATAACAATGCTGAAGCAACCTCTATCCAGTTATCAGGACAAGACAATGTGATCCAAACAGGTATGTTCAAATTTTTTTTTAAGTAGAAAGAAGCAGACATCATTTTCAAATATACGAGGACTAACCCATCTCATGAAATAATTTTGGTAAGCAAGAAATGACAGGAGAAGGCATGACTTTTAAAAAATTAATAGTAAGCAACCAATCCATTATAAAATTGTTAGACAATTGTGAAAATGGTTATAGAATTACATGGTTTACAGAATTACATGCTGTCAACTATGAAAAGATAGTGAGGAGAAACGAGAAACCAGCCTTTTTTCACTGAACTGGACTCAAGGAGGAATATGGTAGGTGAAGTTTTTGGTTTTTTTTTGACAGAGTTTCCCTCTTGTTGCCCAGGCTGGAGTGCAATGGTGCAATCTCGGCTGTTGTTGCCCAGGCTGGAGTAAAATGGCGCAATCTCAGCTCACCGCAACCTCCGCTTCCCGGGTTCAAGAGATTCTCCTGCCTCAGCCTCCCGAGTAGCTGGGATTACAGGCATGCACCACCATACCTGGCTAATTTTGTATTTTTAGTAGAGACGGGGTTTCTCCATGTTAGTCAGGCTGGTCTCGAACTCCCGACGTCAGGTGATCTGCCCACCTCGGCCTCCCAAAGTGCTGGGATTACAGGCGTGAGCCGCCGCGCATGGCCGGTGAGTTCTTATATATGTGACATTGATAAATGTGAATGATGTCAGAGAATTTAAATTATGCCAAAAGAAGAACTGTGTTTTTGATGGTGTTCTCAGATTAGGGTCTTCCAGAAAGGTTGAAGGATCTTCCAGAAAGATTCCAACATTAAACAAACCAGATAATAAGGTAACAGGGAGCCATTGTAGGTTCATGGATGGTATGGCAGATTATATTACTCTTAAGATTTTTTCCCCTCCCCCACCTGCATATACTACCCCATTTCATTAATGTAGGACTTGACCATGCGACTTTCTTTGCTCAATGTAGAATTAGCACACTTGCACAATCAGGGCCTTCCAATGTGATTACAAGATTGGGTGCCTTCTCTCTTGGTTCTGCCATTGCTGTTACAACAATAACAGAAAGTTGACCATTCCTCTTCTTTAGTTCCAAAAGTAAAAATAAAATGGATGTTAAGAGACAGAAAACAAGCCACAGACTCATTTGTTGATGGACATGTAGGTTGATTCCATACCTTAGCTGTTGTGAATAGTGCTACAATAAACATATAAGTACAAGTATCCTTTTGATATATTGTTTTATTTTCTATTGGTTGAATACCCAGTAGTGTGATTGCTGTGTTCCTTGGCAGCTCCATTTTTAGTTTCTTGAGAAAACTCCATGTCATTTTCTATAGTGGCTGCACCAATTTACATTCCTACCAATAGCATATGAGTTCTCTGCAAACTCAATGGCATTTGTTATTTTTTATCTTTTCAATGATAACCATTTATTTGAACTGGAGTGAGATTATATCATATTGTGGGTTTGATTTGCATTTCCCTGACAATTAGTGACATTGATCTTTTTTATATATTTCATCACCATTTGTATGTCTTTTTTTAAAGTCTATTTAGATCTTTTACCCTTTTTTTGTACTGTCACATTGAGTTCCTTGTACATTCTGAATATTAGTTCCTTATTAGATGAATACTTTGCATATATTTTCTCCCATTTTACAGGTTTTCTCTTCATTCAGTTGTCTGTTGTGCAGAAGCTTTTTAGCTTAATACAGTACCGTTGGTCTATTATTTGCTTTTTGCCTTTGCTTTTGATGTCTTACACATAAAATCTTGGTGCAGACTAATGTACTGAAGCATTTCTCCTATGTTTTCTTCTAGTAGTTTGATAGTTTGGGGCCTTGTATTTAAGACCTTAATTCATTGTGAGTTTATTTTGGTATATGGTGTTAGACAGGTGTCTGGTTTTATTCTTCTCCATTGGCTATCCATTTTTTCCAGTGCCATTAGTTGAAGAGGGTGTCCTTTCCCCAACGTATGTTATTGGCACCTTTGTCCAAAATCAGTTGCCTGTAAATACGTGGATTTATTTCTGGGTTCTGTTTTCTATGGCCTTGGCATGAAGAATCATTACTTCTTGGAATGCAATTCAAATTATCATAAAACATTTGAAGTTTAGGGAAAGGCTAATGGCATTAGAATCCTCATAATCTGTATTAGTCTATTTTCATACTGCTGATAAAGACATACCTAAGACTGGGTAATTGATAAAGAAGAAGAGGTTTAATGAACTGACAGTTCCATGTGTCTGGGGAGGCCTCACAATCATGGCAGAAGGTGAAAGGCATGTCTTACATGGCAGCAGACAAGAGAGAAAGGAGCGCCAAGTGAAAGGGAAAACCCCTTATAAACTCATCAGATTTCATGAAACTTACTCACTAACACAAGAATAGTATGGGGAAAGCCACCCCCATGATTCAATTATCTCCCATGGGGTTCCTCCCACAACATGTGGGAATTATGGGAGCTACAATTCAAGATGAGATTTGGGTGGGGACAAAGCCAAACCATATCATTCTGCCCCATCCTCTTCCAAATCTCATGTCCCCACATTTCAAAACCAATCATACATTCCCAACAGTCCCCCAAAATCTTAACTCATTTCAGCATTAACTCAAAAGTCCACAGTTTGTGGACTCATCTGAGACAAGGCAAATCCCTTCTGCCTATGAGCCTGCAAAATCAAAGTCAAGTTTGTTACTTCCTAAATACATTGGGGGTACAGGCATTGGATGAATACACTCATTCCAAATGGGAGAAATTGGCCAAAATGAAAGGACTAAAGGCCCCATGCAAGTCCAAAATCCAGTGGGGCAGGCAAATCTTAAAGCTCCAAAATGATCGTCTTTGACTCCGTGTCTCACATCCAGGTTATGCTGATGCAAGAGGTGGATTCTCATGGTCTTGGGCAGCTCTGCCCCTGTGGCTTTGCAGTGTACAGCCTCCCTCCTGGCTGCTTTTATGGGCTGGTCTTGAGTGTCTGTGGCTTTTCCAGGTGCATGGTGTAAGTTGTTGGTGGGTCTAGCATTTTGGGGTCTGGAGGATGGTGGCCCTCTTCTCACAGCTCCACTAGGCAGTGTGCCAGGTGGGGACTCGGTGTGGGGGCTTAAACCTCACAGTTCCCTTCCACACTGCCTTAGCAGAGGTTCTCCATGAGGGCTCTGCCTCTGCAGCAAACTTTTGCCTGGACATCCAGGCATTTTTATACATCCTCTGAAATCTAGGTGAAGGTTCCCAAATCTCAATTCTTAACTTCTGTGCAACCACAGGCTCACCACCATGTGGAGGCTACCAAGGCTTGGGGATTGTAACCTCTGAAGCCACAACCTGAACTGTACCTTGGCCACTGTTAGCCATATCTAGAGTGGCTGGGATGCAGGGCACCAAGTCCTTGCACTGCACACAGAAGTGGGGGCCTGGATACCTACAAAACCATTTTTTCCTTCCAGGCCTTCAGGGCTGTGATGGGTGGGGGCTGCCCCAAAGGTCTCTTACATGCCCTGGAGACATTTTTCCCATTGTCTTGGTGATTAATATTTTGCCCCTTGTTAATGCATGAATATTTCTGCAGCAGGCTTGACTTTCTCCTCAGAAAAAATTTTTTTCTATCGCATTATCAGGCTGCAAATTTTCTGAACTTTTATGCTCTGTTTCCCTTTTAAAACTGAATGCTTTTAACAGCACCTACATCACCTCTGGAATACTTTGCTGCTTAGAAATTTCTTCCACTAAATACCCTAAGTCATCTCCCTCAAGTTCAAAGTTCTACGTATCTCTAGGGCGGGGCGAAATGCCACCACTCTCTTTGCTGAAACATAGCAAGAATCACTTTTACAGTAGTTCCCAATGAGTTCCTCATCTCTATCTGAGACCACCTCAGCCTAAATTTTATTGTCCATATCATTATCAGCAGTTTGGTCAAAGGCATTCAACAAGTCCCTAGAAAGTTCCAAACTTTGCCACATTTTTCTGTCTTCTTCTGAGCCCTCCAAACTGTCTCAACTTCTGCCTATTACCCAGTTCCACATTTTTGGGTATCTTTATAGCAGCACCTCACCCTACTGGTACCAACTTACTGTATTAGTCCATTTTCATGCTGCTGATAAAGACATACCTGAGACTGGGTAATTGAGAAAAAGAAAAAAGTTTAATGAACTCAGTTCCACATGGCTAGGCAGGCCTCAGAATCATGGCAGAAGGGGAAACGCATGTCTTACATCGTGGCAGAGAAGAGAGAAATGAGTGCCAAGTGAAAGGGGAAACCCCTTGTAAAATCATCAGATCTTGTGAGATTTATTCACTACCACAAGCCCAGTATGGGGGAAACCACCCCCCTTGATTCAATTATGTCCCACCAGGTCCCTCCCACAACATGTGGGAATTATGGGAGATACAATTCATAATGGGATTTGAGTTGGGACACAGCCAAACCATATCATACTCCTTATTTACAGGACGCATTAATTTGTCTTTTTTTGAGATATGATGTTTCTCTGTCATTCAGGCAGGAGTGCAGTGGTGTGGTCATGGCTCACTGCAGCCTTGAACTCTGGGTTCAAGCCATCCTCCTGCCTCAGTCTCCCAACTAGCTGAAACTACAGGAATGTGCCACCATGTCTGGCTAATTGTTTTTAACTTTTTGTAATTGTTTTTAACCAGTTGTAATTGTTTTCAACTAATTGTAATTTTAAACTAATTGTAATTTTAACTAATTGCAATTGTTTTTAACAACTTTTTGTAAAGATGGGGGTCTCACTCTGTTGCTCTGGCTGGTCACAAACTCCTGGCCTCAAGTGATCATTCTGCCACAGCCTCCCAAAGTGCTGGGATTGCAGGCATGAGCCGCCACACCCGGCCTAGATTATTATTTTCAGAGTCTTATTCTGAGAGCCATTTATTGACTTTGGCCTAAATAACCCAATATGATGTCCCTAAAACCTCTTTAGAAATTATTGGGTATGATCATGAGGGAAGGAGATTAGAAACTTTCTACTAAGAAATAACTTAGAGTCATTTAGGGAGGAACAAAAATAAACAATCAGAAAAATAGAAGTGTAAGATCAAGTGCAAAAGTTCTGTGGCAAAGATGATAAAAGTAACTAATATATCTCTTTGACTCTTGGTGGCTTTAACTTTGTTCTTGATTTTCTGAGTAATTTAAGGGTTCACATTGGAAGAATCTACCGCATTATAGATAACATTTTATTGCAAGTAAATGTATTTCAAAATTTGTTACTGGTTTTGTATTAAAATATTGTCAGCCTACTTCATTATCAAGCTGTATTATTTTATTTATGCAGTTTGATGAACTTACAGCAGAGCTGGAATCTATATCTTCAAAAATGTCTATATTTGGCTAAAAAGAATCAAGTTATTCAACAGGAGTTATCTATGAAAGAAGTACAACAGAAATGTGAAAAACTTGAGGAGGTTAAAATTTTGGAACAAGAAGTAGTGAATCTTAAGACACATGGAAAAAAGTATGGTAGAATTTGGTGACGTAGAAGAATGTAAATTGCAGCTAGAAGAAAGAGCAAGACAGGAAATAGAAAAATTAGAAGAAATCAATTTACAGGTTAGTTTTTTTAATCAGGTAGGTTTATCTGTAATGTGCTTTCATTTATTTCACTGCAAATTATAATATAGATATACACTGTTTTGTCTGCCTCTCTTATAGGAATTTGCTTTGTAGAGTTTTAGAAAAAAAGGTGGCACCTGTGTCTTATTTTAAATATTTAAATTTCCATCATGATTATAACTAAGTTGATCTTTCAGAGTAGTGATTTTCAGTATACAGTCATTTGGTTATTAAGACCAGTTGGCATAAGACTATTAGAAAAAGAAAACTGCGATTTTAAATTATATGATACTTTTGAATTGGTCTTAAGCTACATTGTTCAGTTTTTAACATTTTCAATGGATTCTATTATTTTTAAATGATTAGATTACATGAACACTAACATAAGAATGATTTCAAATTTTTATAATTCATATTTAATTCTGAATTCTGTTATCAATTTACATGAAATTGCTAATAAATGTTTTAAACTTCAGCTCCTTTTTAAAACACATATTTAAAATTGCTTTCTGAATCACTGACTCAAAATGAAAGGCAACAAATGCAGACTAATTAGGTTATAATTGTTTTAAAAGTATGATTTTTTCATTTGTTTTAGAAACAAGCAGAATATGAAAAACACTTACAGCAGTTAAAAGAGAATAATATGGCTTCAATGAATAAAAGAGAATTCTGACTGAAAGACATGGAATGTCAATTCTCCAAAATGAAAACCGCTTATGAAGAGCTTACTATGGAATTAGAAGAATATGAGGAAGTCTTTGCAGTAACATTAAAAGCTAACAAATCCAAGTCAAAAAATTTAAGTAAATAAGTCAAAACAGTTGTCGGAAATCAATCGAGTTCATTAATTTGCCGTGAAAGCGCAATTTTTAGTGAGACAACTTCATGAGATTAGTAGGAAGTGAAAGCTATCCTGATAGTATAATTTTTTAAAATAACGTTAGTAAATAAACTTACATTTAAAATGTTAGTCAAGGACAGTTTCTGTCTCTTCCCTTATTTTTTTTTTTAACTTTTGTATGGCCTTTTCCCCTGAAAAATCTTACGTAGTTAACCTAGTCTATTAGTCTTTTAGCATTTTTGAAGCTTTATAGTCAAGAAAGTGATCTTGCTATAAAATTACTTTTCAGAATTCTTCTAAATGGAAATATTAATGAATTTAATTTGTTTTTTAGTAGGTCACAATCTAAACTCAAAGTGCCCAAACTACTGCTATTCTGGGCACATCCTGGCATTTAGTAACTTAACTTTCCTGATTGTGATTTTTAGTATTATCACTAGAGGGCGCTTTGAGACAAACTATTCTGTATAGTTTTTTCAGTCTACAGGAAGACATGCTTGTGAAATAGGGAATGATCATCCTAGGGATGAAAGAAAGTGTAATTTACAAAGCTGTTTAAAAATAACACCTTGGTCAGCCTGAAGGGGTGTGTGGAAGACAGAAAGGGCAAGCCTTACCTCCAGTGCCTTGGTCACAATGCTAAGGGCTGATTGCCTTCAGAGATGCTTTAGTTCTTTTTGATCATCAATCCAACCATCTAGTTCTCTCCTAGGAGTTCTTGCTCTGAATGATTTCTCAGTGCCAAATGCTTATTTTTTCCTAGATAATGGGTGAAATGTACAAGGGTGGTGAAAACAAATGTTTGAAAATATATTTAGGAGTGATTTCTAAAATCCTGAAACTGGTTTTCTAAATACAAGTATTTCTAGCTTCTTTTTTTGTTTGTTTTTGTTTTTGTTTTCTTAATTATATATTATTTAAGGCATACAACATGTTACTATATGTTTATTCATAGTGAAGTGGTTCTTTTAGTCAAGCAAATTAACATATCATCCCGCATAGTTACCTTTAAATACAAGTATTTCTTTTTTTTTTTTTTTTAATTTTCCCGAGATGGAGCCTTGCTCTGTCACCCAGGCTGGAGTGCAGTGGCGCAATCTCAGCTCACTGCAACCTCCGCCTCCCGGGTTCAAGCAATTCTTCTGCCTCAGCCTCCCAAGTAGCTAGGATTACAGGCGCCCACCACTGCACCTAGCTAATTTTTGTATTTTTAGTAGAGGCAGGTTCTCACCATGTTGGCCAGGCTGGTCTCGAACTCCTGACCCTGTGATCTGCCCGCCTCAGCCTCCCAAAATGCTGGGATTACAGACATAAGCCACCACGCCCAGCCTGAATACAAGTATTTCTAATGGCATCCTCAAATCTTGTAAGTACAGCCTTCTAGAAGGTAGCAAGCATTACCTATTGAGCCATACATCGATAGCCATTTCTCTGTCCTTCCTACTTTGTTTGAATTACTTATTCACTAGAAATCTTCTTAGAAACGTATGTGATTTTTTAGAACAATTTTAAAATTATACTTGCTTATAACAGGTATGCTCTCACACCTTTGGTGTTAAAACACTGTTTAGTGGGTAATTTTGTTTGCTCTCAGGGCAATTTTTTTAAAAATGCAAATCATTTAGGAATCATTTAAGGAAAAATAAAATACTAAGCGTTTGTTTTTTGCTATCTGTACAGATCAAATGAGATAATAGCAATGGTCAGCAGCAAGCTCCGTATAGAGAAAGAGCACATGAAATCTGTTCTCACCACTCTGCCTATGAGGCCAGACCCAGAGCCACCCTGGGTTGGAAATCTTAATAGTATAGGTCACAACAGAAAATATATTCCAAAAATACCCATAAGGATCGCTACTTCAAGCCCATAGACTTCGAATAACAGCATGAACTGCTTGACCGAGGTTAGTTATATAAACTTTTCCCTTTTGGATTTTGTTTTTCTAATATACTTCTTGTTTTTAATTTGGTGATATACTGAGTTGTTCAATTGACTTATGCATGTTAAGTAAAGGTCATAATTAGCTATGCTAATACAGAAAGCAAATGGGAACTTTACGGTTTTTATAAGTCCTGGGAGCTCTCATTTTCAAGAGATACTTATTTGTTAACTTGATTCAATAAATGTAACTAAACTGACACATTTTAAATTGATTTAAAAACTACATTTAGGTTAGGTTTTAGAAATTGCATGTTATTGCCTAATAACTAAAGGTAAGCTTTTTTTTTTTTTTTTTTTTTTGAGACAGAGTCTCACTCTGTCGCCCAGGCTGGAGTGCGGTGGTGCGATCTTGGCTCACAGTGGTGCGATCCCGGCTCACTGCAACCTCTGCCTGCTGCATTCAAGCAATTCTCCTGCCTCAGCCTCCCAAGTAGCTGAGACTACAGGTGTGTGCCACCATGCTTGGATAACTTTTTGTATTTTTAGTAGAGACGAAGTTTCACCATGCTGGCCAGGCTGGTCTCGAACTCCTGACCTCGTGATCCCCTGCTTCAGCCTCCCAAAGTGCTGGGATTACAGGAATGAGCCACGGCGCTCGGCCACTTTGGCTTACTTTCTGATTGATTGTAGTTTTGGCTGTGGTTCATACCACTTTTAAAGTTTCTTTGCATTATCTCAAGTTTTCCATCCATAATCACAAGGAAGTGGTGGGCATCCAAGCACTTAACCACATATGGATGTTTATTATTTAATGGAATCCAAAATAAAAAATTTTGTGAATTAAATAAATATCAAACACTAAAATATTTATTTCCATTTTTATGTGAAAAGCTTTATGGTTTTCTTTCTTTTTCTTTTTTTTTTTTTGAGACGGAGTCTCGCTCTGTCGCCCAGGCTGGAGTGCAGTGAAGCAATCTCGGCTCACTGCGAGCTCCACCTCCTGGGTTCACACCATTCTCCTGCCTCAGCCTCCCCAGTAGCTGGGACTACAGGTGCCCGCCACCACGCCTGGCTAATTTTTTTGTAATTTTAGTAGAGACGGGGTTTCACTGTGTTAGCCAGTATGGTCTCGATCTCCTGATCTTGTGATCCTCCTGTCTTGGCCTCCCAAAGTGCTGGGATCACAGGCATGAGCCACCACACCCGGCCCAAGCTTTGTGGTTTTCTTACACAAGAATATTCTTTATAGCTATCAGACTTAACAGCACTTTTATTTCAACTTTTGTAGAATGTGTCTATTGCTGAGCAATTTTACAAATTTTTAAATTATTAAATCAAGCACTATTTGCATTTTTAAAATGAAGTTCACTTATGTCTCTCTACCTTGCCATCACTTGTGTGATTACTAACTAAGGTGGCAGTGATATCAAGTCTTTTAATAGCAACTGCAGCCCAACAGAAGCAATTATATTATTCCAATTCAGAATTTAATGCAGAGCCACACAGGGTATTTCCATCTCCCCTGGGCTTGTAATAGAAAGCTTCCAATCCAACCATGTGATTTCACTCATAGTAAGAATCCATTTCTGGGAATCCCAAAATGAATCCAACAATAACAAGCTGTGTCAGATAAGGAAAAAATATATAGTTCAACTATGTTTGACCAAGTTGAAGATATTTGTCTCATGTTTAACTATTTTTTGACTAAGAAAAAAATTTTAAGAACCAGGTCCTGTGGCCCACAGCTGTAGTCCCAGCTACTCAGGAGGCTGAGGCAGGAGGATGGCTTGAGCCCAGGAGTCCAGGGCTGTAGTGCCTCATGATTGTGCCTGTGAATAGCCACTGCACTCCAGCCCAGGCAACACGGTGAAACCGTCTCTTAAAGAAAAAAATACAAACACCATAAAACAATAGTTTGAACAAAAATAAATAAATAGCAACCAGTTTTGCATATCATTGATATTAAAATATTCACTTAAATCAATACACATTCATTTACAATTTCCATGGTGATTTCACGATCTCCTTAATGCAGAGAAAGGTAGCAAGTGGATGGGGCTAGCCTAAGGCACAGTGGAGGAAAAGGCGGTAAACTGCTGAGAGGTGGAGCAACTGTGAAAGGGTAGCACAAGTCAGGCTTCTTGACCCAAACCTGGCTGGAGCTGGGGAAGAAGTCAGACTTTGAGTTTTATCAGTCACACTGATGCATCCTTAATCAAACATAATTTCTGCAGCAAAATATATGGATATTTATAGTAACAGAATTAGACGTTATGAAGAGCCTTAGGTCAGTCCGGGTTTTGCTGCCAAAGAGTTTGTTGCAAAGTTTTGAAAGAAAGTTCAGTTTTTAAACCATATTTGGCTTTTGGAATTGCAGGTGAGGGGTTGTGGACCTGAAATTATAGTTAACACTTGGGAGTCCAGGCCTGTTGTGTCTGCTTTACACACATTGACTCTTACTGTTTTCACAATGCAACGAGGGTAGGTACCATGATGATCCCATTTTACAGGCGAAAGACAAGGGCACCAGGAAGTCTCTTTGGTAAGTGACTTTCCAAAATCACACAGCTCATCACTGGTGGCTCCATATTACGCATTTTTCCTGGGCTACAGAAGGGGGTCGGGAGAGATTGAGGGACTGAGGTCTTTCTTCCACACCTCACGCACCTGGCATCTGCCTGCAGCAGGCCTGCCTTAGTGCCAAGAAGGTCAGAGCAGAAGGGGAGCTGGAGCCCCGCAGACATCACAATCACACACTTGGGCCATGAAGGCCCATGGGGACTCATGCCTGTGATTACTGGAGCTTATGATCTAATCAGGTGATGAGCTTTTCTCACAAGCCATAGAGGAATTTAAGTGTGATGTCATGTGGACCAGAGGTTGTCAGAGGCCCTGTGTATGGATAAGTTGGGATGCGGGCTGGCTGGGCTTTGAAGAAATTCAGGTAAACAATTTTATAAGGATTTTATAAAGAGATTCTTTATAAGGGACACAGACTGTTACATGTGGAGATGACCTAATTTTCTTCAAGATGTGTGTGTTCTGGAACATCATAGATGAACATATTTTGCTTGCGACTCCCTCATTACTGCAGAGCAGCATTCCCATCAGGCACGGACTGGGTCAACTGGAGAGTATTTGTTCAGGTGTTTCTTTGCAAGTGTCCCTGTGCCTGTGTGTGTTTGTGTGAGTGTGTAAAATATACATACCAAAATATATAAAATGCACAGGAGCAGTTTAAAGAATAATGAACAACTCAATTTAAGAAATTGAACCTTATGAAAACTTTATTTTTTATTTCCATGTTTTTGGGGAATAGGTGGTATTTGGTTACATGATTTTTTTTTTTTTTTTTTGAGACAGAGTCTCTCTCTGTTGCTGAGGCTGGAGTGCAGTGGCTACTGCAAGCTCCACCTCCCGGGTTCACACCATTCTCCAGCCTCAGCCTCTCCAGTAGCTGGGACTATAGGCTCCTGCCACCATGCCCAGCTAATTTTTTGTATTTTTAGTAGAGATCCATGTTAGCCAGGATGGTCTAGATCTCCTGACCTCATGATCCTCCCGCCTCGGCCTCCCACAGTGCTGGGATTTCAGGCGTGAACCACCACACCCGGCCATGAGTAAGTTTTTTAGTGGTGATTTGTGAGGTTTTGGTGCACCCATCAACCAAGCGGTATATACTGAACCCAATTTATAGCCATGCCATTCTCATCCTTTCCCCTGGAGTCACCAACATCCATTGTATCATTCTTTACCTTTGCATCCTCATACCTTAGCTCCCACTTATGAGTGAGAACATACGATGTTTGGTTTTCCATTCCTGAGTTACTTCACTTAGAATAATGGTTTTCAGTTCCATCCAGGTTGCTGTGAATGCCATTAATTCATTCCTTTTTATGGCTGAGTAGTATTCTGTCTTATGTACATACCATAGTTTCTTTATTCACTCATTGATTGATTGGCATTTGGGCTGGTTTCATATTTTTGAATTGTGCTGCTATAAACATGCATGTGCAAGTATCTTTTCTCATATAATGACTTCTTTTCCTCTGAGTAGATACCCAGTAGTGGGATTGCCAGATCAAATGGTAGTTCTACTTTTAGTTCTTTAAGGAATCTCCACCCTGTATTCCATAGTGGTTGTACTAGTTTACACCCCCACCAGCAGTGTAGAAGTGTTCCCTTTTCATTGCCTCCTGGCCAACATCTGTTATTTTTTTATTTTTTTGATTATGGCCATTCTTGTGGGAGGAAGACGGTATCGCATTGTGGTTTTGATTTGCATTTCCCTGATCATTAGCGATGTTGAGCATGTTTTTCATATGTTTGTTGGCCATTTGTATAAATTCTTTTGAGAATTGTCCTTAGCCCACTTTTTGAGGGGATTTTTTTTTCTTGATAATTTGTTTGAGTTCATTGTAGATTCCGGATAGTAGTCTTTTTTATTCTATATATTTTGAACTTATTAGGTGTACACAACTTAAAAATTACTATATTTTCCTGATTAGGCAAATCTTTTCTCACTGTAAAGTGACCCTCTTTCTCTGATTTTTTTGTTTTTATTTTATTTTACTTCATTTTTATATTTTTAATTGTAAAAAACATACAGTTTACCATTTTAACCATTTAAGTGTGCAGTTTAGTAGTACTAAGGACAATCACATTATTGTGCAGCCAGTCTCCAGAACTTTTTTATCTTGCAAAACTGAAACTATACCCATTAAACATTGACTCCCCATTTCTCCTCCACAGCTTCTGTTAATCTGCATCCTACTTTCTGTTTCTCAGTTTAACTACTTTAATTACCTCATGTAAGTGGAATTAAACATGTTTCTCTTTTTGTAGTTGGCTTATTTCACTTAGTATAATGTCCTCAAGGTTTATTTATGTTGTAGTCTGTTAACAGGATTTCCTTTGTTTTAAGGCTGAATAATATTCCATTGCATCTATCAATTCCATTCATTCATCAATTGACACTTGAGTTGCTTCTGTCTCTTGGCTATTGTGAATAGTGCTGCTCTGAACATGCACTATAGGCCGGACGCAGTGACTCACACCTGTAATCACATCACTTTGGGAGGCCTGAGGCAGACGGATCACGAAATCAGGAGATCAAGATGATCCTGGCTAAAATGGTGAAACTCCGTCTCTACTAAAAATACAAAAAATTAGCCGGGTGTGGTGGTGGGTGCCTGTAGTCCCAGCTACTCGGGAGGCTGAGGCAGGAGAATCGCTTGAACCTGAGAGGCAGAGGTTGCAGTGAGCTGAGATCGCACCACTGCACTCCAGCCTGGGCAACAGAGACTCCATCTCAGAAAAAAAAAAAAAAAAAAAGAAAATGCGCTGTAGACATACATTTCTGAGTTCCTGCTTTCAGTTCATTTGTTCAACATAGTATTGGAAGTCTTAGCCAGAGCAATTACTGAGAAAAGTAAAAGCCATCCAAATTGGAAAGCAGTAAGTACAACTATCTGTGTTTGCAGATGACATGATCTTATATGTAGGAAACTCTAAAGATGCCACAATTGCAGAATTGCAGCAATTTGTATTGGCAGCAAAATTACAGCAAATTGTATTTGCTGAATACAGCACAGTTGCAGGATACAAAATAAACATGCAAAAATCAGTTGCAGCCAGGCACAGTGCCTCACACCTACAATCCCAGCATTTTGGGAGGCCAAGGCAGGCAGATTACTTGAGCCCAAGAGTTTGAGACCAGCCTGGGCAACATGGAGAAGCCCCATCTCTACAAAAAATAGAAAAATTAGCTGGCATGGTGGCTTGCACCTGCAGTCCTAGCTACCTAGGAGGCTTAGGTGGGAGAATCACCTGAGCCTGGAGAGGTTGAGGCTGCAGTGAGCCATGATTGTGAAGTGGGGTCACTTGTCTTGGGAAATACCCAAGGTTCGTTGTCTCACACTAAGGAAAACGAAGATGTAGACGCACAAGGTGTGCATTTAAGAGCGGAAAGTTTAGTAGGCGAGAGAAACAAGAGAAAAGCTCCCCTGTGTAGAGGGAGACGGGTTCCAAATGGATCTCCCTGTTCACAGTGGGATGCATTTGATCTTATAGAGGGGCTTAAGGAGGGGTATCTAATTTACATAGGGCCTAGGGGATTGGTTGGACCACGTGTGCCACTTCCATAGCCCGCAAAGAGGCTGGCCATCTTACCCTAATCTTTTATTATGCAGATGGGTTCTCTACCTTGCTGGGGCTGTGACACCCACACATGTGGCTTTGACAAAGAGAAGGGAGGAGAAAACCTCCATGTTGGATATACCTGGCTTCTGGCACACCTGCAGGCATTCACCTATGCAAGTTGGAAGCTTATCTATGCTTGCAGCTTGATTTTTCAGGCTGCTTTTTGTTAGAAAAGAAAGGATTTGGGGGCTGCTTTTTATTAAAAGAAAAACCTTACTGAAGACTTCTGTACCCTCACTAACTGCCTGAATAATTTGTTTTTAACTCCTATAGCAATTGTGCCAATGTATTCCAGGCTGGTCAACAGAAGGAGACCCTGTCTTAAAAAAAAAAGGTGTGGTTTTTTAAAATATGAAAAAAGAAAAAAAAATGTTTAACAGAAAACGTAGAAATTACCACACTTTTTCCATAGGGGGTGCATTATTTTAAAATGCTATCAACAGTGTACAAAGGTTCTAATTTTTCTTTTTTTTTTTTTTTTTTTTTGTAGACGGAGTCTCACTCTGTCACCTAGGCTGGAGTTCAGTGGCGCAATCTCAGCTCACTGCAAGCTCCGCCTCCTGGGTTTGCGCCATTCTCCTGCCTCAGCCTCCCGAGTAGCTGGGACTACAGGTGCCCGCCACCACACCTGACTAATTTTTTGTATTTTTGGTAGAGACAGGGTTTCACCGTGTTAGCCAGGATGGTCTTGATCTCCTGACCTCGTGATCCGCCCGCCTCAGCCTCCCAAAGTGCTGCGATTACAGGCGTGAGCCACTGTGCCTGACCCAAAGGTTCTAATCTTTCTACATCCTTGCTGATACCATTTTCTGTTTTCTTGATAGTGGCCAGCGTAATGGGTGTCATGTGATACCACCTGGTTTTGATTTGTATTTCCCTTATAAGTATGACTTTTAAAACTTTTCTTAGGTAGTTTAGTTTTTATTCCTATTTGTTATATTTGGTTCTTTTTAAGTGTGCTTGACCTTTTTATTTCTTTTGAGATTTTATGTTTCTTGTTCATATTGTTTCTTACAATATATTAAACATATATATTTTGTATTCTATGATAATTATGACATCTGTAGTCCATGGGTCTGATTATGCTATCCATTGTTTCTGCTGACTCCCATTCATGGTACTTTATTTCCTTGTTTACTTTTTTATTTCCTTGTTTACTATGACTTTTTTTTTCAGAATGTGAATCATCTTTGGAACTGTTATCAGTGGAGCTCTTCAATGTTTTTGTTGGGGATATAGTCCTCCAGAGAGGTTTTATCTGTTTTCACTATTCCTGGGGAAGCACTGCTAATGAAGGGCACTTTGGGTTAACATTTTTACTTGAGGTTATTGAGCCCATTAAGCAGTATCAATTGGCCTCATAAACCTTCATAGTTACAAGTTCTTAGGAGACACTTCCTCCCCGACTTTTATCCAGTGATGTGGGTAACGCAAGCATGTTTATTTTCTGGCCTCTTCTTCAGAGTTGGGTTACCTTTCATTTATCCTTGTCTCTTGGGTGCAGCCCTTTGGTAGGCCCTTTGTGCAGGCCTATTTTCCTAGCCCTTTGTGCTGGCCTGCCTTTAGTTTCCTCTAGTTTTTATACTCCATGTGGTTCAGAATAGGAGGCTTAATGTCACCACAATTCATGAGAACTCCTCAGAGTGAAAGCTAGCTGAAGACTCCCTTGCTCCTTAGGGCTCCCAGATTGATTTTGCTTTTTGACCCAGTGAGATTCCATATTTTCTTGTCAGGTCAGTGCAGCACTTAAAATTTTATCCAGCTCTTTAAGTTTTCATCAGGAGAGTTTTTTTGGGATCTGTGGTCTGCCATACTGCTGGAAATGGATTTAGGCATCTCATTTGGTGGGTGTCTTTTCTACTTCCCCTAACTCCTGAGAGCCGCCTTGAGGCAGGAGCGAGGGGCCCATAGGAGTGGAGGTCACTGATTGCAGGAGCTACATGTTCTCTTATGTTCTGTGTCTGCAGAACCCAGGCCAGGATCCACCCCACAGGACATGCCAGCCACTGTTAATCCCTGACCACAAAAGCTTGAGAGTGAACCTACAGAGACTAGAAATTGGGTAGTTGGGGAGAGGAAGGTAGAATAACATCAGGAGGATAATATACTTGTCATCCTTTCTGGAGGACTAAGGGGGCATAGGAGGTGTGTTGGAGCAAGACTGATTGTATATATGTGCATGCATAACTCTTAGAATTGGCTGCAAAGGGGCAGATGGAGTCAGAATTTGCTGAGTTTGGTTTGCTTTTATGGGTTCGTAGGTAGACGATTCAGTGAACTTCCTGGCAGGCTGGCAGGGTAGAAGTTCATTGGAGAGGTTGGGCTTAAAAGCTGCCTGAGATAGCATGGGGAGTCTGTGGGATTAGTCCTTTGGTAAGGGCTCTTGCCACACAACATTGAAGTTGTATTTTCAGGTTACCAGGACAACCAGCTGATGATGGGGTCATTTGTGTCATGGTTTGCATGTAGGGTACTAAACAACTCCTAACACTCTTTTTCCTGGCCAGATAGCATTTTCATTTTATCACTGTCTATGTGCCTTGTGGTTTGGGAGCTGTTGGTTGGTCCCTGAGAATAGCCCACTGAGCATCCATTCACCTCCTCCTGGTGGATAAAGGAGAAAAGGCTGGAGGCATTAGTGTTCCCCTGCTCTGTCCCTGTTATGGGAGGAAATGGACTCGAGGAGCTACTTTACTGAGTATTTTTACATTCAAGGCCCTGGGTTCTGTAGTCAAGTCTTAAGGATAGGGGCAAGTGACCCTTTGGTGATACCTGCCTGGAATGGGCTCAGCTAGGCGATAGCAGAAGGGGCAGAGGCCTGGTGTGTCTAATATATTAGAGAACATTAGGAAGCAGACCTGGAGAAGATTAGGGAGATGATGCTGAGGGTTTTATTTTAGCCTTCAGGAGAGGCCTTTGGATTCTCATAGAAAAAGAAAAATTCTCAAGGCCTCTCCTGAGGGTTCTGGCCGAGCTCCTGTGTCTGCTGGACCCTGTAAGCAAGCACTGTGTGTATAATGTACACTGTGTTTATAATGTAGATCAGACCCAGCTACTATGTAAGTGTTGTATACACAGTTGTGATCAGGCTCAGCCACCCTCTGAGTGTGCTTGGTATACAGTGGAGATCAGACCCAGACCAGAGCAGATAGTATTCATGAAATGGTCTCACAAACAACAAAAGGACACTGGTCTGTGAAGGGCATGCTCTGAGTAGCTGACAAAGGGGGCCTTGGTTCAGTTATCGAGAATTGGTCAGAAGCAGTGTGACTGAGCTGACTTCAGGGCCAAGTGGGGCTTCCTTTGTTGGGGGTGAGGTAGGAATTAAAATGAATTTTAGACAAGTAAGGCCACATTCACCTGAAGAGTGTTGGCACTTGTTCTTTGTATTTGGCACTGTTATAGAAGGGTTGCATATGCATATGTCAAGCAACCATGAATGCGATAGCTACAGATACAAAAGGACCTATGTGTGTTGCATTGATGATGACTTGTTTCTCAAACATTGATACTATTGGTGACGTAATTTTTCAAAATGGTCAACAAGTGTTGGTAAAGTTCTGATAAAAGATCTTCATTTTCTCTACTATTACTATGTTTACTATACTATATTAAAATTGTGCAAAAGATGTTTTATATTTATATAAATCTGAGTTTGGTTCTAAGCCCAAGTTAAATCATTGTACATAGGTTTTGGCAGGACAGATGGAGGTTGTGAGGGTATGAGACAGGTGTGGTTGTGGGACTGACCCACACGTTGTGGGACTGCTGTAACCCTTTCCACCCCTTCTCCCATTGTGACAACCAACCTTCTCCCCCAACAAATTTTAAAGCACCTTCTTGGTGCTCTACTTCCTCCCTCCACTAACTGCTGCTATTCTGGGTGCAGCAGGGAGACAGAGAAGGCTGTGACGCCAGGTGGGAGAGCTATTGGAGATGCGCAGAGAGGGGTTGTTGGTCTATTCTTGCAGTTGTAAAAGTGGCCCAGAGTGAGTTGTCCAGACAAATTAAAATGCATAGAAAGTTTAATATCTTAAAATGAGAAGTTAACTTGAATCAGCTGTCCAGGTGGCTTGCCAGCAGTCATCAACATTTTGAAAATATTGGCATGGGGTCCCTGTGGTGCTGAGATATTTCCTTAGCCGGAATCCTTGTGGAAACTCCCATCAACATTGTGTGCACATGCAAATCCCCCTACTCCTATAATTAATTTCTGTGAGCTCTGGATAAACAGGGATGCCTCCTGACTTCTGTTTGCATTTCTCCCCAGTATTACTGCATTTTATCAGTTTATTGACAGGGTCAGGGTGACTGGTTTTCCATTAAATTATTCAAGCGTGACTGTCTAATTTTCTGGAAAACTAAGTAGATGCCCTTGGACACTAACACACTTTCCAAATCTGTTGTGATTTGGTTCTGCATTGCTGAGTAAGTCACTTCTTTCCATGCCTCAGTTTCCTCAATGGTTAAATGGGGGTTATTACAACCTCAAGAAGTTCTGAAAGGAATGAAATGCATTGACATCAGTAAAAATGCTTAAAACAGTACTCCGCCCTTAAGTGCTCACTTGCTAAAAGGGTTTCTAATGTCTTTACTCCAAAATATTTCAAACATACAGAAAATACAGAGAAAAATATATCAACATTGATGTCCCCACCTCCCATCTTTAACACATATTAACACATTTTGCCATATTTTATTCAGATTTTTTTAAATATGGAACACTTATGAATTTGCATGTCATCTTTGTGGACAGGCTATGCTAATCTTATCAGTATTGGTCCAATTTTAGTATATGTGCTGCCGAAATGAGCACTAAGTTTTTTTGTTTTTTGTTTTTTGTTTTATTTTGAGATGGGGTTTCACTCTGTGCCCAGGCTGGAGTGTAATGGTGCAATCTTGGCTCACTGCAACCTTGCCTCCCAGGTTCAAGCGATTCTCCTGCCTTAGCCTCCTGAGTAGCTGGGATTACAGGCATGCGCTACCATGCCTGGCTAATTTTGTAGTTTTAGTAGACACGGGGTTTCTCCATGTTGGTCAGGCTGGTCTCGAACTCCCGACCTCAGGTGATCTGCCCTCCTCGGCCTCCCAAAGTGCTGGAATTACAGGCGTGAGCCACCCCACCCAGCCAGAGCACTCAGATTTTATAAAAAGAACTAACAGGTCTGGATGGCCTTCCTCTCCCCCCCACCCCAACTCATCTTCCACTTCCTCACTCCAGTTTCTCTCCCTCCCCTGTGGGTACCCTTCTGTGAAGAGCTAGTGTGTAGCCTTCCAGTTCTGGTTTTATACTCCTGCCCTGCACATAGTATCCGCTGAGAACACAGGGAATTTCTTGTGGGCATTTATAGTTATATAAGTGGTGTTGGACACTTTGTCTCTGCAGCTTTGTTTCATTAAGTGTTGTTTTCAGGATCTATATGCTGTCTAGGCAGTTCATTTTTTTAAACTTCTATATAATATAGTTATATTCATTTCCCAGTTGGTAGTCTTTTAGGTTTTTCTGATGTTTAGCTATTATGGACAGTGCAATGGGATGTTCTACTGGCATCTATTAGTAGAAGCCAGGGGTGCCGTTAAACATCCTAGAATGCAGTAGAAAGCCCCCTGCCACCCCACAAGCAAAGACTCATCTAGCCCCAAATGTCATCTACTTTAGAATGTATTTTGGTGTGAGTTGTGAGATGAAGGAGTTTGTTCTTTTCCCTCTGAATAACCAGTCGACCTAGACACTATTAAGGTAGTGAATCTTAAGTCAGATATATTTTCCCCTTAAGTGGTAGAAAAGATCCTGTTGCCTTGCTTCTTAGGATACAATTTTTTTTTAAATTGACTTTTCTTGTCTTACAGGTTCTTAGACTCTGTGAGTAATGACAGCTTCGTCTTCCCGGTTCATCATGGCTTCAGCATCCAGGTAGGAGTGCCGTTTGATCACATGTTTTAGTGAAGAATTTATTCCCGTATGCTTTTGGAAGGCCAAGTCCATGACGTTTTTAGCTCTTGGCCTGAGTATAACAGTTGGTGTCCAGGAAGAATAAAGGAAGAAGGGAGAGGAGATGGAAGAAGAATGGGAAAAATGGGAAAAGGCCGACAGTTGTGTGGTATGGGTGTGGTCACGTAGCACTAATGTTTACACTCGATAGAAAACCGTGACTTCACTTTCCTCATCTTTCCAGATAAAGACACCAGATGGTTACTCCTGGGGCCACCTCAGTCCCTGCAGGCTTTCTCATGCCTGGGGTTTGAACAGTCATGTGCAGAAGTTGTTTGAAGGTCTGGGGGTGAGCAGGAGCTTGGGCAGTCAAACCCGGTAGAAACCTCGAACTTGCAGCCCTGGATCTGCCCCTGTGAACTGGGTGAGGCCAGGTCAGGAAAGTGTGAAGATGGCTGCTGTCCCCTGAGAACCTTACTCCAAGGCCCATGAGAAGGGCTTTTAATTTCCTTCCCCTTCAAACTGGTCTCTTTTCCTGGCCCATGCAGAGCTTGGATGAGTGAATACCTCACCTCCCTGGAGGTCAGCATGGCAGCTGACAGTCAATCTCCAGGAAGTGAGGTTGGAGGGAATTTCTTGCAGCCTGAACCCCGAAGTCCATGGCAGGTCTGCACTGATGTAGCCTCTGTGGTAAATCCTGCACCCTTCCTTTGGGATGGAGGGTCCTCACGTAGAGGTTGGGGCCTGCAAAAGGGCACAGGGAAGCTGCAGGGACCTCTGTGCCTACACTCCCTGCTGAGTCCATTCTCGTATCCAGGGTGATGTGTTTACAGCCTAGATATGACTCCTCACTACCCTGTTCCATGGTTCACCCCCACCCCTGGGGTACCTATGGCAGCTGAACACTGGAAGTCCTGGCCAGGGCCTGTGGAGTCCTGTGGGGCCTGGTTCTCTCTGGCTCTGCTCTGCTCTCTTGTCCTCATTGCACCTGCAGCCTCGCTGATCCCCTTGCCGTTCTGCAGATGTCGAATCCCTTCAGTGACAGGGTCGTGTGCGCGTGGTTCTTTCTCTCTGCCTGGGACATCTTGTCTCCAGCTGTCTGCAGGGCTCTTTCTCTCACCTCCTTCAGGCCTCCACCCTGTGAGCCTTCTCTCACCATTCTGTCCAAAATAGCAGCCCTAGCTCTACCCCTTTGTTGCATTCTGTTCCTTATCCGGGATGGCATTCATTGCTACCTGACACCATCCTGCATAGCTACTTGTCTGTTGATTTGTTGTCTGACTCCTCCAATTAGAACTAAAGTGCTGTGCAGGTTGGGAGTGGAGTTTACCCATTGCCAGCCCCTGGGCAGCACCTGCTTACTGTCTGTGCTCAAATGCAAGTACAGAGAGTCTCCCACTTAGCATGGTTCAACTTAAGATGGTGTAAAAGCCAGATACATTCTTAGAAACTGTACTTTCAGTACCCATACTGTCACTCTGTTTTTCACTTTCAGTCCAGTAGTTAATAAATTATATGAGCTATTTAGTACTTTATTATAAAATAGGCTTTGTGTTAGATGACTTTTTTTCCCAACTATATGCTAATATAAATGTTCTGAGCATGTTTAAGGTAGGCTAGGCTATACTACGATGTTTGGTAGGTGAGGTGTATTAAGTGCATTTTCAACTTATGACATTTTTAACTCATGATGGGTTTATTGGGATGTAACCTGACTGTAAGTCGAGGAGCACCTGTATCACTCACCATCCATTTGGTTCCTATGTCCACAGGGCCAGAGAGTGTCCAGAGTTCAAGTAGGGAGAGTTTGAGAATTTGGGGAATGAGGGAAACTTCTATTTGTCAATAAGAGAGGGAAGGTACAGTAAGACAAATGTAATTGCAGAGCTCCTAGGGCCATTGAGTCTGAGGGCACAGGAGTGGATGTCACTACAGCTGACCAGGGCTCCCTGTTGCCAGTTTCTGTTATCTGGGGTGATGACAGCAGCATCTGGATTCATCACTAAAGGGGATCCTCTGTTTTAGAGCGCATCATTTAAGAAGGAAAGGAAGTAGGTAAGACCTGTTTATTCTGTCTCCCATTGTTAAAATACTTCTGCACTTAAAAGCATAATCTGTGGGCCGGGTGCCATGGCTTACGCCTGTAATCCCAGCACTTTGGGAGGCTGAGGCGGGTGGATCACAAGGTCAGGAGATCGACACCATCCTGACTAACACAGGGAAACCCCATCTCTACTAAAAATATAAAAAAATTAGCCGGGCTTGGTGGCACGCACCTGTAGTCCCAGGTACTCGGGAGGCTGAAGCAGGAGAATCGCTTGAACCTGGGAGGCGGAGGTTGCAGTGAGTTGAGATCGTGCCACTGCACTCCATCCTGGGTGACAGAGCGTGCCTCCGTCTCAAAAAATAATAATAATAATAAAAAGCAGAATCTGTGGGCCGGGTGCCATGGCTTATGCCTGTAATCCCAGCACTTTGGGAGGCCGAGGCGGGTGGATCACAAGGTCAGGAGATCGAGACCATCCTGACTAACACGGTGAAACCCCATCTCTACTAAAAATAGAAAAAATTAGTCGTGCGTGGTGGCACGCACCTGTAGTCCCAGGTACTCAGGAGGCTGAGGCAGGAGAATCACTTGAACCCAGGAGGCAGAGGTTGCAATGCGCCACTGCACTCCAGCCTGGGTGACAGAGCATGACTTCGTCAAAAAAAAAAATTATAATAATAAAAAGCAGAATCTGTGTTTCGCTGCAAAATTTACTTACTAAATGCTGTGCCTTGTGGTGCCAGATCTGTGAAGCCATTCAAGTGAAAGTGTCTTATAGTGGGAGCACCCTTCTCTTTTCTGCTGAAGCATTGGCTTTCTGGCATGGCCTCTTCCTGATTCTGTTTCCTGTCATAACTGAGATGTCATTGCTGGGAGAGGTATCCACTCAAAGGTGAAGTCTGCAAAGCTGCTTGAGGTTCTGAATGCTATGGAGGAGGAAGAGTCCAACAACAACAGGGAAGAGATTTTCATTGCACCTCCCGACAATGCTGCAGGGGAATTCATGGATGAGGACTCAGGTGATGAAGACAGCCAGCGAGGTGCTCACCTACCTGGCAGTGTGCTGCATGCTACAGTCCTGTGTGAGGACTCTGGCACTGGGGAGGATAATGACGACCTGGAGCTGCAGCCGGCCAAGAAGAGGCAGAAAGTGGTTGTGAAACCTCAGCGCATTTGGACCAAAAGAGATATTCATCCAGACTTTGGACGAATGAGCTGAGTCCTGTGGGCCTTTTTGAGTTGTTTTTTGATGAAGGAACAATTAATTTCATTGTTAATGAAACCAATAGTTATGCTTGGCAGAAAAATGTCAATCTGAGTCTTATGGCTCAGGAATTGAAGTGTGTTTTGGGCATTTTGATTTTAAGTGGGTACATCTCTTATCCAAGGAGAAGGATGTTCTGGGAAACCTCTCCCGATTCACATCATCATCTTATGGCTGATGCAATTAGAAGGGACAGATTTGAACTAATCTTCTCATACTTACATTTTGCAGATAACAACGAACTTGATGCAAGTGACAGGTTTGCGAAGGTCAGACCTCTCATCATCCGGATGAACTGCAATTTCCAGAAGCATGCACCCTTGGAAGAGTTCTACAGCTTTGGCGAGTCTATGTGTGGTACTTTGGGCACTGAGTGTCCAAGCAGCTGCACAGGGGGAAGCCTGTGTGACTTGGCTACAAGATTTGGTGTGGGACAACCAGCAGAGGCTACTTGGTATGGTTTGAACCCTCACAGGGCACACTGTTTATCAAGCCAGACAGGAGCTTGGATCTAGGAGGCAGTATGGTAATAAAATTTGTCGATGAGCTTCAGGAGCGTGGTTTTCTGCCATATCACATATTTTTTGACAAGGTTTTTACAAGTATTAAACTGATGCCCATTTTGAGGAAAAAGGGGGTGAAGGCCATAGGAACTGTTTGTGAGTACAGGACTGAGCGATGTCCCCTAAAAGACCCCAAAGAACTGAAAAAAATGAAGAGGGGTTCATTTGATTACAAAGTCGATGAGAATGAGGAGATCATCGTGTGCCGCTGGCACGATAGCAGCGTGGTCAACATTTGCTCCAATGCTGTGGGCATAGAGCCAGTGAGGCTGACCAGTCGTCACTCTGGAGCAGCTAAAACGCGGACTCAGGTCCACCAGCCATCACTGGTGAAGTTGTATCAGGAGAAGGTGGGCGGTGTTGGTAGGATGGACCAGAATATTGCCAAGTACAAGGTGAAGATCCCAGGCATGAAGTGGTACTCAAGCTTTATTGGCTATGTCATTGATGCTGCCCTCAACAATGCATGGCAGCTGCATAGAATCTGTTGCCAAGATGCCCAGGTGGACCTCCTTGCCTTCCGGAGATACATTGCCTGTGTGTATCTGGAGAGCAATGCTGACACGACCTCTCAAGGGAGGCGAAGCAGGCGGTTGGAGACTGAGAGCCGCTTTGATATGATTGGACACTGGATTATCCATCAGGACAAGAGGACCCGGTGTGCCCTCTGCCACTCGCAGACCAATACCCGGTGTGAGAAGTGCCAGAAGGGTGCCCATGGCAAGTGCTTCAGGGAGTACCACATCCGGTGATATCAGAAGACATGCTTGTTTGGTTTATAATGAGATGTTACAGTTAAATACAGATAGCAGTTGAGCACTTCTGTTTTGTGTTGGAAAAAATACCTGAATTTCTGATGACTTGATTTTCTATTTTCTCCCTACCCACAATACAGTTATCTTTTTTATTGTGTTCTATTGTGCCTACATGTGATATAAATTAATATTTATATTCATTTATATTTATATTTTTGAACTTATTTATTTAAAGTTATGGATCACTTTTTATTCAAATAAAAGTTGTGCTTTGGGGTATATTTGAATCCTATCAAGAAGAATCAAAGGAAAACTTGCAAGAACAGTAAGAAGACTTTACCATTGCATGCCATGGTTTATAATCTAAGATAGGCAATAGTGTATAAATATCATGTAAATGTGATGGATTTCTTAATCATATTTATTTCATATTAATCCAAGGTTATCAAACTTTCCAGGGATAGATAATCTGCCTTGCATTTAGTCAGAGGGCTAGAGTTGCAGAGTTCATATTTTCTTGATAAAAATATTTTCCTAATACACATATATCAATGTGGGATTCATTTTTATAAAAAAATTATTTTTTTAATTTTTGTGGGTACATAGTAGGTGTGTATTTTTATGGGTTACATGAGATATTTTGATACAGACATGCAATGTGTAAAAATCACATCAGGGTAAATGGGGTATCCGTCTTGTCAAACATTTGTCCTTTGTGTTATAAACAATCCAATTATACTGTTATTTTAAAATGTACAATTAAATTATTTTTAACTATATTCACCCTGTTGTGCTAGCAAATACTAGGTCTTACTCATTCTTTCTATTTTTTCATACCCATTAACTATTCCCACTCTCCTCCACCCCCTAACTACCCTTTCCAAGCTCTGGTAACCTTCTTTCCACTCTCTATGTCCATGAGTTCAGTTGTTTTCATTTTTAGCTCCCAGAAATAAGTGAGAACATCTGAAGTTTGTCTTTGCTTGGCTTATTTTACGTAACATAATGACCTCCAGTTCCATTCATGTTGTTGCAAATGACTGAATATCATTTTTCTGGGGCTAAATATCAATAATACTTCATTGTGCATATGTACATTTTCTTTATCCATTCTTCTGTTGATGGACACTTAGTTTGCTCCCAAATCATGACTATTGAGAATAGTGCAGAAAATAAACATGAGTTCAGATCTTTCTTCAATATACTGATTTTTTTTCTTTTGGGTGTATACTTAGGAATGGGATTCCTGAATCATATGGTAGCTCTATTTTTAGTTTTTGAGGAACCTTCAAACTGTTCTCCATAGAGATTATACTAATTTACATTCCCACCAACAGTGTTCGAGGGTTTCCTTTTCTCCACATCCTTGCCTGCATTTGTTATTGTCTGTCTTTTGGATTAAAGGCATTTTTGCCCGGATGAGATATCTCAATGTGGTTTTCACTTGCATTTATCTGTTGATCAGTGATGTTGAGCACTTTTTCGTATACCTGTTTGCCATTTGTACTTTTTGTTTTTGTTTGGAGATGGAGTTGCCTTGTCACCCAGGCTGGAGTGCAGTGGTGCGTGATCTTGGCTCACTGCATCCTCTGTCTCCTGGGCTCAAGTGATTCTCCTGCCTCAGCCTCCCAAGTAGCTGGGATTCCAGGCACCCACCACCACACCCAGCTAATTTTTCTATTCTTAGTAGAGATGGTGTTTCACCATGTTGGCCATGCTGGTCTTGAACCCTTGAGCTCAAGTGATTTGCCCACCTCAGCCTCCCAGTGTACATCTTTTTTTTTTTAATGATACTTTAAGTTCTGGGGTACCTGTGCAGAATGTGCAGTTTTTGTTACATAGGTATACATGTGCCATGGTGGCTTGCTGCACCCATCAACCCCTCACCTACATTAGGTATTTCTTCTAATGCTATCCCTTCCCTAGCCTCCACCCCCCGACAGGTCCTGGTGTGAGGTTCCCCTCCCTATGTCCATGTGTTCTCATTGTTCAACTCCCACTTATGAGTGAGAACTTGTGGTGTTTGGTTTTCTGTTCTTGTGATGGTTTGTTGAGAATGATGGTTTCCAGAGTCATCCATGTCCCGGCAAAGGACATAAATGCATCCTTTTTTATGGCTGCATAGTATTCCATGGTGTATATGTGCCACATTTTCTTTATCTAGTCTATTATTGATGGACATTTGGGTTGGTTCCAAGTCTTTGCTATTGTGAATAGTGCTGCAATAAACATACATGTGCATGTGTCTTTGTAGTAGAATGATTTATAATCCTTTGGGTATATACCCAGTAATGGGATTGCTGGGTCAAATGGTATTTCTAGTTCTAGATTCTTAAGGAATCGCCACACTGTCTTCCACAATGGTTGAACTAATTTACACTCCCACCAACAGTGTAAAAGTGTCCCTATTTCTCCACATCCTCTCCAGCACCTGTTGTTTCCTGACTTGTTAATGATTGCCATTCTAACTGGCATGAGATGGTATCTCATTGTGGTTTTGATTTGCATTTATCTAATGACCAGTGATGATGAGCATTTTTTCATATGTCTGTTGGCTGCATAAATGTCTTCTTTTGAGAAGTGTCTGTTCATATCCTTTGCCAACTTTTTGATGGGTTTGTTTGTTTTTTTCTTGTAAATTTGTTTAAGTTCTTTGTAGATTCTGGATATTAGCCCTTTGTCAGATGAGTAGATTGCAAAAATTGTCTCCCATTCTGTAGGTTGCCTATTCACTCTGATCATAGTTTCTTTTGCTGTGCAGAAGCTCTTTAGTTTAATTAGATCCATTTGTCAATTTTGGCTTTTGTTGCCATTGATTTTGGTGTTTTAGACATGAAGTCTTTGCCCATGCCTATGTCCTGAATGGTATTGCCCAGGTTTTCTTCTAGGATTTTTATGGTTCTAGGTATTATGTTTAAGTCTTTGATCCGTCTTGTGTTGATTTTTGTATAAGGTGTAAGGAAGGGGTGCGGTTTCAGTTTTCTGCATATGGCTAGCCAGTTTTCCCAACACGATTTATTAAATAGGGACTCTTTTCACCTTTGCTTGTTTTTGTCAGGTTTGTCAAAGATCAGATGCTAGTAGATGTGGGTGTTGTTTCTGAGGTCTCTATTCTGTTCCATTGTCTATAGATCTGTTTTGGTACCAGTACCATGCTGTTTTGGTTACTGTAGCCATGTAGTAGAGTTTGAAGTTAGGTAGCATGATGCCTCCAGCTTTGCCCTTTTTCCCCAGGATTGGCTTGGCTATGCGTGCTCTTTTTTAGTTCCATATGAAATTTAAAGTAGTTTTTTCCAATTCTGTGAAGAAAGTCAGTGTTAGCTTGATGTGGATCGCATTGAATCTATAAATTACTTTGTGCAGTGTGGCCATTTTCACGATATTGATTCTTGCTGTCCATGAGCATGGAATGTTTTTCCATTTGTTTGTGTCCTCTTTTATTTCCTTGAGCAGTGATTTGTAGTTCTCCTTGAAGAGGGCCTTCACATCCCTTGTAAATTGTATTCCTAGGTATTTTATTCTCTTTGTAGCAATCGTGAATGGGAGTTCACTCATGATTTGGCTCTCTGTCTGTTATTGGTGTATAGGAATGCTTGTGATTTTTGCACATTGATTTTATATACTGAGACTTTGCTGATGTTGCTTATCAGCTTAAGAAGATTTTGGACTGAGACGATGGGATTTTTTTTTTTTTTTGAGACGGAGTCTCACTCTGTTGCCCAGGCTGGAGTGCAGTGGTGTGATCTCAGCTGACTGCAAGCTCCGCCTCCCAGGTTCATGCCATTCTCCTGCCTCAGCCTCCCGAGTAGCTGGGACCACAGGTGCCTGCCACCACGCCTGTCTAATTTTTTGTATTTTTAGTAGAGATGGGGTTTCACCATGTTAGCCAGGATGGTCTCGACCTCCTGACCTCGTGATCCACCCGCCTCGGCCTCCCAAAGTGCTAGGATTACAGGTAGGCTCACTTACCTGTGGGAAGGCTCACCTGGAGGGACCACCAAAAATGCACATATTAGTAGCATCTCTAGTGCTAGAGTGGATGGGCACTTGTCAATTGTGGGTACGAGTGAGAAGAGGTACCTACGCAGAAAGAAACACCCTAGAACTCATTTTAAGATGCCCCAATCATCATTCACTCTGCCATAAAAATGTCAGAATATTGCTAGCTACATGCTGCTAAGAAGGACAAAGGGGCCATTCTTAAGAGAAACCTGGCGCCATAAGTGCAGATTAGGGCAGAGAAGGACATTCAAAAGAGATAGGCAGGTGCAGTAGGTACA